>NC_133324.1:491666981-491966981 GCF_042186555.1 Aquarana catesbeiana | reverse complement strand
TGGATACCCTCTTCCCAATCATCATCCGTCAGGGAGGGCACATCCACCTTCCATTTATTAAAGAGCCCAGTCCCTTGGTCATCAGACCCACAGTATACCCGAAGGTACAGGGCGGAGAGGATACGGTCCACATTGGCTGAAATAAGAAAGCGCTCCACCATATGTGATTCCAAATGAATGTCAGTGGGAAATTGGGCTTGTACGGCATGACGCAGTTGTAGATAGCGAAAAAACATCTTTGCTGGAAGTTGGAAAGTGTGTTTTAGTTCATCATATGAGAAGAGCGTGCCTGTTGGCATGATATGTTGTAAAATTTTAATATCATATCTAGCCCAGATAGCTGGGTCCGGGATAGATAATAGATGTGGTAACCTAGGGTTGCCCCACAGTGGCGTATAGGGGGAGAATGTGTTAGGTGGGTTGAGTTTAGCAGGCAGTTGTTCCCAAACCTTGACCGTTGTGCGCATGGAGACTGTCATTGCAGCCTGTGCTCTTGGGCCCCTGAACACTAGGTTACTCAGTGCCGAGTACGACCCCAGGATGGCTGCCTCCAGGTTAACTGCCGGATTATTTTGTGACTGGGTGGACCACCAGCATACTGTTACCAGCACTGCTGCCCAGTAATACTGTTTAAAGTACGGCAGTACTTCTCCCCAAGTTCCTCTATGTCTTTAGAAATACTCCAGTTCCCATCCCTACCTCCTTTTTCCAAAAACTAGACCAGGTGATCAACTCCTTTATTTGGGCAGGGCTGACCCCTAGGGGAAGCTGTAACACCGTTTTAGCCACCCTAGGGGTCAGCCCTGCCCAAATAAAGGAGTTGATCACCTGGTCTAGTTTTTGGAAAAAGGAGGTAGGGATGGGAACTGGAGTATTTCTAAAGACATAGAGGAACTTGGGGAGAAATGTCATTTTGAGAAGGTTAATCCTCCCTACCGGTGTTAATGGGAGGGACTTCCAGGTCAGGCATCTGCGTGTGAGTTTGTGTAGAATAGGGTAAACATTATCCGCTAGGTAACAGGAAGGCTCCTTCTGTATTTCAATGCCCAAATATCTGAATTTAAAGACCAACTGTAGTGGTATATGGGGAGCAGGGAGGAGGGGCGGCCGGGACAATGGGAAGAGTATGGATTTGGTCCAATTAATACGTATCCCGGAGAAGGACCCAAACAGGTCAATAACCCGCAGGGCCTCCTCCAGGGAATTCGAAGCATCAGGGATATAGAGGAGGGCATCATCTGCATAGAGTGAGATCTGTTCCCTCAGAGGGCCCAACTCCATCCCCCTTGTGGCCCCAGATGACCTGATGAGGATGGCCAGGGTTTCGACAGCCAGGGCAAATAATCCTGGAGACAGTGGACAACCTTGTCTGGTTCCCCTGTACAAACTAAAGGGGGGCGAGAGTGTGCCATTGGTTCTGACTCTCGCAGTGTGATTGGCATACATTAGCTTTATCCATGAGATAAATTTGGGCCCGATATTAAACTTCTCCAAAACTCACCAGAGGAATTCCCATTTGACCGAGTCTAAAGCCTTCTCGGCATCTAGGGAGGCCACCACCCCAGGGGAGTCCGTGGCCACCGCATGTGATATATTTGTATACAACTGACACAGGTTTATGTCAGTGCCTTTCCCTGGCATGAAGCCCGTTTGGTCTCCATGACCGTAATTATTTTAGCATCAACATTAAGGAGTGAGATAGGTCTGTATGACTCACAGAGCTCAGGGTCCTTTCGTGGCTTAGGGATCACCACGATCACAGCCTCTGACATAGATGGGGGAAGAGATTGATTCTCCAGCATAGTCAGCAAAAGCTCATGGAACTGTGGGGCTAGGGCTTCACTGTTAGTTTTATAAAATTCGGCCGGTAGACCATCTGGGCCCGGGGTTTTGGCAGGCTGGAGCGATGAAATCGCCAGTTGCACTTCCTTAAGGGTGATTGGTGCATCTAGTTTGGCATTGTTAGCCTCTGATAAGGTAGGGAAATCTATTTGAGCTAAGAAGTCCCGTAGCGAGTCCAGTGTGTAGTTTACCCTAAATGTGTATAAACTTTCATAGTATTGTGCAAATCTAGCATTTATCTGGACAGGGTCTGACTGTATGTGTCCCTGGTCATCTTTAATATTTGCAATGTGTGCCACAGTGGAACGCTCCCTGGCCAGCCACGCCAGCAGCATGCCCGATCTCCCCCCCTGTTCGAATATCCTCTGCGACTGCGATAGCAGAAGTTTCTGAGTTGCAGTCTCATCACCAAAATTTCACGGTGAAGCGTTTGGAGTGCAGCGTATGTCCCCGCATCTCTGGTAACTACATAGCTAGACTCCAAACTCCGGGCTCTACCCTCTGCCTCCTCCATGGCGAGCCTATTGCTTTTTCTGACCTTGCTAATTATTGTAGAGTATTGTCCCGTGTATATGCCTTATAGGCATCCTAAATCATTAAAGCAGGGGTTCCCCTATTCTGTATCCAGTAAGAGTCCACTTCTCCCGCAACCTCAGGGGCTACACGCTCAACAGTTATCCAGAAACCCGAGAGTCGCCAAAGGCTACTGCCCACCGGCGAGTCTGTATTAAGTTGTAGGAAAAGGGGAGCGTGATCAGAGATACCACGTGGAAGGATTTCAACCTCCTGGGTGCTTGAGAGTAAGGAGCCGCTAATATAGAACAGGTCTATTCTAGAGAAGGAGGCGTAAGTGGTCGAGTGACAAGTATATTGTCTATTTTTGGGATATCGCCTCCACACATCACTGAGGCCATGTTCATCCGCCCATCTTAACAGCGGGGAATCAGGGGTTACATCAGTGCCAAGTTTATCCATACTGGGATTAGGGGGTATATTAAAATCACCAGCCAATAACACAGCTGCAGTAGGGTACTGTTCCGGTATAGTCAGCTTATGGAGGACAGCCAGGGAGGCCGGAGGTGGGTTATAAAGTCCAACTACAACTAGTTCCATCCTGTCACACATCGCATGAATAGCAACATACTTCCCCTCAGGATCCAAATGGAGATCTAGTAGGGTGAAGGGTAAAGATTTGTGGACCAGGACGCTAACTCCCCTGGAGTAGGTGGAATAGGTAGAGTGGTAATAGGATCCCACCCAGGGCTTCTTTAGAGACAGCGTCCTGCTCCCAGTTAAATGTGTCTCCTGCAATATGCAGATGTGGGGGTTGTACTTTTTAATGTAATTGAATACCAAGGAACGTTTTATTTTGGAATTGAGACCTCACACATTCCAGGACAAGACTTTAAGTGGGGTCATTTGGGCATCATGGGGAATATCTGACAGGATTGGAACAGCCTTAAAGTTGTAAAAAGTTTGCACAGTATAGCAGCATTTCTAAAATGGGCTGTAACCATCCATGTACCTTTTGTTGGAGAGACTTCTCCCTCTAGTGGCAAGAAAGAAACATTACATGTCTTACATTTAGCTAGCAAATCATCATAAAGATCTAAAAAATAAGAAAAGAAACAAAAAAAAAACAATAAAAATAGAACTTGGAGTAGAACCAGTCACTCCTAAACCTCCCCCCCACCCCGCACCACCGCCCAAACTATGGGGTGCCTGATCCCCATAACCAATTGTGGCAACTGCCCACGGGGCATGCGAACAGTGGAGCACCAGAGCGACAAAAGTCTGTGCTCAAAGAGTCTAGTCAATGAGACAAGAATCAGGATAAACGATCCCTGCAGATCTGAACTTGTTGCAAACCTGAAACTTCAAGCACCTCTGTCAAGAGTATTGACAGGGTCAGAGGGCTCATTCCATGACAGTTATCATATAATCCCTGAGCAATCACAGTATACACTCACCGCACTTATTCTTGTGAGGAGACATCGGTAAGTCAGTCTCAGGTGGATGGGTGAGCTGATGGAAAACAAGAAAACTCAAAAAAGACATATAAGCCAGAAGGTCAGCAGTAGAAAGAGGCCTATGCTGAGCATAAGATCCAGGTGACTTGAAAAGAGTAATCACATTATCAGCAGGTTCATCCTCTTGGTGGTGTTTCCAGCTATCTGGATGCCTCTTCAGGAGAAGTAAAAAACCGCACAGATTCCCCATCTTGGACTCTCAATCGGGCTGGGAACAGCATGCTGTATTTAATCTTGCGATTACGTAGGTCCAACTTAATTTGATCAAAGGATCTTCGCATCTTTTGTGTATCAACTGAATAGTCAGGGAAGATCATAATCTTCGCTCCCTCATGGCGGAGTACCTCAATCTGTCTCGCTTCCCTCGGGACCAGATCACGATCTCTGAAATTCAGGAGTTTTAGGATAAAAGTACGTGGAGGAGTTCCCGGGGGCCCCCGGGTAGCAGGCATTCTGTGTGCCCTCTCCACTACAAAGAAATCCGAAAACCGGGCATTAGGGAGGACCGGCAGCAGTTGTTCAGTAAACGTTGTGGGGTCTTTACCTTCTACTCCCTCAGGCAATCCCACTATCCGGAGGTTGTTCCTTCGGTTCCTGTTTTCGGCATCTTCTGCACGTGTTTCCAGGGTCTTCATTTTGGTCTGCAGCGTGCGGAGTGAGACTCTATGTGCTTGCAGCGTGTCCTCCGCTTCCCCCACTCTCCTTTCAGCTTCAGACAATCTGGAGCGAAAAGAGTCCATATCCCTGCGGATCAAGCTAATATCAAGCTGCATGGATTCAATTTTCCCTGTCAGTGTAGTTTGGCAGGTGGTAATAGCCTGCATGAGGGCCTCAAAGTTGGTCTGCTCCCTCAGGCCAGGATCAGTGTCCTCCGTCTGAGATGCCATGCTGGCTGCTTTGGCGGGAGACGGCTGTGCAGTGGAAGATGGAGTTTTAGAAGTATTGCGGGGCTTACGAGACAGTGGAGCGTATTTCCCTCTGGGCATGCCGTTCCAGAGAGGATCCTGTACCTTTTGGGTCCGGTTCCAGGTGTTAGTCTGCAGGGAGAGCGGATAATAGGCAGCCAGGTCTCAGAGCTCTCCTAAGGCACGTCTGCTCTGGTGGCCATCTTGGACATGCCCCCATAAACACCTACTTTGATTACTGTATTTATTGGCGTATAACATGCACTTTTTTACCCTGAAAATCGGGTGCAAATAGCGTGTTGCTGTTATACGCCAATACTTCAATTTTAGCTACCTCGGTGGGGGGCGGGGCGAGCGCCGTCAGATTACATGCAGTGAGAATCTCCTGTTTACTTGGTAGCCTCTGTAATAGGAAGTCCCGTCTCCTAGGAAGCCATTGGATCAGTGTTCTGTCTATCATAGGAGATTCTCACTGTATTGAATCTGTCGGCGCTTGTCCCGCCCCCCTCTCTGCCCCCTCTAGGCTGCAGATGGGCATCGATCAGACTGCACTGATGGCAATGGTGAGTCTGCTGCATTGAAGGCAATGGTGAGGCTGCTGCATTGATGGCACTTGTGAGGCTGCATTGATGTGGACTGATGAGTCTGCAAATGGGCACTGCCCCTTATTTTTCTTCAAAGTTTCTTATTTAAAATGTAAGTTTTTGTTCCTGAAACTTACCTCTTAAAACGAATGTGCGTGTTATATGCCTATGCATGTTATATGCCGATATATATGGTAATCATGTGCAGTAACTAGACTCCAAATCTCCAACTGCCATGTAATTGTGTGCCAAATCCCAGTTAACCCTCAATGCTCACAGGTGTTGCAATCTCAAGAGGAAACTCTCACCTCTTTTACAATTAGACCCCGGTACTTCACTGTTTGATTCACATCAGAACGTACCAAAATGTCAGTTAAAATCGTAAACACATACAGACAAAATTATTAAGACTTTTTAGTTGCAGAACACTATACATCGCTTGTGGCCAGCTCATTGCCTTTTTTGTGTGAAATGACAGTGTTTTAGGCCACATTGAAAGGTGACAGTGGGGTACTGGGTGCTCTGCATTTTGGCACCCAACACTTAGATCAGTAGAAGTATAGTCCTGGTCTGGCTTCATCACAAGCTTACATACAGTGGCCATAATTAAAGTAGGACTAAAGGAAAACTTTTATTTTGGATAAAAAATGAACGTGGAACCCAAAGAACTCTGAATCCATCCCCCTGCTCGGTGGGGTTTATCTCATGGCCATCCAGCCAATCACAATCCTCCTGGCTGGTTGCTAGGGGGGTCCTTCCCATTGACTGCATTAGTAGCCAATCACAGCTTAGTCCAGCCTCTTCCACCCTGCTATTTAAGCAGGGAGAAGAGAAAAAATGTCTTTGTGTTTTTTTTTTTTTTTTTTTACAAATTAGATTTAAATAGCCGAGCACTACAAACATTTCTGAAATGCTCTGTTGTACTGTTACAAGAACACTGTACCTCTCCTTCAGTTGGTTACTGATCTCTGTAATCTCTCTAAGAGCTCGTCCTCCACACTTTGAAGACACTATAAAACTTCAGTTTTTCTGAGCGTTTCATTACCAACCTTAGCAAAGTTAGTGGAAGAGCATATCCATAATATTTAGAAAAACAAGAGTGATCACAGTGTCCCTGATCATTTAAAGAAACAGCATTAATGTGACCCTAGTAAAATACAGTTGTCCATCAAAACACTTGAGGGGAAACAGAGAGTTGAAGATCCCCTTAAATTTTTTATTTTTTTATTAAAACCTGCTTGGTCTCTTTCTCTGAAACTTCGGAGTACTAAAACTGCATAGTGTGCATAGAGTCTATTTTTTTTTTTTTTTGTTAAATAATGCACTGTCATTTGGATTTCCTGATAAAAAACATGCCTGGTTTCTCTCTCTGAAACTGTGGTCTAACATAGGGTTTTTTTTGTAAAATATTTATTGGTTGAATGTCACAAGCATCCATGCAGGTTGCACAAATTTCCCCCCTTATTTTCAGTAATAGATTAAATCAAAAATTAAATGGCCAAAATTTAAGTATATTTTCTTACTGAGGTATCTCAGAAAACTATACCACGTTATAGCCGACAAGATGGAACTGACAATCATAGTACTTATTTTATTCCAGAAAATACAGGTAAAATGTGTGCAATCCACACAAATGTTTGTGACATTCATCCAACAATTGTTTTATAAATAGACCCCATAGTGTGTATTAAAGTGTTTGTTAACCCCCCCAAAAATATAGATTTTCTGGTACCTTAAGGCAGATTGTGCTGTGTGATCTGCCCCCCTCTAAACTATAACCCCCCCCCCCCCCCCAAATCTGTCACTGTCTGTATCCCCTCTAATTAGACCACTAAAATCAGGGCAGCTCCGCCCTGATCACCGTGGTTTAATTGCAGGCCCCTGTCATACGCTGCTGTCCCCTCTGCTCTCCTCTCTTCCCCCTCACCCCCTCCTTCCTGCATGTTAGCTTGTGTCTGTGTCTCCGTCTCAAGTACACCTGTCACTCTTGATATCATTTTTAAAATGGCATTTCAATAGCTTCTAATAGTCAAACAATACCAAAGCATATGTTCTCGTGCCCCTACCTGCCCACAGCCCCTCCAGCACAAGTGATTGCCTGTTTTACAAAATGTAGCAATTGAGTACGGAGTCAGGTACCATCGAAGATGGATTTTTTGAGAAAGAAAGGTTAAATGCAATGGCTTTCCGCCATTGTTCATCTAAAGAGAAATATTTAGATCCTTTTCCCACTTAAACATAGGAGAGGTTTTGGTAAATGTTTATTTCGATTGTAAAAGGTTATAAAAAAGGGAAATTCCTTTGTTGCTAGCAGACTGGCATTCCAGAAGGACCAGGCTAAGTCTGAGGGAACCAAGTCAGAAATGGAATATTTGTTAGGGCATGCAACCACTCTAGCATAAAGTAAGAAATCATTCTGTGAAATAGAGAATCTCAAAATTAGATCACTGAATGTAGCTAGCTTACCACCATCCATAAGGTCAGATATAGTTTAATCCTCTTAACTTTACAATGCCTCATTGCAGGAAGAAATGGAGGGCTTTCAATGGGATAGGTATGGTAGTAGATTTTGAATTGGTATGGATCGTTTTAAAGGCAGTTCTCCCATGCTCTTAGCGCCAAGGCAGTAAGGGGATGTGTGTGCGCCAAGGTAATACGGCAGAGCTGGATGATGAACAATAGTGAATGCAAACTACCCAAGGGGACAGAAACCGGTTTCAGCTGACTCAACAGATTAGAATTAGTAGGGAGTATCCAAGATTTCAGTTGGTCTAGGATAGTGGCCATATGAAGAAGAATAGGAATCTCCATGCCTCCTACCTTTCTGTGCTTTGCTAAAATGCAAAGGGGACATCTAGCTCTCTTATTTTGCCAAATTAATTTCGAAATCTTTGTCTGCAGGGACTGGTAGAAAGTATCGGGAATGCAAATGTGTAGGGTCCTGAAATAATATATTATAGTTGGAAGAACCAACATCTTTAAAGCATCCGCCCTAACCTATTTGTCGTTTGCTTCACAATAAAAAAAAAAAAAACATCTTCAAAATTGTGGGCATGTTCTGTAAATTAAATGATGTAAATCCTCAAACAATCCATGTTAATTCCAGGTTGTGAGGCAACAAAACACGAAAAATTCCAAAGGGGGGGGGTGAATACTTTTGCAAGGCACGGTATATGTGCCTACTGTTTATTATTTTGATATTATGGTATCAACACAGACCCTGTCTATGGCCGGCCTTCCTATAAATTCCCTTTTAAATGAAGCGGTCACTTTACGAAATATCCCTATGATGGAAGTCACCATTTTCTGACACTCTTCTGCAAACTATTATCACATAATATACTCACACCGATATGAAGCCCAGGTGGTGCAGAATGATAACGTACATTTTACTTAGTAACAGATTCTCTTTAGATGCCTTGAGGTTTCCCTTGGAGCACTTTGTTGGCTGTTGGCCAGCATGTATTTGCAATATCTTGATAAAGAAATTATCAAAAGGTCAAATTGTTTATTTATGCTTACTGACTACTGCAGATTAATACATGGTATTGTTAATGTTTAAAAAAAAAAGTGTCACAATAAGAGTAATACTTGGTATAGTGTATACAAACATAGGTGAGGCATTCCCGTAGTTACAACTGATAATGAGATGTATACAGAAAACAATGCTTAAATGCACCTTGCAAAATTTGCATACATTTAAAGTAGAACTAAAGTGCAAAATTTTGTCTGCCTGCAGTCGGAGCGTGTGACATGGCCGGGGAGGAGTCCTGTGGTGTCCGGACACCTTGCAGCTCAGCCTCATACCCGCTGCCCCTCCACCATCCATCTCTGGTCTCACCTGCCGCTGCAGTGGCTGTGCCATTTTCCACTCTGGTCATACAGTGATCGTGCTTCCTGGATCTGGACCCAGCCTTTCCCCTCCCTGATGTAGCCCGGCTTTGGTTATGGTCACCGCTCCCATCTGTTGGAACATGATTTCAGCCTTCCCAGTTTTGGTCTGTAGCCCCCTCTGTCCACAGCCTTCACTGAAGTGGGACAGTCATTTTTCCACCACCTTTAGGCTCCATTGCTGGCACCTTCTGGGTGCAGCCACCCCCCCCAGCCAAATCTTGATCCTACGATGTGCATGAGAGCAGTGGCTCACCCAGGTCTTTCTCTCCTCATTGGCTCACACAGCAGTGGGAGCCATTGGTTTCTGCTGTTGCCAATCACAGCCAGTGAGCCAATCAGGAGAGAGCAGGGGGCAGGGCCAAACCATGTTCCGTGTGTGAATGGACAATGTCCATTTACAGGAGCCTGGCTTGGCAGCAAGCCCACTCGAGTGCCCCCATAGCAAGAAGCTTGCTGTTGGGGGCACTCAGCAGAGAGTAGGAGCCAGGACCTCCAGTGGGGCACCCAAAACGAGAAAAGGACCAGGGCTGCTCTGTGCAAAACCATTGCACAGAGCAGGTAAAAAGAACTTTTGTTTTTTTTTGTTTTTGTTTTTTTTTTTTTCATTTCTAACCTTCACTTTAACTTTAACCATGTGTCCCATGACCACTGTCACTTAGAAAATTCCATATTTTACAATTGTTTCCACAACAGAAATAGAGGAGATATTTTCCATTGATGGCCTAGTAAAAGTAAAAAAAATGGCTTTAGATATACATTTATATATACATTTCCCTAATTATTGCTTACAAGCATTGCATTGTATATTATTATTTGAAATATATCAGTTTATTTCTGTTTATTTACATTAGATTTTGCATCCAATTTCGAGAAGGGTCTGAAGTTCCCCAGATTCATGAAAGAGCCTACTACCCAAAATATAAAGACCTTAAATGCAGAACTGGAAGTCTTGAAGCAGGAACTGGAAATTCAGAAAATAAAACGTCGTCTGAAAACCTCTGCTCACAGAGCCAAACCTCAGATGAATACAGGCATTCCACTGGTAACAAATGTTTTTATATTGATCATTTTTGTGACAATAGCTGTGTAAACATACTGTATACAAAAAAAAACTACATAACTGAATAATGTTACAGGAATTGAACAAACCCAACTCCCCCGATCTTGCTAAACAGTATTTCAACTTCAGTCATAGCCTGGAGCCAGCACCATATGACCCAATGTAAGTACCATATTTTCATGTTTGCTGGAATCACATCTTGTTTTTATGTAACAAAAAATGGCTATGGATGATTAATATCACAAAACTGTAACCCTACTGAGTATCCTTCAATACTATGGGGGTTATTCACCAAAATTGGAGAGTGCCAAATCTGTTAACGCTCTGCGTAGAAACCAGCTTGCAAGTTTTAGACCCCTTTCACACTGGGGTGCTTTAGCGCTAAAAATAGCACCTGTAAAGCGCCTGAAAAGTGCCTGAAAAGCGCCTCTCATGCCTCCCCAGTGTGAAAGCTTGAGTGCTTTCACACTGGGGTGGTGCGCTTGCGGGACAGGAAAAAATGTCCTGCAAGCAGCATCTTTGGGGCGGTGTGGGAGCGGTGTATACACGGCTCCCAAAACGCCCTGCCCATTGAAATGAATGGGCAGCGCTGCCAAAGCGCTTCAGCATCGCCACAACACAGCACTTTTAACCCTTTCTTCGGCTGCTAGCGGGGTTAAAAGCACCACTATAACAGCGGTAAAGTGGCGCTAAAACTAGCGGCGCTTTATCACTAATGCTGGCACCGCCCCAGTGTGAAATTACCCTTTTAATTGAACAAGCTGAAGTTAGAAGCTAATTGGTTAGCATGCACAGCTACACCAGATTCTGAGTGCACCAGTTTTAGTAAATCTCCCCCTATGCGAGTATAACACTGACCCAGTACTATACTATTAAGGGTTAGAAAGGTTGCTGTTGTCCCTGACCCCTGTGAAGACCGAAGTCTATATGAGCTGACATCACTCGCACAAGAAAAAACATGAGGATCATTCTAATCACAGATTCTCTTTGTTTGCCCTCAGAGCTTCTACATCCTAGCTTAATACAGTCTTCCTGAGGCTGTGAAAAATCCCAGAGTATTTCTTCAGTTAAAGCAGAGTTCCACCCACATATAAGACTTTGCGCCATCTAGTTCACCCATGCATCTCAAAAGCGTATTGGCTAACTTTTTTTTTCTGTGTTCATTTTACCTTCTTTTGCATTGTTATTCTGTTCACTTCCTATGTACCCCGCCGCAGCGAGGTTGGTCATTTTCCCGATTGCTTTGGGCCCTCCTCCTTCCCCCTGTCGCCTTCTGGGACCTGTATGTGTCCCAGAAGATGACGGACCATTTAGCAAGCGCAGCACACTCGCACATGCACAGTAGGAAACTGGCTGTGAAGCCTGAAGGCTTCACTGCCGGTTTCCCTTAGTTGCAATACCGACTCCTGCACCCGAAGCGGATGAACAAATCGGCTTGGGATGCCAACACGCAGGAGCCCTGGACAGGTAAGTGTCCTTATATTAAAAGTTGGCAGTTACAGTATTTGTAGCTGCTGACTTTTAATTTTTTTTTATACAGGCTGGAACTCTGCAGACTGGCAGACCTACACCATAGTTCATTTTTGTATTATGAATGTAAGAATGGTAATCAATGCAATTCAGGAGCTTAACTGATCCCTTTTCATCAGGGCTAAAAATATTATATAAAACATTCAAAAGAATTGTGCATTAGTCAGTATATGGTATACTTGTGGTACATATAAAAAGTAATATGATATAGTCTTAAAGATTTTGCTTATTATAAATACTTTTAACTGACTAAAAGGAATGATTCAGAAAGCATATCAGATACAATAAAGATTAAAGTAAATTACAATAAAGTAAAGATAAAAAAGCAACATATTAAAATATGTGTATAGGAAATTTCTAAAAAATGGTTACAAAAAAAAGTGTAAGCGTCTTCCAGTGCGCAGTGCTTGTATTATCAAGGTTAAAAACTCTGTTGCTCCAAAGTAAAATGTGCAAGTTCAGCAAAGATAACAAATACAACATAGCATAAAGAATAAGTGTGGAGAACATAAAACAGCATGGAGAACATATTGCGTCTTAACAGTTTTATCTATTCCTCTTGCTACAGCGCTGGTTTTGTGGTATTTTACGACTATCTCGTTGGCCTTGATCCATCTTATCGAGTATGCAGAGCGGTAGTTAGTCTCTGCAGTGGAGGGCAGGAGATGGGAAATCCTTCAGCCCTCCCTCCTATTTATTGTGAGGCTGCTTTATCCAAGTTCCATGACAACAAGAGGCAGAATATCGCTATTTTGGCTACAAAGCAGGCTGTTCCCAGGTACCTTTTCAAATGTAAATTATGTTACTTCAGATGGCTTTAAAGATTTTGTATTTCCATTATTTTTTTTTTAAAAGCTTCATAGTACACTCAAAAATATTTTTGCAGTCCTAATTTTTTAACCTATTATAGAGTCTGTTTATCAATGTTTTCACCCAAGATTTGTCCTTTTTCTAATATAATCTTATAGAGAAAATTAGTAAAATTTGGGTAAAAGTTGTGTGATAACATGGATTTTTACATATAGTTCAGCTACTGAAAGTAATTAGATCATAGAAATTTGTGAGCTGCTGATAATAATCAGTTGCACTTTCTATTATAATACCTAGATAACACACTTTATAAGTGATTTGCACATTTCAATAGTCAAGGAAACCTGAGCTTGCCTTAGGACGCTTTCACACCTGATTGGTCCTTTACTGTGTATTACAGAACATAAGTTAAAATGTGGTATATTATGCGTTAATATTTTTTGCATTAGGGCAGCCCACTCATTTAGAATTGGCTTTTGAAACATGGCAATGGACTAAAAAGCTGTGCCCTTTTTCTTAAATGCAGAGGGACACATTGGGTAGCATATGTTTTAGGTGCGTTGCAGCAAAGATCTGTTAGCACATACTGTACTTGTG
This sequence comes from Aquarana catesbeiana, assembly GCF_042186555.1. Taxonomy (NCBI): domain Eukaryota; kingdom Metazoa; phylum Chordata; class Amphibia; order Anura; family Ranidae; genus Aquarana; species Aquarana catesbeiana. The sequence continues at coordinate 491,953,729 of NC_133324.1, read as the reverse complement.
CATGTGCCATAGTAAATGAATGGCATTGCATTGAGTGTATGTGTTATTGTGGGTTGCAGTAACATGCTGTAAAATGTGCGTTTTGCTTCAAATCACTGCAACGTGTAGATATAAAGCCTTATATACCAAAGTAGGCTGTGCAGGTAAATTTCTAATTCCTACTGTTATTGAGAACAAAAAGTGATTTCCATATATTTTCTTTAGGTCTTATGTTCAGACTTTAAAAAAAAATTCTAGGGTTGTACCGATACTAGCTGATTTATTGAAAGCCACACAGTAAGATCGGTGATTATAACTCCCCCCGCCGCGGCACCGATCATTCCTGATTGTCCCCCGTATCCTCCCCCAGATGCCTTCTGTGTCCTCCTCTGTGCTCCTCTGTGCTCCTCTGGTCCCCCCCCATCCTCCCCTGCTCCCCCACTATGTGCTCCTCTGGTCCCCCCCCATCCTATTCCATTCCGTCTTTGTGTGCTCCTCCGGTTCCCCCTTCCCAGATCTTCCAGGATGGAGAGCGGTGGAAGGGGCTGGTAAATCTGTCTGATCACTGACTCTGTCCATTCATAACTGAGTATTGTAATCTGTATTTACGATGCTTCAGTTTATGAATGGAGAGGAGCCGCTGTATCCTGTCCATTCATCTTCAGTGCAGCTGAGGCTGCTGAGAAAGGGACTGGGGAATCCATAAAAAGAAAGCAGTTAATAAATATATATATATATATATATATATATATATATATATATATATATATACAGTGGGGACGGAAAGTATTCAGACCCCCTTAAATTTTTCACTCTTTGTTATATTGCAGCCATTTGCTAAAATCATTTAAGTTCATTTTTTTCCTCATTAATGTACACACAGCACCCCATATTGACAGAAAAACACAGAATTGTTGACATTTTTGCAGATTTATTAAAAAGAAAAACTGAAATATCACATGGTCCTAAGTATTCAGACCCTTTGCTCAGTATTTAGTAGAAGCACCCTTTTGATCTAATACAGCCATGAGTCTTTTTGGGAAAGATGCAACAAGTTTTTCACACCTGGATTTGGGGACCTCTGCCATTCCTCCTTGCAGATCCTCTCCAGTTCTGTCAGGTTGGATGTTAAACGTTGGTGGACAGCCATTTTTAGGTCTCTCCAGAGATGCTCAATTGGGTTTAAGTCAGGGGCTCTGGCTGGGCCATTCAAGAACAGTCACGGAGTTGTTGTGAAGCCACTCCTTCGTTATTTTAGCTGTGTGCTTAGGGTCATTGTCTTGTTGGAAGGTAAACCTTCGGCCCAGTCTGAGGTCCTGAGCACTCTGGAGAAGGTTTTCGTCCAGGATATGCCTGTACTTGGCCTCATTCATCTTTTCCCTCGATTGCAACGAGTCGTCCTGTCCCTGCAGCTGAAAAACACCCCCACAGCATGATGCTGCCACCACCATGCTTCACTGTTGGGACTGTATTGGACAGGTGATGAGCAGTGCCTGGTTTTCTCCACACATACCACTTAGAATTAAGACCAAAAAGTTCTATCTTGGTCTCATCAGACCAGAGAATCTTATTTCTCACCATCTTGGAGTCCTTCAGGTGTTTTTTAGCAAACTCCATGCGGGCTTTCATGTGTCTTGCACTGAGGAGAGGCTTCTGTCGGGTCACTCTGCCATAAAGCCCCAACTGGTAGAGGGCTGCAGTGATGGTTGACTCGCTACAACTTTCTCCCATCTCCCGACTGCATCTCTGGAGCTCAGCCACAGTGATCTTTGGGTTCTTCTTTACCTCTCTCAAAAAGGCTCTTCTCCCCCGATAGCTCAGTTTGGTCGGACGGCCAGCTCTAGGAAGGGTTCTGGTCGTCCCAAACGTCTTCCATTTAAGGATTATGGAGGCCACTGTGCTCTTAGGAACCTTAAGTGCAGCAGAAATTTTTTTGTAACCTTGGCCAGATCTGTGCCTTGCCACAATTCTGTCTCTGAGGTCTTCAGGCAGTTCCTTTGACCTCATGATTCTCATTTGTTCTGATATGCACTGTGAGCTGTAAGGTCTTATATAGACAGGTGTGTGGCTTTCCTAATCAAGTCCAATCAGTATATTCAAACACAGCTGGACTCAAATGAAGGTGTAGAACCATCTCAAGGATGATCAGAAGAAATGGACAGCACCTGAGTTAAATATATGAGTGTCACAGCAAAGGGTCTGAATACTTAGGATCATGTGATATTTCAGTTTTTCTTTTTTAATAAATCTGCAAAAATTTCAACAATTCTGTGTTTTTCTGTCAATATGGGGTGTTGTATGTACTTTAATGAGGAAAAAAATGAACTTAAATGATTTTAGCAAATGGCTGCAATATAACAAAGAGTGAAAAATTTAGGGGGGTCTGAATACTTTCCGTCCCCACTGTGTGTATATATATATATATATATATATATATATATATATATATATATATATTGTAAAAAATAATAAAAAAATTGATTGTAAAAAATAAAATTGTAAAAGAATAAAAAATAAATAACTACTGACACAGTCCAAGCCTCATCAGTGCCACCTATCAGTGCTGCATATTAGTGCCACTTTCACATGACATTAAAAAAAGTAACGGTAATTGGTATCGGTGAGTACTTCAAAAAAAGTATCAGTACTTGTACTCTGTCTTAAAAAAGTGGTATCAGGACAACCCTAAAATTTTCCTTATACTTTTTAGTCTGCTAAATATGAATTATTGTGTATACTTTTTTCTTTTTAAGCTAGTGGGTGGCAAGTATATGACTGGTATTTTAGGAATGACTCAGAGAGGTTTGCTCTCCCCTTCTGTTTTGGACCCATGCACACTGGGCATTTAGCCTCGGTGCATGAGGCTCTGGCATTTAGATCGGGGTGGAAGGTACAAGCAGTACTTACATTTAGCGCAGTATGCACCCATGAACAAATGCCAAAACGCAATCTGCACTAAATGTAAGTATCACTCGATACACAGCAGCAGCAGCTGTCAGTCTCCAGCAGGGATGGACGGTGTGCCTGTACCTTCCAGGTGCACACTGGAATCTCATTCACTGGGCCTAAATGCCCAGTGTGCATAGGGCCTTAAGGATAGATGGTTCCCTCTAGATCAGGGATATGCAATTAGCGGACCTCCATCTGTTGCAGAATTACAAGTCCCATGAGGCATAGCAAGACTCTGACAGCCACAAGCATGACACCCAGAGGCAGAGGCATGATGGGACTTGTAGTTTTGCAACAGCTGGAGGTCCACTAATTGCATATCCCTGCTCTAGATCCTCTGTCTGCAGGTGCAGTCGACAAGTATGGAGATAGTGCTGGGATCTCTTATTATTAGATGGTCAAATATTCCTTGCACATACTAAAGCATGAAAACTTCCTATATTGTAAAATATGTTTTTTTTTCTACAAATAAAAGTAATGCCCTGTACACACAGTCGGACATTGATCGGACATTCCGACAACAAAATCCATGGATTTTTTCCGACGGATGTTGGCTCAAACTTGTCTTGCATACACACAGTCACACAAAGTTGTCGGAAAATCCGATCGTTCTGAACGCGGTGACGTAAAACACGTACGTCGGGACTATAAACGGGGCAGTAACCAATAGCTTCCGTCTCTTAATTTATTCTGAGCATGCGTGGCACTTTGTGCGTCAGATTTGCGTACACACGATCGGAATTTCCGACAACAGATTTTGTTGTCGGAAAATTTTATAGCAAGCTCTCAAACTTTGTGTGTCGGAAATTCCTATGGAAACTGTGTGATGGAGCCTACACACGGTCGGAATTTCTGACAACAAGGTCCTATCACACATTTTCCTTTAGAAAATCCTATCGTGTGTACAGGGCATAGCAATTTCCATATATCAGTTTATAAACTTTAAAGCCTTTAAAACAAAACGCCATTGACCAAAATACAAGAGTACAGATTGTGATGAATAATAGCCAGATGTGCAACCAAAAAATGGAAAGGAAGTAGAACTGGTTAGGTGCAGTTTCAGTTTTGTATGAGTCATTTTTATGTGTTTTTATGTTTATAAACCATATAGACCATTGGTCTCCAAACTGTGGCCTGGGAGCCAGATTAGGCCCTTTGCTTGCTTTTATCTGGCCCTCGGGGGACTATTTCCTCCACTGATGCCAACAGTGGGGCATAATTTCCCCCACTGACACCAGTAAAGAGGCACAATTTCTCCCAATGGTACCAAAGATGGGGCCCACTGACACCAATGATGGGGCACAATTGCTCCCACTAAAACAAACGATGGAGCATTTTTTTCCCCCACTGACCTTGGGACCTTTTCTACTCCCACTGACCACAGTCTGGCCCCCTAAAGTCTCAAGGACAGTAAACTGGCCCTTTGTGTAGAAAGTTTGGACTCGTGATATAGACCCTTCCACGACAAAAGTAAGTGCCGTATAAAAAAACACAACTCTTCCTACTACTGAGAATTTAAAACATAATGTGAAACGAGCAGTGAATGGAATATCAATATTTATGCATTTCAACTTGTTTCCTTTTCCATCAGGGTACGTCCTTCTCCGAATATTTCTCTAATAATTGAACTACAGGCATCAGGTGGTTATGACCCTTATGGACAAGAAGTCAGTCGTCTAATACCTCGGGGGTGGGTAAAAGTGGACATTTTTGACTTTCAGAACAGAGTTATCAGTGGGCAATGGAAAGTTCCAATTCGTACACTTCCTGTGAAACCATCGCTCACTTCCGGAGCTTTGAATGGGGTGCCTCAGGTAACGCATTTAATCCTTTGTTCAGATAAGCCAACTGAATCTTTTTTTTTATGCTGGCATAGAATAGATACACTAACTCCAACTTACTGTATTTTTGCACTTTGTTACAATATATTATAGCAAATATAAATCTACTTTTTTAGCTGGAAAATGCAGAGTTGTATTTTCGCCTTGTTAATGCAAAGGACGCAGACATACAGAGCACCTACCCCATTGACATCAACAACTCAGTATTCTATAAGTACCCTCCAATGGTAAGTCCCACAAACCATCATAGCTTTTCTGTCTTTTAATTAACACAAATGTGCAGTAAATGTGAAATATATCTGTGATGAAATAATTGAGATAATTTACTATTATCCAAATTATGTGAAATAAAAAACACTACTCGTGCAGAGCACTTACAAGAGCTTTTTTATTCAGCACTACGGTTTCGAGGCTACATACCAGCAACTTCCAGGAGTTCAACTAAGAACAGAAGGGTACTTGTAGCCCTAAAGTAACCAGTCCCTTGCTTTGCTAGAGAACATCTTGCCTGATAATATGGCTTCTTTATGTAAAAAATAATTATCTGGTAGTGCCTTGATGTCACAGTATGAAGTTTGTTGCCGTGATGGTATCTGTTCAGTGGAAGTCAATTTCAGTTGTAAAAGTACTGTTCACCACAATCCATGTGCTAGACAATGCTTTTTCATTAAAGGACAAGTTCATGAATTGAGAAAATCTCCTCAGAACCCCTTTCAATCCCCCTCAACCCTAAACTGTGACAACAATCCCCCCCCCCCCCTTACCTGCAAGTCTTTACTCTGACAGCTGCATTCTCCCATTCTGTCAAATAATTTAGTGCTAGGCTGCCCGCACTTGTGTGCTAATGTCCATAGACCTGAACAGGCCATGCCCATACTGCTAGAGCTATCTTACATTTAAACCTATGGGATGTTAGTGCAGCGGCACAAGCAGATTGGCCTTAGATTTTTACTGTCTGTGCTGTAGACAGCATGGGAGGTTCCAGCCACGAAAGGAACTAAATTAAGACCTAGAAGGGGGAAGGCTACACACGTTAGTGTATTGAGTAGGCTAAGGACAAGGGCTGGGGGATTTTTTCTAATTCATAAGCTTGAATAATAATAAATAGAGACCATTTAATGCTGGTGTGCAGGCTCTGCTGCATGCACATGTTTTGAGATGAAATGCACTGACAGGAGGAGGGTGCAGGCCAGTGGCGGATGGTGCTCAATATTTTGGGGGGTAGGCAAACAAACCTGCCCCCTCACTTGCACAAACACCACCCCCACACACATGTGCGGGCGACGGACGGGAAGGTAGCGATCAGTCCGGCTTTACTTTAGGAGGCTGCTCCTCGCTCCAGGCTCCTGGCTGAACAGGCGTTGCTTCTCCTTCCGATCGAACAGGAAGTGAGTCCTGTGACCCGATTGGCAGGGAGTCCTAAGACTACCTGATTGAGCGGGAGGAGAAGCAGGAAGACATTAGCAAGTGGGTGGGCTCGGAGCGCAGAGCACCCTTTTTTGAAGCTTTTTTGAAGCCAATTAGAGCCCCAGGCTCTAATCATGTGCTTTAAAAAAAAAATTGAAATCCATGCGTCTGGCATGTAGAAGAGGGGCTGAGCGCATGGATTAGGGGGGTGGCACCCCTGCGTCCCTAATAGAGCGGCCACCACCGGCGCAGGCTAAGCCCAGCTCATGACTTATCAGTATACTGCTTCTTCTTCATTGCCCTACCATCAGTCTAAGGGCTAGAAAGTGACAATACTGTATGTAGCACCCCACAGTAGGCTACTAGTGTTAGGTGTACTTCGTTTTTGGCCTTTCGTGTAATCTTTTGTTAGTGTCTATCCTAGGTTCTGCTGGTGCAGGCTCATCTACTTTCCCCTGCATCCCACTGAACTCTGGGATATAGTGGGCAGAGAGTTTGACCCTGGCCTACATATTCATGCCTCTTCAGCCAATCCCTGTTCAGGAGAGTGACTGATCAGCAGAGGGCTGAGAGGGGTATAAATTGGCTGGAGCCTAGAACAGCTTCCTCTTGTTCCTGGGGGAGTAAGACCCAGCCTAAGGGCTGAGGCATCCCTGGGAGACTACCTGCAACACTAAAGAATTCTTTTCAGGGTCCCAGCTCCTGCTAGGGCTCGGGGACCTCAGGTCTAGCATTCTGAAAGCATGCAAAAATCTCTACTGAGGATCCAGGTCACAGGCAACAAGTACAGAAGCTGAATGGTACTGCAGATGACATTACAGTACACAGGGCACAGTGAGTACCGGCCATGTGAATTATAGAGACTTTTCTGTGCACTATTTAGGTGAGCTTACTACAGTACATCTAGGACTATACTACTGTTGAGAAATCCCTGTTTGAAATCTAATTACCCTTTACATTCAAGAGGGTGGTTCTTACCCTGAAGGAGCAGATCAAAGTTAGAGTCCTCCATTACATTTGTTGGAAGTTCTTTGGAGTATCCCAAGGTTCACCCTCATCCTATTCTATTTCTTTAGGAAATAAACTGCAAAAAGACATTCACTGCCTGATCTTTGATCTGAGTGACTTTGAAAATGCTCTGTGCCTGGCTGCCATGTCCCTATCAGGGAATGGAACCTGGGACCAAACAGCCAACCCTGTCAGGGGTGTGTGCTACATGTATTTTTAAACTGTAACAGGGAATATGTTGTCATCCTTTGCTGTCTGTCAGAAGCGTACAAATAAAAAAGTAATTGTACAAAATTGCAATTTTCATAGAACAGTTTATAGATGTAAATTCCCACTGTGTATTTAGTTGGTCGCCTGGAATCCAGCTTTAATTGTCAATGGTTCATAACAAAATATTCCAGACAGTGGGTCTTGGCTCTGTACAGCGACAGCAGGATTTTGGCACAGCTAACAAGCTCTGTCCATTGAGTGTTCTGAGCAGTAGTATCAGGTTTGCGGTACTGCATACCAACAGGAGATCTGAAACTTTACAGCCTGACCCACCCACCCTTCTTTTATAACTCTCTGAAAAAACTAATGCTGAAGGTTCTGTTTTCCCATTAGAAAGGAGTTATAGATGCACCCTACAACTGACTTTCAAAAGGAACAGATGGAAAATTCAACAGAGTTTAATTATTTGCTTGGCCTAAAACTGTATAACAACGTAGCTGTTACAGTTGTTAGTAAAGTGGGAAGGAAAACTTGCATGAGAGATTTGGATGTTAAAACAATAATCAGTTTACAATATTTACAATAATGATGTTGACATTTCAACATGATTTTCCATTGATGAACTTATTTTAAAATATCATGATGCATGTTATACTGTTTACCGATTTTTGTCCAATGCCTTCCAACATGACTGCATGTAGTTAAACTATAATACTCGTGTCCCCTTTCCTGCTTATTTTTCACTGCCTTTGTTTGAACTCAAAGAGTTCTATGACAAAGACAGAATGTTAATCATTATAGTTCTACTAACACAACTATTTTGTTTCACTCTACAGACCGCGGCTTATTTCCACCCAGAGGAGGTTGTTCTTCCTTCTCCTTACTATGGCTCCTCACAGTTTTTTCCAAACATGCACCCCATCTATGGGGACAATGTGGATTCCCCTCCTTCCAGGGATAGAATAATGACCCACTGAAATGAATGAGATCTGTATTCATGAACAATTGACCATCTTCTGTTGATAATAATGCCATTTTGTGTTTAAAAAAAACATTTCTGATTGTATTCATATTTTCAGACTGCTGTGTTATTGCAAAATCTAGCACAATGTGTACGCTAAGAATAAAATGGAATGGCAGCAAAAAATAACACAATAAAAATAAATGACCAATTAAAAGATAAAATAAAACTAGCTTTTGCTCAATATTAACTTCAGTTCGTAGATTTTCTCATAGATTTCCTTTCACAGTGCTTTGTTTCAGCATCATTTAAACCACTTCCTCTGAGACTGGTCTCCCTGAATCTGCTCCTGTCTGTGACTGGACAGTGAAAGGAGAAGCAGCACATTTAATGATGTATTAATGATTACAGAGCTGTGCTAATTTTTGTATTTTTATCTGCCTGAAGTTCAGCCTTAACAGTACCCATAGATTTAATATGCTCTTAGTAATTTTTGAAAATACCTCAGTTGGACATTATTTGACAGTTTTCAATGCTGTACTCTCACAGACCATACACAATGTAAGAGAATGTAAGCATACGTCAGTGCACTTTAGCCTATAGACATTTCTGTAAAAATGCTCAATAAACTCAAAATGCTGGCTATTGCACACACGGCGATTTATAGGCAGTGACAGCCACTTTCATTCACTGAGGGAGGGTAACTTGCCACCAACAGCTTACTTTGTTTCCATTAAGTTGTTTTTGAAAATAAAATAATGCTATGTGTATGGACAGTAAATAAATAAATGTAGCGCTATGTGTAAAATTATAAATATAAAGTGCAAATCTGTAAAATAAATAAATCCTACATATAAATGAATAGTCCATAAAATGAAAAAATTAAGAAATAAAACGTGAAAAACTCTTTTTAAAATCCTTTTAAAATCACATAAAAACCTCCAGAGTAGAAGAAGGGAGGAGCTGATAGTCACGTTCAGCCAGGCACTGTGTATGTGGACACGGAGGTGCTACTCTGGAGGTTTTTATGTGATTTTAAAAGTTTTTATCTTGTAAGTGCAACGTGTCTGTTTGGGGGCTTTGAATACATTTGTATACGGAGAACACTATGGTCTCTATACTTAATATTTTTAATATGTCCTGAACTCATGGAATCTTGAGCCAAGCTGGGAGATGATCCGCTTCTTTGGATATTAATGAGCTGAGTTACCATTAAGAAAAGAGCCATCTGGATTACCCACCATTGATTGGGAAGAGGAAGTGAGAGCAAAGAGCTTGTGGGGAGATCCGCATATGAGTTTTGACTCATCTGGGAGGTGAGCGCGCATTTTTGCTGGTGGTGGTGTGCACTCCTTTTGAGGACGAACAATCACTGTGGTGGAATTGTGTGGATACACTGATCACAAGAAGAGTTTTTCATGTTTTATTTCTTCATTTTTTCATTTTATGGACTATTCATTTATATGTAGGATTTATTTATTTTACAGATTTGCACTTTATATTTATAATTTTACACATAGCGCTACATTTATTTATTTACTGTCCATTTTGAAATTAGTGTGGTGTACCACTTGGAATGTTTAGCAGCTGTGCACGTTTATTATTAGGTTATCTTATTTAAACATCACAATGTTTTTTACTTGTGGCACTGATTGTTTCATCTTATAATATGTGTAGGGACAACTTTATTATTATTATTATTATTATTATAATACAGGATTTATATAGCGCCAACAGTTTGCACAGCGCTTTACAATATAAAGGGAGACAATACAGTAACAATACAATTCAATACAAGAGGGTTAGGAGGGCACTGCTCCTGTGAACTTACAATCTAATAGGGAGATGCTGGTAAAACAAAAGGTAGTAACTGTGAGTTATAAACTGATGAGGGAAGTTGAAGATTCGGTTATTAGCTGAGGGCAGGATAGGCCTCTCTGAAGAGATGAGTTTTCAGGGATCACCTAAAAGTGAACAGAGTAGAAGATAACCGGACAGATTGGGGTAGCGAGTTCCAGAGAATAGGAGAGGCTCTGGAGAAGTCCTGGAGAAAAGCATGGGAGGAGGAGACAAGGGAGATAGAGAGCAGGAGGTCTTGGGAGGAGCAGAGAGGAAAGTTTGGGTGATATTTGGAGACAAGATTGGTGGTGTAGCTCAGGGCAGAGTTGTAATGGCTTTGTATGTTATTGTTAGTGTTTTGAATTTTACGTTAAAGTAAAAAAAACCCTAATTACTTTTAACCAATTAAGCTCTGGACCATTTGGCTGGCCAAAGACCAGAGCATTGTTTGCGATTCGACACTGCGTCGCTTTAACTGAGAATTGCGGGGCCGTGCGACGTGGCTCCCAAACAAAATTGACATCCTTTTTTTCCCACAAATAGTTTTCTTTTGGTGGTATTTGATCACCTCTGCGTTTTTTATTTTTTGCGCTATAAACAAAAAAAGAGCGACGATTTTGAAAAAAAAGCTATATTTTTTACTTTTTGCTATAATAAATATCCCCAAAAAATATATAAAAAACCAATTTTTTTTCCTCAGTTTAGGCCGATACGTATTCTTCTACATATTTTTGGTAAAAAAAATCACAATAAGCGTTTATTGATTGGTTTGCGCAAAAGTTATAGCTTCTACAAAATAGGGGATAGTTTTATGGCATTTTTATTAATAATTTTTTTTTTTTACTAGTAATGGCAGCGATCAGCGATTTTTATCGTGACTGCGACATTATGGCGGACAGGTCGGACACTTTTGGCGCTATTTTGAGACCATTCACATTTATACAGCGATCAGTGCAATTAAAAATCTACTGATTACTGTGTAAATATGACTGGCAGTGAAGGGGTTAACCACTAGGTGGCGCTGTAGGGGTTAAGTGTGTCCTAGGGAGTGATTCTAACTGTGGGGGGGGGGGGCTGTATGTGACACGACACTGATCACCGCTCCCGATTACAGGGAGCGGTGATCAGTGTCCTGTCATTAGGCAGAACGGGGAAATGCTTGTTTACATTAGCATTTCCCCGTTCTTTCTCTCCGTGAAACGATCGCGGGTATCCCCGCGGCCAATGAGTCCTCATTCTCACGGAGCTCCCGGCGGGCGCGTGCCCGCAAGCCGCCTCTTAAAGGGCAACGTACAGGTACGTTAATCTGCCTGTACGTGCCCTTCTGCCGCAGTATATCTGCGTGAGGCGGTCGGGAAGTGGTTAATTTGCTAAAGTGCTAACAGTTTTTTCAAAGTAAAGTAATTTTTATCCATTATTTTGTTATCTTTTGTTGCATTTCAATGCTACTGATCACTCACAGCCACTTCTTGTCTACATTCATGCATTTAAATGATGGTTGCATGGTATTTCTTGGGGGAGCTTTCCTGGTGAATTATGCTTACATAGTGTGTTATAATATCCAACAGATGTCTATGTTACGGAGTGACAATGCAGGGATACAATTAGAACACCGGCTAAATGGTGTCAAAAGGAAAAGAGAAAAGCAGTCTGCATTTTTCAGCACTAGTCAAGCAGAAAGTGCTTTCGGTCCAAAGCCAGTGGCAGTGCATCCACATACAATCTTCTGTTTCTTTTTGTTCTATTAGGTGTTGCCAGAGGTTGTATGTGGACCTCTACTAAAATTAGAGCATTAGAATTGGTCTATTTCTGTGTTACTATGCAGACACTATTTGTTATCATTCTCGGGCCATTACTGCTTCCATATCAGCCCAAGGTAGGCTTGGGTCCCCTTTGGTCTGTGTGCCTGGCTGGTTGGGCTCCCCTCACCCTTGGGTAAGTCTCAGGGGTCCCAATGTGGGTCCTGGACATATTTTTGCACAGTTGCTTTTTTTGAAATGTCAGCTAGTGTTTTTCTATGAAGTTTTTTGTATTTGTCTGTTGTTTTGCTCCTGTGGCTCCTGAAGAAGCAGCATACAGCACCGAAACATGTAGAGAAGTCTGGCTACACGTACAGTATATCCCCCTGTGCTGTGATTGTGAAAGCTGTCTCAAGCATGTAATGCATATACTATGATTGTGCAGCGTGGAAAGCATGTTGTAGCTAATCTTGGGAGCATTATTAATGATTTTATGAATTGTTTGATTGTTATTTGTATGATTTATTTAATATGTCCTTTTGTAATAAAAATAATGTATGTTTTTTTTTTTTTAACAAAACTTTTTGTGTAATGTCCTATTGGGCATAGAGAGTCCATATTTCCTATACAATCTTTGGTATCTAATCAGTCACAATTAACTTTATTATTTTTCTGCTATTTTTTAAAAAATTTTATTTACTATTAAAGAAGCATTTAACTCAAAAACAAAAATGTAATATATTGCAGCTTACCAATCCTTAGATGCGGTGGGTACATTTGTTTTCCTTTTTAGCCTTTTTTCTTTATTTCACCTGGTGATCCTGCCAGTAACATCTTTCCTTTCTTAGGTTGTATGCATTCAGGATGAAGTAGTAAAGCAGACACCTTTGGACAGCAACATTGTCAGTCTGAGAAGCGGGTAGTGTAATGCCTTGTACACACGGTCGCACATTGATCGGACATTCCGACAACAAAATCCATGGATTTTTTCCAACGGATGTTGGCTCAAACTGGTCTTGCATACACACGGTCACACAAAGTTGTCAGAAAATCCGATCGTTCTAAACGCGGTGGCGTAAAACACGTACGTCGGGACTATAAACAGGGCAGTAGCCAATAGCTTTCGTCTCTTAATTTATTCTGAGCATGCGTGGCACTTTGTGCGTCGGATTTGTGTACACACGATCAGAATTTCCGACAACGGATTTTGTTGTCGGAAAATTTTATAGCAAGCTCTCAAACTTTGTGTGTCGGAAATTCAGATGGAAAATGTGTGATGGAGCCTACACACAGTCGGAATTTCGGACAACAAGGTCCTATCACACATTTTCCGTAAGAAAATCCGACCGTGTGTACAGGGCATTAGACTAGCAGAATTAGTTGGATTCAACTTACAAATTGAAGCTGAACTCTAGATAACATTTTATAAGCAGTTACGATAAACAGTTTTTACCTTTTGAGATAAATATTTTGCATAAATGAATAAAAGCTGTCCATTGTATGTAATGTCAGTGTTAAATGGTTTGTCTCAACCCTCTAATTGCTACTTTGCACAGCTTGGTCTGGTAAAGTAGGTTGAAACAGGGGTGTACGTATAGGGGTTGCAGGGTTTGCAATTGCAACCTGGCCCAATGCTCAAGGGGGTTTGTGCAGCCCCGGTACAACTGGGTAGGAAAGGCGGCATATCGAGGAACCGATCCCCTCTATTTTACACTTTCAGCGTCTGCAGGAGAGAAATGGAGGGGATCGGTTCCTCTACATGCCACCCTGCTGCCCCCTCCAATTCCCCTCCTGCTGCCCAGAGCTCCTGTGTACTCTAACCCCCCCCCCCCCCCAAGCCAGGATAGAGAGCGGGGAAGGGGTAAGTGTGTAATTTACCAATCCCTTCCCTTGTCTTGATGAATAGAGTCAGTGATCCGTACCGATCACCGACTCTGTTCATTCGTAACTGAGACATGCTTTAGTTTGTGAATGAACGGGAAGCTCTGTACAGAGCTATTCCGGTCCATTCATTCTGTACAGCTGAGGCTGCAGAGAAGATTGAGGGCTGTGTCCTTAATCTCCTTTCTCTGTCTCAAAGGTGAAACATCACAGGTCTGTTTAGACCCTGATATCTCACCAAAGCCCCCAATGGGGCTCCTAAAAAATTGTAAAAAAAAAAAAAAGATAAGAAAACAAAAATACAATTGTAAAAATAAATAAATAAAACCCCAAAAAATAAAATAACAAAAATAAAAAAATAGACACCAGTGGCAGAACTACCAGGGTCTCAAAGGTCGCACTCGTGACCAGACCCTGGCATTCCGCCACTGTGGGGAGGTCGAGGCTGGGGGTCAGGAGGGTCCTTTATGATTTCTTGCATCAGGGCCCTGAATGTTAATTTACACCTCTGAGTTGAATTAAAGCAGACTTATGTAGCACTGCCCCCATAGGGATAGCTGAGTATAGTCTTCCCTGGGCTTCCCTCTGATTATCCTGCAGCCAGACACTTGGGTATTTTCACACTATCACCCGCATACTCTTCCGCTCATTATCTAATGATCAGTCTATGGTATTTGGTTCTTTTGGTATTTATTGGTAGAACTTGGATAGGATAGCAGAAGGGATTAGTGGGATACTCCAACTTGAACTATGCACAAACGAGGACAACTCTCACTTGACCCCCTTAAATTGAGTCAGATAGCAGATTCACTGCTGGACCATACTATAGCTGTGTGGGAGGATAATTCTTTTGCTTGCTCTGGCTGCAGACTCAATGCACCACTTTTCTTCAGGACACTCAGCAGTATCCCCTTTAGCTGACACCCATCCACTGACAAGGAACCAGGAACAGTTCCTTGTAGATGCGTCTCCCTTTTAGTTAGCTATACAGGACATCTGGGTTGCAGCTTCTGCATTTCCGGCCCTCAGGTTGACCACCTGAGGCTGCATGGCAGCCAGAATAGAGGAGAGGCAGCAGTTCCCTCCCTCTGCCCTGGGACCAATTCTGTTCAATTTATTCATAAATTATATAAAGGTTGGTATAAATAGCTCAGTCTCAGTGTTTACTGATGGTACAAAGCTAAGCAGGGCAATAACTTCACAGCAGGATATAGATACCATACAAGAGGACCTCACTACATGGCAAATGAGGTTTAATGCTGAAAAATGTAAAGTAATGCACTTGGGGGCCAAAAATATGAACACAAGGAGAACTATTTGGGGATTCCATGATGTAAAAAGATCTGGGGGTCCTAGTAGATCACAGGCTCAGCAATGCCAAGTGATGCCAAGCTGTAGCAAGCAAAACTAGCAGAATATTGGCATACAATAAAAAGGGTATTTACTCAAGAGATGAAACTATAATTCTAGCACTTTACAAGACTCTGGCCATAGCTTGAGTAGGGATGAGCTCGATGTTCGGGTCAAACATAAGTTATGCTGCTGGAGGATACGCAGCGATTTGAATGCTCTGATGTTGGTTCCCAGGTTGAGGAAGGGAATAACGTCTAGAGAGAGGGGGTGCTACAGAAGGACAAGAAACTGGCAGTCATGTTCCCCCAGTTGCAGCATACTGCCAAGTTGAGTGCCTGAGAGGAGGAGGGGGAGGAGGCACAACTCCAACAAGACAGGATGTCCTCCAGGGGGCAGCTTAAGGGCAGCCACCCTATTGCATCACACCGCAGAGCTCCGCAGGTGCAGGGCGCTGCTGACTCCCTGCTGACTTTTAAAAGTTCCTTGGTGTGGGCCTTTTTCGACACGTGTGCAGCTTATTGCACCGTTACTGTTTGCAACCTATGTCTGAAGCAGATCAAGCGTGGCCAGAACAGCAGCCGCTTGGGCACCACATCCTTGACCAGATATATGACGATCTGCCATGCAGTCCGTTGGCAACAGCACTTGAAAGACCCACATCAAAGAAAAGGCGGACTTTTCCTTGCTCCTCATCTGGGGTCTCCAACCCTACTATACCCCCAGTCCTCTCAAAAACCTGCACTGAGAGGAAGGAAGGTATAGCAATAGGTGTCCCAAGTACTTGCAGGAAATCTGCTATCAGTACACCACCAATTGATTTTAGCAGGCAAATTTCCCTACCCCAGTTGCTGAACCGTAAAAAGAAATTTGGTCCCAGCCATCCACATTCTCAGCCTCTAAATGCTAGCTTGGCCAAATTGCTAGCACTGCAACTGCTGCTTTTTCAGCTGGTAGACTCTGCCCCCCTTCGTGAATTTGTGGAATGTGCTGTACCTTAGTGGCAGGTTTCAAAACTCCATTTCTTTTCACGGAAGGCTATTCCGGCTCTCTCGCGGCATGTGGAAGGCAATGTTTTGGCCTTGTTGGATAGGGTGGTCAGCAGTAAGGTTCATATTACCACTGACTCATGGTCCAGCAGGCATGGGCAGGGATGTTACCTTTCCTTCACGGCACACTGGGTAACTCTGCTGGCAGCTGGGAAGGATGCAGGACAGGGTTCAGTATTGTTGGAGCTTGTTCTGCCACAACACCTCCAAAATGCTAGTGGTGATTCTGCCACAGCTCTCTCCTCCACCCCCTCCTCTTCTTCTTCCTCTATGGCCTCTTCTGCAGATTTGTTCTCTGAACCAGCGGTGCTCTGTAAGCATTCAAGGGGCTACGCAAGTAGTCAGGCTAAAAGATGCCATGCGGTGCTTGAGTTGGTCTGCCTTGGGGACAGGAGCCACACTGGGGCAGAGATTCTGTCATCTCTGCAGGAGCAGGCTCAGAGGTAGTTGACGCCATGCCAGCTTCAGCCAGGAATGGTTGTATGCGACAATGGCACCAACCTTCTCTCTGCCCTCCAATAGGGACAGCTATGACTAAGCACCAGTGAGGGTGTGAAACACGTTAGCTACAGCTGTTCCTACACTTCTTGTACTATATGGACTGTCTTTTATACCAATAAAGGTGATTGCATTGGAGTGCGGCTATCTGGATTTTCTTCACTCTTAAAGCTGCGATTTTCTCTATGTGCTTATGATGCCTTATGCGGAATCTATGGGTCTGGTAATGGGCCATTCTTCTCTTTCTGGAAAACGGTGGTGACACACAAGCACTTTAAGCATAAATAATCTGCACAAGGACACTTTTCTTTTGCATGTGGAAGAGTTGGATGAGAACACCCAGCTTTATATATAAGCTCCTAATATGAAATTTTGATCATTATTTTTCTGATTTATGGAGGACTGGATTTATTTCACACTGTACATATATGAATTATGAATTGTTTGTTATAACTGTGGTGTGCACTTTGCACTTTACTTAAGCACATGGTATGCATTTCTATATGCTGTTAACCTCTAAACAGTAAATGGTAGTATGGAAAATTTTCTTGAATTACAGTAGTACATTTAAAGGGGATATCAATCAACAGATGCCGCAAACATTTGTGATCATATTGTAATGTTTGTATTCATTGCCAGATAGCAAGGATAACTTGCCACAAAATTGTGGAAGTGGAATTGTAATGCCGCGTACACATGAGCGGAATTTCCGTTGGAAATATCTTGGATGGTTTTTCCGACGGAATTCCGCTCAAGCTTGGCTTGCATACACACGGTCACACAAAAGTTTGCTTAACTTTCGACCGTCAAGAACGCAGTGACGTACAACACGATGAAGTTGAAGTTCAAAATGAAGTTCAATGCTTCCGAGCATGCGTTGAATTGTTTCCGAGCGTGCATTGGAATTTTGCGCGTCAGACTTGGTACAGATGATCGGAATTTCTGATCGGAACTTTTTCCGACCGAAAAATTGAGAACATGCTCTCAATCATTTTCTGGCTGGAATCCTGCCAGCGAAAGTCCGATGGAGCATACACACGGTCGCATTTACCTACCAAAAGCTCTCATCGGTCTTTTGCTGGCCGAATTTCCGATCGTGTGTACGCTGGATAAGTCCTGTTAACTCGCTGCACATTTTCACGGGCAAGTTGTACACTTGCAGATCACTTGAAGCACAGTTGACAGTTTTCCAATTTGTAGCAAATTTGCATGGCAATTCTCTAGCAAGAGCAACAGGCTGTCCAGGACTCCTTACCAGCCTGATAGGCTGCACTCTACAAGTCCCTAAATAACAACAATATAGGGACACAGGCATAGTATCTCTCTGTTCATTCACTACTTATTCAGCGTATTTTCATCACTGTAGCTCTGTTACCCTTATATCCCTTGATGACCACAGCGATTTTCCAATTTCCACTACGGGCCTGTTAATTCAGCAATAACTTTCTCATTACTCAGTGTAACGAAGTAATACATATAATTATTTTTTGGGGATAAATTTGGCTTTAGAGATTGATGCACAGCTCTCACGTTGATTTATCACATGCGTACGTTTTTAGCAAAAAAGGTGGGAGGAAATCCATCATCCATTAAGAAAAATATTGCAGGGGGAACTACGATAAAGTAAATAACTACCAAATCCTCTGCCTGTAAAACCGCATAGTGTGCTGCACACTGCAAACTGTGATATTAAATGACAGGAACCGGAGCTAACATACAGGGAAACCCTGTATTACCTTACTCATGATGCTTGGCCTACTATAGGCTCTTGCTTCGCCTATTATTGTGGGCATACCCAGAAAGGGGGTCTTCAGGGTCTGGGAACCATAGAAATGGACCATAGTTCTGGACCTGTATTGCACCCTGTGGCTTACTACACATGTTGCACTTTGTGCCAAGGTGAGCACCTAATGCAGCATCCAGTGACTGAGCCCGACCCCACACACAGTTGAGTCTATGTACAGTCCCCAAGGTACACACTGAGAATAACCGACCTGAAAATTGCAGAATAGCCCAGGGCATACAGGGGTAAGATCTTAATAGATGTCAAAAATTGAAATGTTTAAAAAAAAAAATACTTCTCCAGAAAAAAACTGGTCCATTACCTAAGGACACTAGCAAGAAACTTGAGTCTCATAGAGTTGGCACTGTGATTTGATTATGCACTAGCAAGGTTTTTGCCAGTGTACAATCACCAAAGGTAGCTGCATATAACCCATGGATGGGTCTTAGAATACCAGTCCTGTGTCCTGTACCGTATGATTAATATAACAGGATTTTTGCCAGCACATTGATTGATTGAAGTGGACACAGCTTCACTTTATTTACTAAGCTCAGTAAACAGTAAGTGAACAGTCTCTTTTCTTTTACTATATTAACCCCATTGGGTCAGTTCATGAAGCAGTATTAAAGCGCACCATTCAATAGATGTGGTAGCTGCATTGTCAGTCTGGGGGGAGGGGAGTGTTAGATGTACTAGCAGGTTTAGATACACTAACAAATTGAAGCCAAACTCCAGTTAGCACTTTTTAAGCAGTTACAGCACAACAGTTTTGTCCCTTTTGGGATAAAGGTGTTACATAAATAAATAAAAGCAGACCATGATTTGTCTCCAACTGCTACATGTGCAGGACAGCTTATTCTGTTGAAAAACAATAGCCTTACCGGCATGATCAGCAGATGACAATAAAGGAAAGAATGCCTAAAAAATGTAGCTATCACATCTAAGAATTGGTAAAATGAAATATAATATAATACTGCTTTAAGAGCTTGTTACAAATTTTAAAACAATCAATTCTTTATTTAAATGCTTGGTGATGGAAGTATGATTTAAATGTATGATAAGTCTTAACAAAAGCAATCCATTGATGTAACAGTAAATCATTTCTGGAAGGCTTTATACAGAACACTGAGTATTTTTTGACAAAACCATTTCGGAAACTTTAAAAGAGAGATGTCCACTGAAATCTCTGCTCTCGTAGCTTTCCTAGGGCATTCACGCTGCTCCTTCCCCATGTGTTTCCGATAAGAAACATTTGTCCTGTTGTAACAAAAAAAAAAAAAAAATATATATATATATATATATATATATACAGTATATTAGATATAGCTAATAGCTAATGTGTGTGATACATTGTATTATACAGCTACAATGCAGAGAACAGATTTAGAGTAAGGCACTTCAAGCCAAGAGCTAAAGCAGCAAAGTTACAGGATATCGAGAAAGTTGGATTCTGTGTCATCTTAGAAAAAAATCGACTACTATGCATGTATAATATCATTTATCCCAATAACTCTACCTATCTTTGCAACCACAAAGACTTTAAGTCTTAAAAAAGTTGGCATTATAGCAACCTAAAAGAAGCACAGCTGAAATCTGCCCTTTTCCTGTACAAGTGAGAAGTAATACAATACTACATAGCTTAAAGTGGGTGTAAACCCTCACATATACCCAGTGAAGTGAACAGCCGCAGGTGATACACAGAGATGAAACAAATCTCCCTACGTAGGTTTTACTGCTTTATCTGCAGTATTCTCTTCTGTGCACCCCTTTAAACGGGCAGAAAAGTGTTAAAATCTTTCTTCATCTGTCAGGAGCACAGAGGAGGGGGTGGAGAGGCTGTATTTACAGTGTGTGACAGCTGACTGGAGGAAAGGCACACACACCCCTCCACAGAGTAGTGTTGTAAATAGACAAGCTGTCCGCTGAGCTTCCCCCCCCTCCCAACACTAATTTATCTCATGTGTCGGGAAAACTTCTCAGAACTGACTCATGCTGATAACAGAGGAACGAAGCACAAGAAAGAATCGGCACTTAGAGCTTTGGAGAGAGATAAGTAAACATTACAGATATATGTGCTTAGTTCAGATTCTATTATTGAGGATTGCAACCACTTTAAAATAAGAACATTCATAGGATAGTCAAAGGAGCTCCAGTCTGTGCAAAATACAATTAAAAATCTGCAGCTACAAATACTGTAGTTGCTGACTTTAAATAAATGGACACTTACACGTCCAGGGAGCCAGAGTTGTCGGCACCCCAAGCCGATTCCTCAATCGACTTTAGGTGCTGGCGCCAGCCTCATCACTAAGTGAAACTGGCAGTGAAGCCTTCAGTCTTCACAGCCAAAAAATACACACAAAAGAAAAAACTAGCAGGTGCTCTGATCAACAGTTTAGTATATCCCTCCAGCTGGCTATTGGTGGTAATTAGACAAGTCAAAGGGTGCTGCTGCTTTCTATGGATCTGCTGGGTGGCAGGAACACATCTAGACAAAAACACAAAAGAAGAGAGTGCAAAGCTGCTTTAGTGTAACTCGGCTTTAATATGGTAAAGTTAAAAACACTACAATGGTCAAAGTCACATTGTGTGAAGATAGATACAGCATAAGGATTCCACTGTGGCAGAGCCATGCCTCCGAAATGCATTGTCACGGCAACTGTGTGACGTCCACACTCTCTTCCCCCCCTGTATCCTGCTCGTGTGGGTTTGTGTGGCCTCAGAGAGCTGCGCCGGCTGGACCGAGCGCTTGCACTTTAGCATCTGCACATCGAGCATGGTGGTGGATAGCCTCGGATGTGCTGTCAGGATCTGGGCAGCTAGGATCTTGAGGTGGTTTTAGCAGTGCGGCCACAGTGGAATCCTTATGCTGTATCTATCTTCACACAATGTTAGTTTGAACATTGTAGTGTTTTTAACTTTACCATATTAAAGCCGCGTTTCACTAGGGTGGCTTTGCGCTCTCTTTTTTTGTGTTTTAGGCTTCACAGCCGGATTCCTACTGCACATGTGCGAGTTGTGCTGCACTTTCTAAATGGTCCTGCCATCTTCTGGGACCTGTGTGTGTTCCATAAGGCAGTGGGGGGAAGGAGGAGGAGCAGGAAATCCTCGGAGATCTCCGTGGTGATCGTACTCAAAAGTCGGAGTGGGTACCTGTCAGAACCAGGTACCCACTCCCCCTTCCCCTTAAAAAGTGCCAAATGCGGCAGTGGAGGGGGGGAGGGCTCGAACAAGAGAAACTTCCCCTTTTGGGTGGAGCTCCACTTTAATTAAGGTATTCAAATGTATCCTCAAACTTTCCTCTTCACCTCTAAAACATGTCCCAGGATTATTTTCTTTCTTTAAGCTTGTTTTTTTTTTCTAGTGAGAAACAGCATCTATTACTTCCCTTGTCACTAGGTTTGTAAACTTCTTGCAGTGGAAGTACCTAGGAGCTTAATTCATATTCATGTAGGCATACCCCCTGAACTATATCTCCCTTCCTCTACAAACAGTATGTGTGGGCAGGCTGTTTGGAGTCAGCATTGTTTTGCTAGAATAGAAATCACTGCATGCATGTGCAAAGGAACAGAACAGAGAGGACAGAGGAGATTTTGTAGTCTAGAACAGCGGTCCCCAACCTTTTCAGTGCCAGGGACCGGTATCGTGCGGCCAATTTTTCCAGGGACCGCGTGCGCGGGGGGGCATTGTTGTGGTTGGTAGCGATGGGGGCTGGGTGATACTGTTGCCACTCACTGATGGGGTTTTAACAGGAATTTCTATACAGTCAAACCTCTTTGCTAATGATCTGTATTTACAGATCATTAGCAGAGAGGTTTGACTGCACAGAGACTTCTATGGAAACGCTATCAGTAAGTGGATTACTGCACAGAGCTCACTGAGCACCTCAGATCACCAGGCTCCTGCATCCATGTGTTTGTTGTGCCCTGGGGCATCAGAAGGAGAGCAGCCACCACTTATTGACAGGGGGCGGAGCTTCACTCGCTCACCCAGCGCTCACCCCTTACTGTATGGCAATTGAATATAATAGCTCTTCATTTTTAGCTGCTCTGAGTGGATGGTGTGGAGTGGCCTGACTGCAGGGTGTCTCCTGCATGGTCCATTACAAGACCTCCGTGCTGCTGCTGTATCGTCAGAGCCACCGCTAGAGGTCCGGGGTCGGCACTGGTGATTTAGTCTCCGCTGCAATTTTGGGGAAGACCGGTGTCTTGCCGAGAAAGTTCCCCCGGCGGATAAGGACCCCCTGTACTGCTCAGGCGCAGCGCTTGCGCAGTACGAAAAACTAAGGAGCCGCCGAAAATAGATGAAGCTGAAAACCTGCGCCCTGGGTCCAGGTTCAAGCCCCACCATCCAAGTGGACCTAGAGGTAGAATAAAAAAGTGATGAGCGAAGCGAGGCCGTGCCCGAAGCGTGGCGAGGGGCCCTCTTACAGGCGCCGTGTACAGCTGATTTACAACTATTCGGCTTCGGCTATTTCCGCCGGCTCGTACTGCGCAAGCGCTGCGCCTGCGCAGTACAGGGGGGTCCTTATCCGCCGAGGGGAACTTTCTCAGGAAAACACCGGCCAAGCACTTTAAAATAAAGAGATACAAAAAAATGAGAATCAAAGAGATATATATAAATACGATACCAGGAGTATATCCAGAGTAGTTGGGAAGAAGACCACTATTAGTTCTGTAAATAATTTTTCCTTGTTTTTGGTTGGTTGAAGAGTGTTCTTTTCCTATAAAATCAGTTTGGTGGGTCTTGCTTTTTTCATTTCTGTTTGTAGGGGTACTTGAAGACTCTGCTATCTGTGCAGGGCAGAAATAAATGCATTATGTGGGTGTTAGTCTGTTTGCTAACGAGTAACTGTACATCCTTTGAAGACATTTTACACTTTTAGATGTTTTTGTTGTTTTAACTAGGTATTAGTGTAGCTAGCTACTGTATATTCCCTGTGTTTTTTTTTATTGCCTTATCTTGTAATGTCATGGCTAATCAACTCCCCTATGTCCATGTATTCATTCACCTCAATTGTCCATATTAGCTAAAGCAGCAAGCAACTTCTTATTCCTGGGTCAAGCAGCGTTCCATCCATGCCTTGCTATTTTCTATGTGTTGAATCACAAATGTGAATCACAAATGTGGGAGTGCTAATGTGATGAAAACACATTTCTTCCAGCACTGTGATCTCTCTTTGAATGCTCTGCCTGTTTGTGGTTGTGTCAGATCTAATTACTGAACCAGTGCTAGGCTGAGAGATCCAAGGATTTGGGGATATGTAGTTTCTTCACAGGAAGTGTCAGTTCTCACACCACAGGCAGTGGTCCTTAAGCTGTGCAGTGTCATGTGGCATGAACCCACCAGAAGCATCTGACACCGAAATGTGAGGATTCATATGGGTCAATAAATTACACCATGAAATAAATTATGCTTCTCCAGATCCCCCCAACTGCTGGATTGTGCAGGTCTACAAGCTCTGAGCACCAGCCAATCAACCATTTGAATTAGCAATGTCCAGCTCAGAAAACATTGCACTACATTCTCAAAGAGCTGATCAACAGGGATTATAAACCAGGAATGCCTTAATAACCAGCAGCAGAGAGCATTTGAAGTGCATTTGGGTGTTTTATAGTTAGAGGTGGACTGCTGGTTCTGGATACTCAGTTGTTCACTGGGGCCTAAAAATGAATCTGTGTAGCTTCAACCATGTAATTTAATAGTGCGATAAGCCCCCTGTGTTTTAGATTTGTAATATAAGCAATAGTTGCCTTGTGTTTTACCTCTAAGGGCTTATTCATACTGTCCCATGCAGATTTCCACATGCTTTTGGTGTGGATAGACATGTCACAAAAAACATATCTGACCTAATTACTTCGAAGGCACCATATGCCAGCACCTGTTTTTTATTGCATGCTTTTTGGTGATGTTTTGGTCCCATTAGAAAGTAATGGGGAAAAGCTCTATAGAGCAAGTGTCATCAATGCTCATCATGATTGCTCAATAAAAAGAATATGGAACACTGTGACAGGGTTCTTAAAGTTTAAGGGGCATAGAGCCATGCCCCAAGTTGTAGAGCATTACCTCACTGACACAGTCATTTATGCTGTTACTTACACTGCATTATATGTATTGTATATACTGTATGTACATACTCATCAGCATGGTGTACATTTTTTAAAGCTTGGTTAACCCATGCTATTTTCATATTTTAGTAACAATTTTTGGTGCTTTATGGTGATGCTTCAAAATAAGCCCAATTCCAGCCAAGACATTTTCTTAGTTTTCTTTTCCAATTTTTTACTTTTGAATGGACCTGGGAGAGAACGTCTCTGACACCCAGCACCTTTATACATCATAAAATAAACCTTATGGGACACAGACAAAAATAAATCCTGACAGAGGTTTTTGAAATTCCTTATTCTACTAGTACATTTGGTTTAATTTGTGTTATAGTCCCCATTGAGAAGAATCCCTCTCACTACCTGTATGACACCTAATGCCGCGTACAAACGAGCAGACTTTTCGACGGACTAGGTCCGGCGGACCGGACTCCGTCAGACAATTCGACCGTGTGTGGGCTCCAGCGGACTTTTTTTTCCCCAAAGTCCGACGGACCTAGAAATAAAACATGTTTCAAATCTTTCTGACGGACTCGAGTCCGGTCGAAAAGTCAGCTCGTCTGTATGCTAGTCCGACAGACAAAAACCGATGCTAGGGCAGCTATTGGCTACTGGCTATGAACTTCCTTATTTTAGTCCGGTCGTATGTCATCACGTACAACTCTGTCGGACTTTGGTTGATCGTGTGTAGGCAAGTTCGTTCATTCAGAAAGTCCGTCGTAAAATCCGTTGGAAAGTCCGTCGAAAAGTCCGCCGGACCTAGTCCGTCGAAAAGTCCGCCCGTGTGTACACGGCATAAGAAGTAGACAAGAAGTGAGGGGGATTTCTCACACAGGGACACAGACAGCAATTTAACCTGACAGGTTTTAAGACTAAATATTTGGATACATAAATAAACTTAAACGGTAACTCCACTTTTGTGGGGGAAAAAATAGCAAATAACGAAAAAATATAGCGTATATAATTGCAACACAAGTCATATTGTAATTGAATGTTATTAAAAATGACCTTTCCCTTTCAATCTGCAGTTCTGTAATTTTCTTAAAATGCAATGCAATATGGCTACATGGAGGTGTACTGTAAACAGAATGAGTATGGTACGCCCCCTAGAAACATAATTTCCTGCTTGTGTGACTGGAACACTAATTTTCCCAGAAGTTTACACTAAGATAGAAGTCAGATTTCTGGCATCCCCTGGAACAAAAAGGTAATTTTTGGTGAGATACTCTCATTAAGAAATCACGTCTAAAGGGATGCAGGCCCTGCAGATTTCCTCATTAGTACCCTGCCAGGTGCGCAGCTCATTGATAATTATGAAACCACTCCCATTAGATTCACTTTCCCACATGGACACAGAGAAACACACAGGGATTTCTTCAGAATAACAAAAGGTAGGAATCTGCAATGAAGGTTGTTATAATTCTTGCAATGTAAATAGATCACCCAGAGGGGAATGTTTTTTTCTCAACAAAAGTGGAGTTACATTTTAATTATGATTGTTTCCCTTTAACTTGTTACTTTGACCATTTTATAGCAAGATACATTGGTACTTAGAACTAAAGCCTCGTACACACGGTTTGATTGTAGGACAACCGAGCGTCAGATTTTTGTCAAACGGGCTTTTGCAGGATTTTGTCGTAGTGACGTGCTATGAAAGTATAAAGAGGAAGTTCATTTCTCAAGCGCCACCCTTTGGGCCCCTTCTGCTAATTTTATGTTAGTAGAAGTCTGGTGAATGTTGATTTGCGATTTTCAGATCGTACAAAACAAATGCCTTTTAAAAATATGTTTGGTATAACTACATGCAAAGCAGCTTCATTATTATCCCATTAAAGAAGATGAGAATTTTGACATTTCATCAATTGCCGTGTCACGAACGTTAATTCTAAATTTACGAATGGTAGATTACAAGAACAAACTCTTCCTGGTCGTTTCTTGATTCCGACCATGCGTGTTTGTACTTTTGACTTTTGTGTGACGGATTTCTGTACTGATCATCTGAAAATCAGATGTTGAGTTCAGACAAAAATTTTATTAAAAGTCAAATCATCTGTCGAATGCACCGTACTAACGATCCGAAAATCCACAGACAGCTCGTCTTCAGACTTTTCTCTTCAGATTTTCGTACCATGTGTACGAGGCCTTACAATGTAAAAGAGCCAACACCTGTCTTTCACTGATAGGAAATAATTTTTTGCAGTCATACCATAAAATAATATAATAGATCACAGACCTGTCCAGCTCTTTTGATACACCTTGCTGCCTGTTTTGGAGTTTCCAAACTGTTTTGTAATGAGGCACATCTTCTTGTTTCCAAAGGCATCGATTTAGCTGGATTGGTCAGTCCATATTTTATTTCCTCAATTGCATTTATGGCTGATGAAGTTTTAGGGTCACCATCAAGAGTATGGTTCATTCGGATAATATGATACTTTCCACTAACTGGGTGGAAATAGCCTAGATTGGAGACCAAAAAATCATGCAATGTTTAAGTTTTACAGTGTTACTACTTTAAATGGGCAAATTAGCCTGTGATCCTGTGTACAGGCTATGCACACCAACTATTTACATATACTGAACAAACAGTGAAAAATACTTTAAAACAGGGGTACCCAACTGGTGGCCACATGTGTCCCGCAGAGCCCTCTGTTGTGGCCCGTGACCTCCTGCTCTGGAATTGCAGGTCGGCAAGCCTAGATTGGGGGTTGCCGATTGGCCATCCCAGAGCATCAGTGTCATAAATGGAGCTAGCAGTAGAGGAAGCAAGCGGCTGCAGAGCAATGCCGCATAAGCTGATGCTTCCTGTAAAGCGCCGGCTCCTGTCTCAGGCGGAAGTGATACTAAATGCACTCCGTCTTGGACAGCAGTATCCCGCGATACATGAATGGAATGTTATCAAAGGTGAGTTTATTGCTAAAATCAAAGTGTATATATGGGCAGATCTGTTCTGCAGTGGTTACTGGGCTGCACCTGCGGATTACCTGCACTAAGCCATAGACTTCTGTTATTACCTGCAAGTTTGGTGTACTTTTTGAATGCAGGAGTTTTGATGCGCTTTCAGAAAGTGCACTACACTTGCAGGATATAATAGAGGTATGGCAAAGTGCAGCTAACCCGCAGGAAAGCTACAGGTGCACTGCGCTGCACAAACGGTGCTGGTAAACCTCAGCGCATCCCGCGATCAGTATGATCGGGTACCTCACCTGTGTGGAGTGGCAGATGTAAACTGACTTTTATACCCGTCTATCTCCACTGCGAGCCATCAAAAAAAACAGAAGGGGATCTGTCCCCTTCCATCTGGGCGAATCAGAAGGCCCAAAGAGTAGAGCAGGCTGTTTCTGTGTCCGCTCTACAAATGCAGAGTGGACATGGAGCTGTCACCACCCGCTCTGCTCATTGTGGCTTGCAGCTGGTTACCGCGTCGCTTAAGTGGCCCTCACTTTTCAAAAGGTTGAGCACCATTGCTTTAAAACAAGCCATAAATCACTTTTGTATCAATAGATATTATGGAGGCATGTCTTTTTTCAAATTTCACAACAGTGGCGCCGGAAATCTGTGTTTTTTTTCTATGAGAGCAGCCCTCCAATATAAACAAACAGTAAATGTTTGTAAGCTGTTAAGCCTAGTACACACAATAAGAATATCGGATGAACGCTTGCCCGTTTTTGTTTTTGCATGCCAGTCTCATATCGAAAACCAATAGGTTACTAAAGTTACAAAAATTCTCGTAAGACTGAATACAACTTTGGAAGTGATGTGTAATGTGTTGTATTGTATTGTAATGTATTCTTTCCTTTCAGAGCATGTGTGGTCTTGGTCTTCTGGGGTTTTTTTACAGACGAATCCTGTACTGATCATACGAAAATCGTACATTCTGTTATCATCCGAAATTTTTTTTTGTGTTTGTCCCTTTGGATATTTTCACATGAACTATTGTTATCGGCTCTCGGAAGCTGTGTACTTGTGATCAGATTATCATACAATCACTCTGAAGGCGGTATTTTTCATCCAGTTTTTTCATTGTGTTTACTAGGCATTAGAAACTTGCTAAAACAAACCTTACTTCAGAGTAATTGTTGAGAAATAGATTTTTTAAAACAAATTAATTAACAATAGAAGTAGCTGCAGAGGTAAGTGAGGGCTTGTTTTAAAGCTTTTTTTATACTTGTTAAGAATGCAGAATGAGTTTGATGCTCATAGATTGGGCGCTAATTACTGAATTAACACATTTTTAACAAATTAACTTTCCTTTAAGTTTTCTAAGGCTAGACTACATGAAAACTGCAGAATGTACAGCATGCAGGGTCATATAGTAATACAAGCACCCATGACTTCAGACACATTTACGTGGATCCCAAATATAACAGCATAACCATGCTATTGGGTAGATTACCATGAAAATCAACAAATAAACAAATGTTCCTGCTTTCTAAGTTCATAGAATAAGGCCCCTTTCACATGGACGGACCGTTCAGTTTTTTTAGGTGGACCTGAAGGAACGCTCCATGCGGGTCTATGGTGCGACGGATGTCAGCAGTGACCATGTCCGCTGACATCCGATCCGATCCAATCCGCTAAAATCAGACGTATGGCGATACGTTCGCATCCGTCCTGGCAGATCAGATCGGATGAGATCTGATAAAAACGGACATGCTGTCCATTTTCGTCCGATCCCTCCATAGGAATCAGTGGCGCTCTGACAGGCCCCTCCCTGCTCCGTGAGCAGAGACGGACCTGTCATCTGCCAGCTCAGTGGAGATCAACGGAGAGATTTCTTGCTGAGCTGGCGAACTCTGGTGAGCGGATCGGCCTCGTGTGAATGAGGCCTTAAAGGGACAGTTTACATTTAAATTGATCTGTAGGTCTACTGTAAAAGAAAATCAGATCATTTATTAGGAAATGTATTATTTAAGTTTAAATACAGCTGTACCATTTTTATTATTCCAGTTTTCAGCATTTTCTCTTGGTATGTTAGTAATTACTCCCCCGAGGTGTAAATCAGAGAATGATCTGTAGTTTTCTCTCCATGCAGACACAGGAAGCTCTGAAGATCTTTGGAGGCCTGGTTCATAGTCACGAGACTGCAGAATTGCATTGCCATATATGTTACCCCTATCACTTCGCAGTTTTGAAGTATAACCTGTGTAACTAAGAAAATATACCAGTAATTTAAAACAAAATTATGTTGATAAAGTCTGTTTTAGCTTGGTATGTTATTTGAAATTTCAATATTAGGTCTTTAGTTATATAAGTATACCTAATAGCGGGATCACGTGGCCGTGTGCCAGTGCCTGTGTCCCCCAGAGACAAGACAACATGCACAGAAGGAGGGCTCTTTGATTGGACCTCCTGACCACATGATGGCTGTGTCTAATCACAGCCTTCATGTAATGTAAGCAGAGAGCCATGAGGAGAAGGAAAGCGGATCTGCGAGCTGGGATCAGTGTGTATGAGCTGTTTTTTATAGCTTTCTACACACTGATCACCCAGCTAGTGTCCCCAGACTGTGTCCCCAAACAATGAAAACACCTGTCCCACATCTATCACAGTAAACCGTCCCACATCTGTCCCAGTAAACACCTATCCCACATCTGTCCCAGTAAACATCTTTCCCACTGAACATCTGTCTGATCATCTGGCGCACATCTGTCTGTGATCATCTGGCACACATCTGGTGCACATCTGTCTGTGATCATCTGCGCACATCTGGTGCACATCTGTTTGATCATCTGTGCACATCTGTGATCACCTGTGCACATCTGGTTCACATCTGTCCGTGATCATCTGCGCACATCCAGCACAAATCTGTCCATGATCATCTGTGCACACCTGTCTGTAATCATCTGACACACATCTGGCCATGATCATCTGGCGCACATCTGTCTGTGATCATCTGCACACATTTGGTACACATCTGTCTGTGATTATCTGTGCACATCTGGCCGTGATCATTTGTGCACATCTAATTCCATTGTCCTGGTGCTCCAGGGCCTTCAAAAATGTGATAGGGATTCAGGAAATTAAATGAGTAATTTATGTCTTTAGAACGCCTGACGGTGCTCCCTGCATGTTGGGCCTCTGTATGTGGCTAGGCTGTGTAAAAGTCTCACACATGTGGTATCGCCATATTCAGGAGGAGTAGCAGACTGTATTTTGGGGTGGAATTTTTGTTATGTACATGCTATGTGTTAAAAATATCTTTGTGTAAAAAAAATAGGTTTTCACTTTCTTTGCACATTTCCAAAAACTTGTGGAAAAATATGACATGTTCAAGAGACTCATTATGCCTCATAGAATATACATTGACATGTTTTCTTTCCAAAATGGGGTCATTTTGTGGGTAATTTCATTGTTTTGGTGCTCCAAGGCCTTCAAAAATGTGATTAGTCAGGCAACTAAATGTGTAATTTATGCTCCTAGAACGCATGACGGTGCTCCCAGCATGTTGGGCCTCTATATGTGGCCAGGCTGTGGAAACGTCCCACACATGTGGTATTGCCATACTACTATAGTAGCAGAATATATCTGGGGTGTAATTGCAAGTTATCTATGCCATGTGTGAGAAATAACTTGTTAATATGACAATTTTGTGGAAAAAAAAAATAAAATAAAAAAAATTCTTCATTTTCCAAACTATTGTGGGCAAAAAATTGTAACTTCAAAAAACTCACTATGCCTCTTACTAAATACCTTGGACTGTCATCTTTACAAATTTGGGGGTTATCTGTACTGTCCTGACATTTTAGGGCCTCAAGAAATTAGATAGGCCGTCAGTGCATCGGGACTGATCAATTTTCATTGATATGTAGTCTAGCTTGTAGACTCTATAACTTTTACGCAAACCAATTATCATACACTTATAGAGATTTTTTTTTACCAAAGACATGTAGCAGAATACATTCTGGCCTAAATGTGTGACAAAATTTGATTTTATTGGATTTCTTTTAAAACAGAAAGTAGAAAATTGAAAGTGCGACAGTACTGAAAGCTGAAAATTGGTCTAGGAAGGAAGGGGGTGAAAGTGCTCAGTACTGAGCTGATTAAAGGATGCTCATGCCCTGTGCTGACTGATCTTCAGCTGTTTCCTATGCCCTGCGTTTATCCTGTATGATTCCCTTGTTGCTGACCTGGCTTGCTCCTGACCTGTCGCTAATTCCTGACCCAGTTCTGTTCCTGACTTCGGCTTGCTTATGATTTTGAGTATCGCCATTCATTCCGGATTAAAGCCTATACACAGTATAAACAAATGCAACTGCCCTTCAGCACACCACCAAATGCTGGTGTGATGTGTGGTGCAGAGCTGTGCAGAATTATGCAGCATGTCTGCAGTTTTCTGCAAACTCTGCACCTAAACTGTAGGAAACTGACAGCGCCACTCTGCACTCCAACTGACAGGCTTCAATGAGCCTTTGGTGGGGCTTTGTGGGGCTTCAATGAGGCTTCAGTGGGGCTTCAAGCAAGCTTTTCCATAGACTTCTATGGATGCTTAGAAGACGCTTTGAAGCACCACTAAAGCTACATGGGGTTTAATTTTTGAAGCGAAGCTGAAGCAAAGCAAAAGCAAGGTGTAAACAGGACTGTAAGCTAACCATTTTATTTAATGACAGGAGCTTTGACTAGTGTTCAGAGAGCTTTAACAAAGCCTTTCAGAAGCCATGTTTTGAAGCAAGGGTAAATTAGCCGGTAATGTGTGTTAAAGCCGAAGCAAGTGTAAATGAGCTCTAAGGGTAAAACAAAAATGCCTAAGTACAATTTTGCAACTTTGACATGTGTTAGTAAAACCACATATATCATCACAACTACTTTGTGAATCCAGGTGGATTATAGCTTGTTTTTTTTTCAGGAATTGGGCTTTTTTCATTTGGTTGTAAATGGTAATGGATATCTCCTCTCCGGCCCGGCTGCATGAAATGACGTACCTGTACGTTGCTTCGTCCATAAGATACTGTGGGTGCGTGCACGCACGCTGCACGCCGGGGGGAACGTGCACGGGTCCAGCGGATTTGATATCCGCCGGCGACCCACGATCGCTCCACAGAGAGGCAGAACGGGGATCTGCTAATGTAAACAAGGCAGATCCCCATTCTGACAGGAGACACTGAGATCAGCTGTTCCTAGTGATCAGGAACAGCGATCTCTGTGTTGTCCCAGTGAGCCCATCCCCCACACAGTTAGAACACACACTGAGGGAATACACTTAACCCTTTGATCGCCGCTAGTGTTTACCCCTACCCTGCCAATGTCATTTATAATCAGTGCAATTTTTATCCCTCATCACTGTATTGCAGTCCCGCTAAAAATCGCAGATCGCCGCCATTACCAGTAAAAACAATAAAAAAAAATTAAAAGTCCCTAAATCTATCCACTATTTCGTAGATGCTATTACTTTTGTGCAGCGATCAGGTGACCCGGAATGGGACGTTCCGGGTCTCAATCGTTAGAACGGGGCCTGGGGGTCTTGGTGAGAGAAAAAAGCCCAGTCAAGTTGGGCCGCAAATTCGCGTATGGTCAGCGTGAAGGGGTTAAAGCAGGAGGTGAGGAGGTGTCACATAGTTTCCTCACCACCTGTCAGTAGCCTCTGGAGCATGATACAAATGCGGACTTCAGAGGCAAGGGAGATTTAGATACATGTCTAAATCTGCTCTTAAGTAGAATTAAAAAAAAATAAAGGGGTCATTCACATGGGGTCTCTGGCTCACGCAATGTGAATGAGCAGTGTGTTTGTGCAATTGAGGTGGTCTATTACCCTATGAGGATGCAGTGGCTGTATTAGTATAGCCTCAGGTCCTGATTTGAAAGATGTAAGGCTGCTTTCACACTGAAAGTGCCGGCCATTAACGGTAAAGCGCCGCTCATTATAGCAGCGCTTTACCGCTGTTTAAGCTATGCTTTTGCACCACTTTTTGAC
Source organism: Aquarana catesbeiana (assembly GCF_042186555.1). Lineage (NCBI taxonomy): Eukaryota > Metazoa > Chordata > Amphibia > Anura > Ranidae > Aquarana > Aquarana catesbeiana. The sequence goes on along the minus strand of NC_133324.1, from coordinate 491,920,226 downwards.
TGCTAGTGGGGCACTTTTAAGCCCTAAGAAGGGGTTAAAAACTCCTGTGTTGCAGCGCTTCCAAAGCACTTTTTAGGCGGTTCGGTGCACTGGGCAGGGGTGTTTTGGGAGCGCTAACTGCCCCAGAGATGCTGCTTGAAGGACTTTTTCTGACGTCCCAGAAGGAGGTGAAAGCACTCATTGCAGAGAATGGGAGGCAGTTTTCAGGCGCTTTACATGCGCTATTTCTAGCGATAAAACGCCTTAAAACTGCCTCAGTGTGAAAGGGGTCTTAGTGGTTTGGCCCTGAACGCACACTGTGTTCAGGCCACTTGCATCCACACACCTATCAAATTAGGACCTGCGGCTGTGTTCGTACAGCTGCTATGTCCCCATAGCATAACATGGACTGCCTGCACACAGCTGCAGCCAGATTTAAAAAAAAAACTGATTTACATTGTACAGACCACATGGCCAATGTGAATGAGTTCCAAGACCTCATTTGCACAGAGAGCTTTATTTATTACCTTTTTATCTTTTAGATTTAGCAGGGATTTCATCATTCATCATCATTTTGATATTTGTGGGGGGTTTGCCCTGTCAGGTAGGCTGTATGGGACCCCATGCTTTTTAACAGCAACCCTGTCTGGCTGCTCCATCTCCTGAGTCCCAGCTACTATTCTCTTGGTGCCTGGTAAGGGCAGATGATAGAAGAGCGCTGATAGAGAATGGGGGAGGCTGTGATGAGGGGAGACTGGTGACGGCACTTTAATGAGGGGGGACATTGATGAGTGGGAATCAATGAAGGGGGCACTGGTGACGGGACTCTGATGAAGGGGAACACTGATGAGGAAGACTTTGATGAGGGAACTCTAATAGGGGGGGGGGGGATCTGATGGGGGGCTTGGATAGGGGGCTTGGATAGGGGGCTCTGATGGGGTGGAATCTCATGGGGTGGATTCTGATAGGGGACTCTGGTGAGGATACTCTAATGGGGGGGGTGTGATGGGAAGACTTTGGGGCCATTATAATAAGTGTATTCAGAGAAGCCTACCCCGCCTCCACCGAAAAACTGTACATCGGCCACCTCCATCAGCTCATTCCCACAGCTATTACTTTTTGTACCATCCCCCCTCCTTTTTACATTGTAAGCTCCATGAGCAGGGCCCTCCTAATGCTTCTGTATTGTAACTGTACTATATTTTTTCATATTGTACAAACTGTTGGCTCTATATAAATCCCGAATAATAATAATAATAACAATAAATAAATAGCAGTTCCAATAATTACCCCCTTTTCAATATATAAGAGAAAGGAAATAAAAACGCTGTATACATGTAGAGAAGCACTTACCCTGGTATATATCTGGGGTCATAACTAGAAAACATTGACGCAGATAGCTGTGGTAAAATAACAGGCATTTTCCGAGTCGGTGCTGACACAGACACAGCTTGCTATATACACCGTGGATGGATACTTCTTCTGCCTGGTAACAGTAACCGCAGACACAAAGCTATTTGTTATCACAACCAGATACTCTAATAACCCGTTTCTTTACAGGATTTGAAATTGTGCTTTTGAGTACCAAATAATTCATAACATTCAATTAGCAGCTATAATTAATTTCAAATGTTTCAGATTTAATTGTATAATATTCAATTACTCTTCTCTTCTTACAACAAAATAGCCTGAAATAAACATGAAAGTACTGCCAATTATAGCTGCAGCAACATGATAGTATTTTTATACACTGCTATAATTTGTGTCTGAACAAGATTTAGATGTTCCTCTGTTTATTCTATGTGTTTGGAGTTGCCATAGATACTGGATTTTACAGGCAAATATGCATAATCACTGCCCCCTAGTGGCATAAGACTGTATTTTTATTTTTCTGTCTTTTCAGTCTTCTGATATAGGGCTCTTTGCATGTGTGAGTGGTAAAAACAGTCATTTGAGCCACTGCTTTACTGCTCCCTGGCCACCCACCTAAGCACAGAAATGCAGTTGCTCAGGGATGTACCCATGCACGGCAAAAATTGAACAGCTTATTCTTCCCTCCCTGTTTTGACCCATGTATTTTTAGTCTCTTGTTTTCTCTGTACTGTCTTTTTTTCTTTGTTTGTTTTGTTTTGTTCATTTTTTACATTTGTTCTTCTAGCAATCATATAGTTCCTACATGCATCATCAAGGTCTTTAGAGGGGATCATGCTGTGTAGATACACTCTAGATGTGTTTTATAGTTGAACTCATTAGCCCTTAATAAGTTTGGATAGCATTTATTGGGTATATCTTATTCTGATTGATGTGATGTCATTGCTTTGGGCTTTATCTTTTTGTCTGTCTGTAACACTCTGGTCAATGAGGTCAAACAAATACAAGCTTAAACTTACCAACCAGCCAGCGACCACCAACCGAATTGACCTGTCTAAAAGTATGTGTTAAGAACAGGGGTTTAGTCTGATGATTTTCTGTGCTCTTAGAGGGGGTTTTAATCACATATTTAAGACTTCTTAATTATAAATAAAGAGTTAAAGAATAAAAAAAAAATGAACAGCATGCCACATTCAGCAAGCGGTACTGTCACTGAATGTGACGTTTTCAAATGATTGGGGCCACGCTGCAACTGCCCTGCAAATCCATGCAAAGCATGCAGCTGAGGTGTGTTGGGTTAGCACTTTGAGGGTTAAAGCAAATAGTGAGGATGAGATTAGAGTTGGGCGAACAGTTTGAGCCGAGTAAATGTTCTGGCAGAAAATCGCCTGTTAGCCCATTCAGCGAACACCCAAATTTGCGGGGTGTTGAGCGGTTTATTCACCTGTCGAGCGCCCTACAATGCACTGCCCATTGCACAGTGCATTCGAGGGCCAATTTAGTGCTGTATGCATGCTGTATACCCCCTTTTTTTTTTTTTTTTTTTTGGTTGCTGAGTTTTATTTTTTGGGGTTTTTTTGTCCCATGCTTGCCCCCCTTTTTTTAAATTTTCAGCTGCAGATTTTTTGAGCTGTTATCTCCCAGCCCACTACCCACAGCTCAGCTGTGTGGGCCTTTTTTAGCACACGTGCAGCTGATCACACTGTTGCAATTTGCATTCTCTGCCGCAAGCAGATCAAGCATGGCAAAAACACCAGCCATTTGGGTACCACATGCTTGCAAAGCTATTTAACCTCCCACCACTTAGCCCATTGGAAAGAGTACCTGAAAGCCACACAAAAGGGACACAATTCTTCTCCTCCTCACTCCTCACCTTTTATGTCTACCCGGCTATATCTCATGACCTCTCAGCAGCCTCCACTGACAGGGATGATGGTATAGCAAAGGGTGTCACAGGTCCTTGCAACACATCTGTCAGCAGCACACCACCAGCTGTAGAGTATAGCAGGCTAATTTCTCTGACCCAGCTGCTGCATCAAAAAAAATATACACTCCCTGCCACCCACATGCCCATAGTCAAAATTTCAGCTTGTCCAAATTGATGGTTTTACAACTCCTGCCTTTCCGTCTGGTAATTTTGCAGAATGTGGTGTGCCACAATGGCAGGTTCCCAGTCGCTATTTCTTTGCACGTAAGGCCGTTCCAGCTCTATACCATCATGTTTTGGCATCGTTGGACAAGGCAGTCATCCACAAAGTCCACGTTACTGCTGACACGTGGTCCATCAAGCATGGTCAGGGACGATATATTTCGTTCACAGCACACTGGGTAACTCTGCTTGCAACTAGGAAGGATGCAGGACAGGGTTCGGTGATGGAGCTTGTTTTGCCGCCACATCTACATCCAGCGGTTGGTGAGGATGTGAGATCTGTCAGCTCCACCCCCTCCTCCTCCTCCTCCTCCATGCCCTTCTCTGTTGAATTGTCCTATGAATTACCAGTACCCCCTAAACGTTCAAGGGGCTATTCAACGAGTCAGGCTAAAAGATGCCATACAGTGCTTCAGCTGGTCTGTCTAGGGGGAGGAGCCTCACCGGAGCAGAGATTCTTTCAGCTCTGCAGGGACAGGCCCAGAGGTGGTTAATGCCACAGAAGCTTGAGGCAGGAATGGCCGTGTGCGATAATAGCACTAACCTTCTGTCTGCCCTTTGACAGGGAAAATTGACACATGTGCCATGCCTGGCACATGTTCTCAATTTGGTGGTGTAGCATTTCATAAACAAGTACCCAGGTTTTCAAGATCTTCTAAAGTAGGCCAGAAAAGGCTGTAGCTATTTCAGGCGGTCATACACAGACAGTGTTTAGTTGGCTGAAATTCAGCGGGAATTCCACCTGCCCGTAAACCACCTGATTTGTGACATGCCCACCAGGTGGAACTCAAATTTAGCAATGCTGCAGCAGTTGAACATGCAGCAGAAGGCCATGAACGAGTACTTATGTGAGTATGGCACAAGGACAGGCTTGGGGAAACCTCAGCTTTTTTTCCCTATGCCAATGGCTGCTGATAAAGGATGCATGCACTCTACTGTCACCATAGGCGTGCCCACGGGGTGTGCCGGGTGTGCCTGGGCACACCCTAATCTTTCCAAGCTGTCTCCAAAGATCTGCCCCAAAATGTTGCATTTAACAATGTGTAGCCTGCGCTGCTAGGTAGCACAGGCAGCAGATCGTGAAACTTGCCAGAGCCGCTGCGCTGAGTGTGTGAACTGACAGTGCGATAATGTCACTGCTTGCAGAGAGAAAGTCCATCTGTCAAAACTGAGCTGTGATTTCGGGGGTGAGCGGGCTGAAGAGCTGTCAAACACCAGCCAATGGGAAGGGGTCTGGGCGGGCTGCTTTATGTGCCCACGGGGTGTGCCGGGTGTGCCTGGGCACACCCTAATCTTTCCAAGCTGTCTCCAAAGATCTGCCCCAAAATGTTGCATTTAACAATGTGTAGCCTGCGCTGCTAGGTAGCACAGGCAGCAGATCGTGAAACTTGCCAGAGCCGCTGCGCTGAGTGTGTGAACTGACAGTGCGATAATGTCACTGCTTGCAGAGAGAAAGTCCATCTGTCAAAACTGAGCTGTGATTTCGGGGGTGAGCGGGCTGAAGAGCTGTCAAACACCAGCCAATGGGAAGGGGTCTGGGCGGGCTGCTTTATGTGGCTCCGCCCCTTTCTTAAGCAGCCCAATCATTGGCTGGTGGTTGTTAGCTCATCGGCCCCGCCCACCCCCGACATCGCGGCTGTGTTGTGACAGCTGGTCTTTCTCCCATTACATGACAGTGTCACACACAAGGGCTCTAGCAAGCCTCACTACCTCTCCCCAATCAGTGCCACTCTGTGCTGCCAATCAGTGCCACTCTGTACAATTAGTTCTGCCAATCTGTGCTGCCAATCACTGCCACTCTGTGCTGCCAATCACTGACAATCTGTGCTGCCAATCAGTGCCACTCTGTGCTGACAATCACTGCCACTCTGTGCTGACAATCACTGCCAATCTGTGCTGCCAATCAGTGCCACTCTGTGCTGGCAATCGGTGCCAATCTGTGCTGACACTGACAATCAGTTCTGCCAATCTGTGCTGCCAATCAGTGCCACTCTGTGCTGCCAATCGGTGCCAAATTGTGCTGACACTGACAATCAGTTCTGCCAATCTGTGCTGCCAATCAGTGCCACTCTGTGCTGGCAATCAGTGACACTCTGTGCTGCCAATCAGTGCTACTCTGTGCTGCCAATCTGTGCCCAGTGCTGCCGATCCGTGCCCATCAGTGCTGCCAATCAGAGCCCATCAGTGCTGCCAATCAGTGGCCATCAGTGCCCAACAGTGTGGCCTATCGGTGCTGCCATAATACTGGTCTCTGTGATATGCAACTTTATATATAATACACATCAGTTTGAAAACAAGACATAATAGAAACTTAGCAGGGATGGTGGAAACCCCTCTATGGATAATTGCAATACAAATTAACTTCAAGTGCAACAACTTTTTAGCTGGGAGGTTCACACCATTATACTTTGGAATTTTTGTTTTTTAAATTGTTACACTTAATGTTATATGTTTTAGTTACTATTATAATGTAAATTATTGCACTTGAAGTTAATTTTCCACCACCCTTCCTAAGTCCATGTCTTTATGGACGTTGCTTTGTGCAGTGGTGCGCAGTCATGTTGGAACAGGAAGGGGCCATCCCCAAACTCCTCCCACAAAGTTGGGAGCATGAAATTGTCCAAAACTAAGGGGCCAAGCCCAACCCCTGAAAAACAACCCCACACCATAATCCCCTCCCCTCCACACTATAATCCCCCCTCCCCCAAATGATTTAGACCAGTGCACAAAGCAAGATCCATAAAGACATGGATGAGCGAGTTTGGGGTGGAGGAAGTTGATGTGCCTGCACAGAGTCCTGACCTCAACCCGATAGAACACCTTTGGGATGAATTCAAGTGGAGACTGCGAGTCAGGCCTTCTCATCCAACATCAGTGCCTGACCTCACAAATGCTCTTCTGGAAGAATGGTCAAACATTCCCATAGACACACTCCTAAACCTTGTGGACGGCCTTCCTAGAAGAGTTGAAGCTGTTATAGCTGCAAAGGGCGGAGCCAGCTCAATATTGAACCCTACGGACTAAGACTGGGATGCCATTAAAGTTCATGTGTGTGTAAAGGCAGGTGTCCCAATACTTTTGACAATATAGTGTGTGTATCATATTATATATATACACGTATGTGTGCTTGAGCTTTGGGGTGCACACCCTAATGCAATAGGCTACGCACGCCTATGACTGTCACCATTTGAGGAAGCGACAAGGATGGTGATCCGTTACAATGCATGCATCAGTAACACTATCCCTCTTGTGTTCCCGCTGGAGCATACTCTGCATGGCATTATGGACAGGGCACTTGAGGCAGAGCAGCAGGAGAAAGAGGAGGCCTGCTTTCCCCTCAAGGCCCACTTTATGCAGACACCACTCTTGTGATGCCACAGAACACACAAGAGGAGAGGGAGGAGGATTCTGGCAGTTTTGGAGGCATTGAAGCAGAGGATGACATACCTCAAACGTTAAGAGATGATTTTCAGTCCCCAGAAACCTTGGTAGTAGTACATGGATGGGAGGAGACAGTTCCAGAGGATTGCAGTGTAATCCTCAGTGACCCCAAGGACTCTGCTTCTTATGCCTCTGCAAACTTGCGATGCCTGGGCTCCCTGATTCTTCAAAGCCTGCGAAAGGACCTGATAATTCTTGGCATCAAGGAGAAGGATCTTTATTGGTTGGCAACCCTCCTTGACCACTGTTGCAAGGGGAAAGTCTCAGCAATAATCCAGCCCTCACAGAGGGAGCACAGGATGAAATATCTTGAGGACACCTTAAAGATGAGTTTATATAACACCTTTCCAAAGTCTGGAAGGTTACAGTCTCATGTAAAAGATATTTTTGCGGCTTCTGTTTGTCGAAGGAGGAGTGGTGGAGAAAGGGGCAGCCTAAATGATTTATTTAAAAAATAGAAAGAAATGGTGAATAGCTATGGACATACACCAGCACTAAGACGGATCTCCCAATCCCTGGGTAAATTTAAAATATAATGAAAATGGGAATTCTATCAAAGAATTAATGGGATTTTAGTGGAAGATAATACGTCTATTTCCAGTAGGTATCAAAGATAAGAGTATTTAAAATATTAAATTTTTATTGAGTAATAATAAAAAAGGGGATACACAGAACAAATCAAAATACATATAAATGACCAGTATGACCATCCGATATTGTGTTCAAATTTCATTCATGCCTATTTGCCAACATGTTTCGCAACCGTTTCATTGCTTCATCAGGGCATATGTCGGCATCATTGGTTATTCTGAACTATGTAAATAACATATAAATATGTAATTATATAGTGATCATACATATTCAAATGTGCCAAAGAATAAATGACATTAAGTCAAAGTAATCAATCTAATAGTCTCACCTACTGGTACAAATCTAAAACCAAATAGCACAAGCCACCATTGCCAGATATCGTCCACCGCACCTACTGCCACAGAAAATCCGAGGGTGCCAGATCCCAACCAGATAATGCCATTAGAAGGACTGGACCATGCACTAGCCAGACTGGAATCTAATGTGTAAGGGGTATGATGGAAAGATAGGTAAGCCAATCAGATACCCAGTCCAGATAGATTATATACAATGTCTGCTTAGTATGTTTAATGGGGTATTTATAGTAGCATATAGTCAATTACACCAAAACAGCGTTAATTAGCAGTTAATACCGCCAAAAAAACTTAGAGGTGAGGGTCTATTTAACTCTATAATTTATGCGTAATTGAGAGTTTCAATCCATGGTCTAGTATATCCTTGCAAGGGGTTGCCATGCAATCTAACCCTGCTTGTAATTATAGCAAAATATAATAAGCTTTATGATTTACAAGGATACATAAAAGGGAAAACAGAAATGAAATATATATTATAATACCCATAAGTAGTTTAAAATATAAATTCCAATTAATAGTTTACCTGTAGGGCTAAGTGATAAGGGCTCCGCAGATCCTCCTGTCGGATTGAAACTCTCAATTACGCATAAATTATAGAGTTAAATAGACCCTCACCTCTAAGTTTTTTTGGCGGTATTAACTGCTAATTAACGCTGTTTTGGTGTAATTGACTATATGCTACTATAACTACCCCATTAAACATACTAAGCAGACATTGTATATAATCTATCTGGACTGGGTATCTGATTGGCTTACCTATCTTTCCATCATACCCCTTACACATTAGATTCCAGTCTGGCTAGTGCATGGTCCAGTCCTTCTATTGGCATTATCTGGTTGGGATCTGGCACCCTCGGATTTTCTGTGGCAGTAGGTGCGGTGGACGATATCTGGCAATGGTGGCTTGTGCTATTTGGTTTTAGATTTGTACCAGTAGGTGAGACTATTAGATTGATTACTTTGACTTAATGTCATTTATTCTTTGGCACATTTGAATATGTATGATCACTATATAATTACATATTTATATGTTATTTACATAGTTCAGAATAACCAATGATGCCGACATATGCCCTGATGAAGCAATGAAACGGTTGCGAAACATGTTGGCAAATAGGCATGAATGAAATTTGAACACAATATCGGATGGTCATACTGGTCATTTATATGTATTTTGATTTGTTCTGTGTATCCCCTTTTTTATTATTACTCAATAAAAATTTAATATTTTAAATACTCTTATCTTTGATACCTACTGGAAATAGACGTATTATCTTCCACTAAAATCCCATTAATTCTTTGATAGAATTCCCATTTTCATTATATTTTTTATTTAAAAAATAGTTTATTCCTCGCCGTCCACGGCTGTCAGCTTCAACAGCTTAAACTTACCAACCAGCCAGCGACCACCAACCGAACTGACCTGTCTAAAAGTATGCGTTAAGAACAGGGGTTTAGTCTAATGATGTTCTGTGCTCTTAGAGGGGGTTTTAATCACATATTTAAGACTTCTTAATTATAAATAAAGAGTTAAAGAATAAAAAAAAAATGAACAGCATGCCACATTCAGCAAGCGGTACTGTCACTGAATGTGACATTTTCAAATGATTGGGGCCACGCTGCAACTGCCCTGCAAATCCATGCAAAGCATGCAGCTGAGGTGTGTTGGGTTAGCACTTTGAGGGTTAAAGCAAATAGTGAGGATGAGATTAGAGTTGGGCGAACAGTTTGAGCCGAGTAAATGTTCTGGCAGAAAATCGCCTGTTCTTCCATTCAGCGAACACCCAAATTTGCGGGGTGTTGAGCGGTTTATTCACCTGTCGAGCGCCCTACAATGCACTGCCCGTTGCACAGTGCATTCGAGGGCCAATTTAGTGCTGTATGCATGCTGTATACCCCCTTTTTTTTTTTTTTTTTTTTTGGTTGCTGAGTTTTATTTTTTGGGGGTTTTTTTTGTCCCATGCTTGCCCCCCTTTTTTTAAATTGTCAGCCGCAGATTTTTTGAGCTGTTATCTCCCAGCCCACTACCCACAGCTCAGCTGTGTGGGCCTTTTTTAGCACACGTGCAGCTGATCACACTGTTGCAATTTGCATTCTCTGCCGCAGCAGATCAAGCATGGCAAAAACACCAGCCATTTGGGTACCACATGCTTGCAAAGCTATTTAACCTCCCACCACTTAGCCCATTGGAAAGAGTACCTGAAAGCCACACAAAAGGGACACAATTCTTCTCCTCCTCACTCCTCACCTTTTATGTCTACTCCGCTATATCTCATGACCTCTCAGCAGCCTCCACTGACAGGGATGATGGTATAGCAAAGGGTGTCACAGGTCCTTGCAACATATCTGTCAGCAGCACACCACCAGCTGTAGAGTATAGCAGGCTAATTTCTCTGACCCAGCTGCTGCATCAAAAAAAATATACACTCCCTGCCACCCACATGCCAATAGTCAAAATTTTAGCTTGTCCAAATTGATGGCTTTACAACTCCCACCTTTTTGTTTGGTGATTTTGCAGAATGTGGTGTGCAACAATGGCAGGTTCCCAGTCGCTATTTCTTTGCACGTAAGGCCATTCCAGCTCTGTACCATCATGTGGAAGGCAATGTTTTGGCATCGTTGGACAAGACAGTCATCCACAAAGTCCACGTTACTGCTGACACCTGGTCCAGCAAGCATGGTCAGGGACGATATATTTCGTTCACAGCACACTGGGTAACTCTGCTTGCAACTAGGAAGGATGCAGGACAGGGTTCGGTGATGGAGCTTGTTTTGCCGCCACCTCTACATCCAGGGGTTGGTGAGGATATGAGATCTGTCAGCTCCACCCCCTCCTCCTCCATGCCCTTCTCTGTTGAATTGTCCTATGAACTACCAGTACCCCCTAAGCGTTCAAGGGGCTATTCAACGAGTCAGGCTAAAAGATGCCATACAGTGCTTCAGCTGGTCTGTCTAGGGGAGAGGAGCGTCACCGGAGCAGAAATTCTTTCAGCTCTGCAGGGACAGGCCCAGAGGTGGTTCATGCCACAGAAGCTTGAGGCAGGAATGGCCGTGTGCGATAATAGCACTAACCTTCTGTCTGCCCTTTGACAGGGAAAATTGACACATGTGCCATGCCTTGTTTACAAAAGCATCTCCCCGTTCTACCTCTCCGTGACACGATCGCGGGCACCCGGCGGACCTCTGGTCCGCGGAAGCCGCGGCCTGTACGCCTTTTGCCCACCAGTGCCATTCTGCCAACGTATGTCAGCATGCGCTGGTCAGGAAGCGGTTAAATGTTTTTGGAATCTTTGCAAAACTGTCTAGGCCGCCTAGCTTTGTGGGTGTTGATTTTATATTGAAGAAATTTTTTAGTATAGGTTTCATGGGCACAACTAACACTCAAGGACCAATTTTTGATGTTAGAGAGTTCTGGCGCACACCGAACCGGTGAGGTGTTTGGCCCAACTCTAGAGGCAATATAATGCCTCCTCACCACCTGTCAAACTCCTCTAAAAAGCGATTAATTTCAAATGACTTTGTAGAGGAGCAGCAAATACTGTCACACATGTGAACAAACCCATATACTGTTCATTATTTTTCCTAGAGTTCGGCATTTTTCTTAAGTATAACTAAAGGCAAAACTTTTTTTAGTGGAGTGGAGATAGATAACAACACCTGTCAGGCTTTTATTGCTGTAAAAGGTGAAAATACAGCGCTGTCTACTGAAATATGGTAGCTAACACAACAGGTCTTGCTGCAGCCTAAAACACAAGATACACACAATGCGATAATGACAGAAAAGACTGAAAAAAGCTGCGCAACATGAGACCACAAAAAGAAAAATGAATATCCACATATATCTAGATCACATGGAGGATATGATTAATCTAGATGGAATATTTGGCACAAATCTATGAGATAATCTTGTGAATTGTGTAGTTGAAACATATACGTTATAAATCTGGCTGCACAATACATTTCAAGAGTATCCTGTATACAATTCTGATTGCCAGAGAGTCCTCATAAAGAACAATGTTATCAATAATAAATGATATCCTCAGAATGCTGATTATTGGTGACTTCAATCGAAAAAACACCACAGAGGAAGTGACCAAGGATAGAAAGATTCCTCCACCTGAAGAAATGACTGCTTCTTACCAGCTCCTTTGATCTCTTTTAAGGAGATCGTATCCACTTGTGACATATACCCCTGCCAGGGTCTTTGTATTCATCAACCAGATGACACCTTATCTTAATAGAGAGAGAGAGGTGTCATCTGTTTCAACTACACAATTCACAAGGTTATCTCATAGATTTGTGCCAAATATTCCATCTAGATTAATCATATCCTCCATGTGATCTAGATATATGTGGATATTCATTTTTCTTTTTGTGCTCTCATGTTGCGCAGCTTTTTTCAAGCTTTTATTGCTGTTGTGCTAGGTTTACACCATGCCAGTGGCTGTGGGTACAAGAATCACTTTCCGCACCCGCAACCACTTGCAGTGAAAATGTGCTGCTCTTAGGAAACGCGCGGGGCTGATACTTGTTGTGAATGACACCCCCACATATCACAACCCGCAACGCGTTTGCGGAAACCACAGGGAAATTGTATGGTTAAAAAGACCATGTGATTTCCCTGCAGCCGCTTTTTTGAAAAGGTGCATGCACCATTTTTTTTGCAGAAATGCAGGCACAGCAGCCCATTCATTTGAATGGGCTGCCGTGCTTATGCAAACGTGGGCTGCAAAAGGGCTAAGGTGTGAAACCTAGCATTAGGGAGACTCACTCTCTCTATTTGTCCTGTTTACTATTATCACTGAGAGTGATGTGAAAGAAAGTTTTGAGTTGTCACCAAATTTACCTACACTAACAAAAATCCTAACATTAGCACTCTAGCTATGCTAGGAGGTGCTACATAAGCTTATGATTAGGGATGAGCCGAACACCCCCCGGTTCGGTTCGCACCAGAACCCGCGAACAGACCGAAAGTTCGCACGAACGTTAGAACCCCATTGACGTCTATGGGACTCGAACGTTCGAAATCAAAAGTGCTCATTTTAAAGGCTAATTTGCATGGTATTGTCCTAAAAAGGGTTTGGGGACCCGGGTCCTACCCCAGGGGACATGTATCAATGCAAAAAAAACTTTTAAAAACGGCCGTTTTTTCGGGAGCAGTGATTTTAATGATGCTTAAAGTAAAAAAAAAAAGTGAAATATTCCTTTAAATATCGTACCTGGGGGGTGTCTATAGTATGCCTGTAAAGTGACGCGTGTTTCCCATGTTTAGAACAGTCCCTGCACCAAATGTCATTTTTAAAGGAAAAAATCTCATTTAAAACTGCTTGCGGGTTTAATGTCATGTCGGGTCATGGCAATATGGATGAAAATCAGTGAGACAAACGGCATGGGTACCCCCCAGTCCATTACCAGGCCCTTTGGGTCTTGTATGGATATTAAGGGGAACCCCGCACCCAAATTAAAATAAGGAAAGGTGTGGGGCCACCAGGCCCTATATACTCTGAACAGCAGTGCAAACAAGACAGGGACTGTAGGTTTGTTGTTAAGTAGAATCTGTTTGTAATTTTGAACATTTTTAACGTGTTTAGCTCCAGCCAAAAAATCTTTTCTAAGCTTTTTGGAAAACATAGGGAAGGGTTATCACCCCTGTGACATTTGTTTTGCTGTCTTTCCTCCTCTTCAGAAGATTTCACCTCACTTTTTTGTCCCAATGAAAAATGTTTTTTGAAAATTTGGGTTTTTTTGTGGAACAAGGATTGGAAAGCATCAGTGGAAAGGAGAAATTGTTTTCCCATATTAACTCTTACAGGAGAGAATTTCCCTTCCTAGGGGTAGATTTCATCTCACTTCCTGTTGTCTCCTTCCGTTTGCAAGTAGGAGTCATTTGTAAGTTAGATGTTTGAAAGTAGGGTCCTGCCCTATATACTCAGCAGAAATTTGGGCCTTAGGTATTGCTGTGGCCACAACACTGTAAGCCCTCACAGGGCCCTGCTGTGAAATATTAGATCAAGAATTGTAATTACATGCCCCTGTTGAACAGGAGCTGAAAAATTAGGCCTTAGGCACTGGTGCTGGTGCCACAACACTGCAACCCCTCACAGACACTCTAGTTGGAACGCAGGAATGAGCCCTGCTGCAAAGTATTGCTTCAAAAATTGTAATTACACGCCCCTGTTAGACAGGGGCAGAAAAATTGGGCCTTAGGCACTGGTGCTGGTGCCACAACACTGCAACCCCTCACAGACACTCTAGTTGGAACGCAGGAACGAGCCCTGCTGCAAAGTATTGCTTCAAAAATTGTAATTACACGCCCCTGTTAGACAGGGGCAGAAAAATTGGGCCTTAGGCACTGGTGCTGGTGCCACAACACTGCAACCCCTCACAGACACTCTAGTTGGAACGCAGGAACGAGCCCTGCTGCAAAGTATTGCATCAAAAATTGTAATTACACGCCCCTGTTAGACAGGGGCAGAAAAATTGGGCCTTAGGCACTGGTGCTGGTGCCACAACACTGCAACCCCTCACAGACACTCTAGTTGGAATGCAGGAACGAGCCCTGCTGCAAAGTATTACATCAAAAATTGTAATTACACGCCCCTGTTAAACAGGGGCTGAAAAATTGGGCCTTAGGCACTGGTGGTGGCGCCCAGAACCAAAAATGTTCTTACAAGCTATCAGCGTGATGATTGAGGAGGAAGAGGATAATTACTCAGGGATAGTCACTCAGCATCAGCATAGGCAGTCTTTGAAGGGATCTGAGATTTCAAAAAAAATTATTCGGTTACATCAGCATCAGGTGCTTGGTAGCTGGTGGTGATCCAAGACTCATTCATTTTTATGAAGGTCAGCCGATCGACCGAGTCGGTGGACAGACGCACCCTGTGATCGGTTACCACGCCTCCAGCAGCACTGAATGTGCGTTCCGAAAGAACGCTGGATGCAGGACAGGCCAGTAGCTCAATTGCATACTGTGCAAGCTCTGGCCAGTGATCCATCCTCAAGACCCAGTAACCCAGAGGATTTTCGGTGGGAAAGGTGTCCAAGTCTGATCTTGCCCCTAGGTATTCCTGCACCATATAAAACAGACGCTGGCGATGGTTGCTGGAACCGATCATACCTTGGGGCTGCGGACCAAAAAATTGTCTGAACGCATCGGTCAGACGGCCACCTTCTCCACCGCTCCTTCTTTGACTGACCGAAGCCTCAGCAACACGTTGTCCAGAAACAGGAGTTTGTAACCTCCCAGTCTCTGGGAACGCGTTGCACAGACCTTTCTGCAAGGCCTCCCGAAGATGTTTCATCCTCTGCTCCCTCTGCGATGGCAAGATAAGGTCCGCAACCTTACCCTTGTAACGTGGATCAAGGAGGGTTGCCAGCCAGTATTGGTCCTTCTCCTTGATACCACGAATACGAGGATCCTTACGCAGGCTTTGCAGGATCAGGGAGGCCATGCAGCGTAGGTTTGCTGAGGCATTCGGTCCGGAGTCCTCTGGGTCACTAAGAACGACATGGTCCGCAGCCACCTCCTCCCAGCCACGTACAAGTCCATGTGTTTCTTGGGACTGATCCCTTAAAGACTGCTGCTGATGCTGAGTGCCAGGCTCCACCTCCATACTGACACAATCTTCCTCCTCCTCCTCTTCCTCCTCGTCCTCTTCCTGTGTGATCGGCGGGCACGCAGGAACACTGTCTGGATAAAGGGGGCCTTGAGAGCTAAGGAAGTCCTCCTCTTCCTGCCTCTGTTCTGCCTCAAGTGCCCTGTCCATTATTCCACGCAGCGTGTGCTCCAACAGGTGGACAAGGGGGACAGTGTCACTGATGCATGCACTGTCACTGCTCACCATCCTCGTGGCCTCCTCGAATGGTGA
Source organism: Aquarana catesbeiana (assembly GCF_042186555.1). NCBI lineage: Eukaryota > Metazoa > Chordata > Amphibia > Anura > Ranidae > Aquarana > Aquarana catesbeiana. Next base: position 491,904,471 of record NC_133324.1, on the reverse strand, counting down.
CAGGACAGTGCATGCATCCCTGATCATGGCCCACTGGCGTGGGGAAAAAAAACCAAGCTCCCCTGACCCTGTCCTGGTGCCATAGTCGCACAGGTACTCATTGATGGCCCTCTGCTGCGTGTGCAGCCGCTGCAGCATGGCCAACGTTGAGTTCCACCTGGTGGGCATGTCACAGATTAGGCGGTTCTTGGGCAGGTTAAACTCCTTTTGGAGGTCCGTCAGCCGAGCACTGGCATTATATGACCGGCGGAAATGCACACAGACTTTCCTGGCCTGCCTCAGGACATCCTGTAAGCCCGGGTACCTGCCCAAGAACCGCTGCACCACCAAGTTAAGGACGTGAGCCAAACAGGGCACATGGGTCATTTGTCCCTGTCGGAGGGCAGAGAGGAGGTTGGTGCCATTGTCGCAAACCACCATTCCTGCCTTAAGTTGGCGTGGCGTCAACCACCTCTGAACCTGCCCCTGCAGAGCTGACAAAACCTCTGCCCCAGTGTGGCTCCTGTCCCCCAAGCACACCAGCTCAAGCACCGCATGGCATCTTTTGGCCTGCGTACTTGCGTAGCCCCTTGAACGCCTACGGAGCACCGCTGGTTCCGAGGAAGAGGCCATAGAGGAAGAAGAAGAGGAGGGGGTGGAGGAGAGAGGTGTGTCACAATCAGCATTTTGGAGGCGTGGTGGCGGAACAACCTCCAACACTACTGCACCTTGTCCTGCATCCTTCCCAGCTGCCAGCAGAGTCACCCAATGCGCCGTGAAACTTAGGTAACGTCCCTGTCCATGCCTGCTGGACCATGAGTCAGCGGTAATATGCACCTTACCGCTGACCGCCCTGTCCAGCGAGGCATGGACATTGCCTTCCACATGCCGGTAGAGAGCCGGAATCGCCTTCCGTGAGAAAAAGTGGCGTTTGGGTACCTGCCACTGAGGAACCGCACATTCCACAAACTCACGGAAGGGGGCAGAGTCTACCAACTGAAAAGGCAGCAGTTGAAGTGCTAGCAATTTTGCCAAGCTAGCATTCAACCGCTGGGCATGTGGATGGCTGGGAGCAAACTTCTTTCGGCGGTGCAGCAGCTGGGGCAGGGAAATTTGCCTGGTACAATCTGACGTCGGTGTACCAAAAGCAGATTGCCCACAAGTACTTGGCTGTGACACACCTAATTCTACACCTTCATTCCTCTCACTGCAGGTCTCAGAGAGGACTGAAGGTCTAGTGGGGTTGGAAATCTCAGCTGATGAGGAGCAAGGAGAGATCCTCTTTGTTCTTTGGTGTGGGTCTTTTAGATACGCTTGCCAACGAACTGCATGGCAGGTCAACATATGTCTGGTCAAGCATGTGGTACCCAAGCGGGAGATGTTTTGGCCACGCGAGATACGCTTGAGACATATGTTGCAAATAGCAGCGGTGCGATCTGATGCACTCGTCTCAAAAAAGGCCCACACCAAAGAACTTTTTGAATAACGCGCAGAGACTGCAGCGCCCTGCACATGTGGAGCTTTGGGGTGTGATGCAGTCAATGTGCTGCCCTTAGGCTGGCCCCTGGAGGGCATCCTGCCTCGTTGGTGATGTGCCGCCGCCTCCTCCTCCTCCTCCTCCTCCTCCTCCTCCTCCTCTCTCCTATCAGGCACCCACGTTGAGTCAGTGACCTCATCATCCCCTCCCTCCTCATCACTGGAGCAAACCTGGCAGTATGCTGCAGCAGGGGGAGCATGACTGCCAGATTGCTGTCCTTCTTGGGCACCCCCTCTGTCCGTGCTCATGTTACTGCCTTCATCGAGCTCAGTATCGTCATCAGAGCCTTCCAAACGCTGGGCATCCTCCTGGAGCATGTACCCAACACTGTGGTCAAACAGTTCGAGGGAATCCTCATGAGGACATGGTGGAGCTAGGGAAGGAGTCACTGATGACATTGAGCTGAGGGAAGAGGCCGCTGCTTTGCCAGACAAAGCACCCTGGGCATGGGTGAGAGAGGATGAGGAGGATGAGGACGGCTTGGTCATCCACTCGACCAAGTCTTCCGCATGTTGCGGCTCAACACGGCCAGCTGCCGAAAAAAAGGCCAAGCGTGTCCCATGGCCACGTGCTGATGAGGATGCACCGTCTCCACGACCAGCACTAGACACAGAGCCTGCTTGCCCTCTCTTATTGGCTTGTGACTGTCTGCCTCTCCTTCTTGGCCTTCCAGACATACTAATGGCCTGTAGCTGCACTAAGCTGGGATAGAACACCTGTAATTTTCTTCAAGTAGCTTTATATACTGTAACCAGACAAGCCTGCCTGTCAGTAGGAAGATAACAGGAACGGATCTAGCTGAACACTGTGAGCAGGACGCACTGTACTAAATGTAAATAGTCTAGCTGCCTGACCGTGGTACTAATAGGATCAAATAGAACACCTGTAATTTTCTTCAGGTAGCTTTATATACTGTAACCAGACAAGCCTGCCTGTCAGTAGGAAGATAACAGGAACGGATCTAGCTGTACACTGTGAGCAGGACGCACTGTACTAAATGTAAATAGTCTAGCTGCCTGACCGTGGTACTAATAGGATCAAATAGAACACCTGTAATTTTCTTCAGGTAGCTTTATATACTGTAACCAGACAAGCCTGCCTGTCAGTAGGAAGATAACAGGAACGGATCTAGCTGAACACTGTGAGCAGGACGCACTGTACTAAATGTAAATAGTCTAGCTGCCTGACCGTGGTACTAATAGGATCAAATAGAACACCTGTAATTTTCTTCAGGTAGCTTTATATACTGTAACCAGACAAGCCTGCCTGTCAGTAGGAAGATAACAGGAACGGATCTAGCTGAACACTGTGAGCAGGACGCACTGCACTAAATGTAAATAGCAGGAACGGATCTAGCTGAACACTGTGAGCAGGACGCACTGCACTAAATGTAAATAGCAGGAACGGATCTAGCTGAACACTGTGAGCAGGACGCACTGCACTAAATGTAAATAACAGGAACGGATCTAGCTGAACACTGTGAGCAGGACGCACTGCACTAAATGTAAATAGCAGGAACGGATCTAGCTGAACACTGTGAGCAGGACGCACTGCACTAAATGTAAATAGCAGGAACGGATCTAGCTGAACACTGTGAGCAGGACGCACTGCACTAAATGTAAATTGCAGGAACGGATCTAGCTGAACACTGTGAGCAGGACGCACTGCACTAAATGTAAATAGTCTAGAAGATAACAGGAACGGATCTAGCTGAACACTGTGAGCAGGACGCACTGCACTAAATGTAAATAGCAGGAACGGATCTAGCTGAACACTGTGAGCAGGACGCACTGCACTAAATGTAAATAGCAGGAACGGATCTAGCTGAACACTGTGAGCAGGACGCACTGCACTAAATGTAAATAGCAGGAACGGATCTAGCTGAACACTGTGAGCAGGACGCACTGCACTAAATGTAAATTGCAGGAACGGATCTAGCTGAACACTGTGAGCAGGACGCACTGCACTAAATGTAAATAGTCTAGAAGATAACAGGAACGGATCTAGCTGAACACTGTGAGCAGGACGCACTGCACTAAATGTAAATAGCAGGAACGGATCTAGCTGAACACTGTGAGCAGGACGCACTGCACTAAATGTAAATAGCAGGAACGGATCTAGCTGAACACTGTGAGCAGGACGCACTGCACTAAATGTAAATAGCAGGAACGGATCTAGCTGAACACTGTGAGCAGGACGCACTGCACTAAATGTAAATAACAGGAACGGATCTAGCTGAACACTGTGAGCAGGACGCACTGCACTAAATGTAAATAGCAGGAACGGATCTAGCTGAACACTGTGAGCAGGACGCACTGCACTAAATGTAAATAGCAGGAACGGATCTAGCTGAACACTGTGAGCAGGACGCACTGCACTAAATGTAAATTGCAGGAACGGATCTAGCTGAACACTGTGAGCAGGACGCACTGCACTAAATGTAAATAGCAGGAACGGATCTAGCTGAACACTGTGAGCAGGACGCACTGCACTAAATGTAAATAGCAGGAACGGATCTAGCTGAACACTGTGAGCAGGACGCACTGCATTAAATGTAAATAGTCTAGATAGAAGATAACAGGAACGGATCTAGCTAAACTGAATACAGTGTATATATATATATGCAACACCTGGGATGCATATATATACACAATACACTGTAAGTGCAGCTAACTGACTGACTGTTCTGCCTAATCTATCTAACTCAAATCAAATGACACTGTCTCTCTCTCTCTCTATCTCTCAGCACACCGGAACACACACTACACAGGGCCGCCGTGCAGGCGGCCTTATATAGTGTGGGGTGTGTACTAAATCCCCTGAGCCATAATTGGCCAAAGCCACCCTGGCTTTGGCCAATTACAGCTCTCTCTACTGACGGCGCTGTGATTGGCCAAGCATGCGGGTCATAGTGCATGCTTGGCCAATCATCAGCCAGCAATGCACTGCGATGCCGCAGTGAATTATGGGCCGTGACGCGCCACACGAATTTAGCGCGAACGGCCCATAACGTTCGCAATTCGGCGAACGATCGAACAGCCGATGTTCGAGTCGAACATGGGTTCGACTCGAACACGAAGCTCATCCCTACTTATGATCTACCAAAACACCCAGACCCTTCTCCACCATTGACTCCCCCTCCTAGTATGTATGATGCATGCATGTTCTTAGCCCCCAAATGTAAAACTTTACATTTATTAACATTAAACCTAATTTTCCACACAGCTGCCCAATGAAACAGTGCATTGAGGTTGGCTTGTAAGTTGGAGACATCCTGTAAGGATGTTATTCCACTGCATAGCTTGGTGTCATCTGCAAAGACTGAAATTGTACTTTTAATCCCAGACCCTATATAATTTATAAATATATTAAAAAGTAATGGTCCCAATACTGAACCTTCGGGTACACCACTGATTACCTTAGATCATTCAGAATATGAATCATTAACCATTACTCTCTAAATTCGGTCTTTTAACCAGTTTTCTATCCATCTACAAACTGATTTTTCCAAGCCTGTAGACTTTACCTTACACATTAGTCGTGTGTGGGGAACTGTGTCAAATGCTTTGGCATAATCTAAATATACTACATGAATCTATGCTGTGTGTTACTTAAAATATTTTTTTCCAGCAAGAACTCATCTATGTGGTCTTCCTACATATAGGAGTTAAATTAACAAGTATACAGGTACTTGGTAAAGACTTTGATCCATTCTTAAATATAGGCACCACATTGGCCTTACGACAATCCAGTGCTACTATTACAGTGATTAAAGAGTCCCTAAAAATTAGAAACAATAGCTTTAAAATGACAGATACCAACTCTTTTAGGATCCGTGGGTGAATGCAATCTGGTCTAGGTGCTTTATTCACCTTTATTCTGTCTAAATATTTCTGGACCATATCAATTTTAAGCCATAGTGCTTCATTTGGGGCTGTGTCAATACCATTATCATTATGGACATGAGCTCCCCCATGCTCCTTTGTATACACAAAGCCAAAGAAGGTATTTAATTTAATAAATATGCCTCCTCTTTGTCCCTAGACACCCACTCCAGATTATTTTGTAAAGGGCCTACATGCTCAAACCTGACCTTTTTACTGTTAATATATTTGAAGAGTTTTTGTTGGGGTTTGTCCTACTATCTCTATAGTTATAGTTATATTTTTTATAAACTTTAGACGATGATAGAGTTCCTTCATTTTTAGATTTTTTAAAAGCCCTTTTATTATTATTTATAGCTTTTCTAACTTTGGATGTGAGCCACAAGTTTTTTTTAGCCTTTTAAACGTATTGCCAATGGGAATATACTTTGCAGTGTGTTCACATACAGTCGCTATTCCCTCCCAGTCTAAGTCTTGGAGAGCAGCCCTCATACTTGTAAAATTTGCTCTCTTAAAGTGGTTGTTAAGCCACGCTAACCTGTATACACCATCAACACTGCTTCCTATTGTAGTATCCCCCTCTGTGTATGATTTATAAAAATAAATGCTGCAAATACCTCATTACACTGCAAAGATCACGTGACTGGTTAGCTTTCTCCTTTTCTCCTCTGAGAGATGCAGTGGGCGGGGCTGAGATTCCTCTGCTGATGTCAATCTGGAGAGGAGGAGGAGAGAAGGAGAGAGCTGGCTGGTCATGTGATTGCAAATAATGGCTCTTAAATTAGGTATTTACAGCATTTATAATTATAAATCACACACAGAGGGGGACACTGCAATAGGAGGCAGTGCTAATGGTGTATACAGGTTAGTGTTATGAGAGTAGCAGGAGGGGGAGGGGCGGCTCACACACAGAGAGGGGAGGGGGGAGGTGGACACAGGAGCAGAGAGGAGAATAGATAGCAGGCTGCTGATGACAGAGGCACGTAAACTGACCACAGTGTCTGGTCTCAGCAGCCATGATACACCGTGGTCAGTTTACAGAGGGGTGGGGAGAAACTGGCAGGATCAACCAGGTTTCTTTTAGGTGTTACAGGGGGCCAAATGACACAGGACAAGCACTGTGTCGTATAACATGCTTTAACCACTTGCCGACCAGCCGCCATCATTATACTGCAGGCTTTAGCTGGCAACCCTGATCATTGTATAATGCTGGCGGGAAGGCTTACCGTGGGCAGAAAGCAATAGTGCTGTGGGAAGGATTCCCCTATCAGCACTGAGTGTGTTGATGGGGGAATTGGCACATTTTTTTTTCATTCAACCCAATGTCTGAGGGAAATAAAATGTATAATGCATGGCCTGCCTTAGTGTATAAGGTGATGCTAAACTTAAAATGGTAGTAAAAGTTCCCTATGTAAAAAAATATTAACAATTCTCTCTGCAAGGTAATATCATAATGCGCTAGTAAGCATCGCCTACTAGCACATTATGAGAGACTTACCTTAAAACAAAGCCCTCCAGCAACACGCTGTCACCGCTGACAGGGCTTGCACCTTCACCCAATCTTCCTTCCAGGTTTCTTGGGCTCCGGCCGTGTGGATGGAGGAGATGCAATGACATCACTACTGCACATGCCCCCAGGAGTCACGGCCATGGCACAGAGTTCTAAAGGGACGGCATGAATATGCCGTCCCTTCAGAGCTCATGCACCAGTGACGTCACCAGCTGCTGCTCACTGGAATATATCCCAAATGGTGACTTTAATTTAAGCTTACCTGTAGATAAACTAGCATAAAAGTCTTTACTACCACTTTAAGAGGTAAGCCAGATGCCAAGGTTGGTGTTTTTCTTTTCTGGATTTTGCAGTTGTCCTGACTGTCAAATCTAATCACCTCTTCAAGGTCTTCATGGGCAACATGCATTTTTGATACAATTCCACTATTTAGACTTTAGGCATACACGCCCTGTATTGGTTTTGTGGTATACAGTTTGGTCAATTAATCAGTGGCCTCCATATATATTTGCAAATGCATGCAACTAAAACCAGCCTTATTTTAATCAGACGCAAACTGGACAATCCATGTTACTGAGTGCTGTAAGGCTGAGTGTTTTTGCATTGTATTGTGCACATAATAACCACTCTCTCACTGCACTGCTCAGACTGGTTTTGAAATGACAAAGCGACTAGGAGTTTTCCTGCTCATAAAAGAAGTTCACTCTCTACAGACTGAACTTTTGTCATGTTGGAACTTAGCAGCCCAACCCTTGAAGATCACTGTTCAATGTTATTTTTTTGTGGATTATTTTTATTCATTTATGTAGCAGGACCCCTGTAGGAGCTGCTGAGTATTGTGGTCCGTCTGTCACTCAGAGACATGAAGCAGTCCTTGCTCTTTGTTTTTATGTTTTATTGAGGGAGATTGAACTTGGATAGGGATGGGGACTTATGAGATGTCCATAGAATCAAAACATTTTACAATTGGGACTTTGTATACATACTGTGTATACATTACTCCTTTTCTCCTCGCTTCCTTTCTTCAGAGTGTAACGCCTTACTCCTCCTGCACATCGCTTCCTCACCTTTCCTTCTCCAGACTAACTAGCACTGTCGGCCTAACACTGACTCAGCCAGGCCCAAAGCAAATGCCCTTTACAGGCAGAGACCATGGGCCCCTATGTTGTAGCAAATAGAAAAGTCCCAGTGCCAACTGTCCCCGTGGCTACTGCTCCCAGTGTCACCTCCTCAGGCACTGCCAGCCCTCCTGGCTGCAGCTGCCTCGCTCCACTGCCCATGACACCGCCATCCTCCAGACTGGCTCTGCACCCATCCCAGACCGCTCCACATTAGTCCTGCCAGGCGTGCATCCCAGTCCTCCCGACAGTGTGCACACTCACCAGCCCTCCTGGCTGCCTCTGTGGAACTTCTGGAGACTTGCCCAGCAGTGTTCTCCCACTGTCCTCTCCTGCTCCTCCTGTGCCTCCTGTCCAGGACACCTCAACGTTTTCTTGGGGGGCCCCGACTGCACCCGAACCCAGGCCCAGGGTCACCCCCCAAGACTGGGGAGCGCCCTCAAAGGCCACCGACAGCCTAACACTCTATCTCCATTCTTCCACCTGATCAACTCCTCCCCAGCTGGGCCAACCCTGGGTAAAGGTACCTGTCCTAAGAGATAAAAACACTACTCTCCTAGCACATTATAGGGTGCTAAACTTATTAAGTAGACAGCAGGGAAATGTCAGTGTTATTATCTTATGATAGACAGTCACTCTCATTACAGCATTTTAGTTGCGATACACACAAAGTAGCATGGCAATGTTACAGATCTACACAATACTTTGTAGTTCGTAGATCGATCAACATCATATTTTCTTCAATGACCAACTCTGGTAGCAGTCACCAGCAGTAGCAGTCGGGGGAAGTCAGGACATGCCCCAATGGAAGACTTTGTAGTCGAAATGCGTCGGACCAGCACCTCCTGCTTCCCACATTGCTTTTTATTCTCTTGTGATCACTTTTTATCCTGTATCCTGCACTTTGCTGTAAGATAATTTTATTCTAATAAACTATTTATTTGGTTGACCTGCGCCATATGGAGCTCCTTTTTTCTTAATTTTTTATATTTGGGCATTGATGGTTACCCTCCCGTTAACATTGTCTCTTGGATCTGTCGGGGTGTCGAGAATTCTGGAGCCATAAATCAACTAGCGAGTGACCTGGAGTTGCAGACCTGCTGATCCAACTCAGCTTGGTATCCGTATATCATCAGGAATCCAGCACTACGAGCCTGTTTGGCGCACTACCTCTCATCTGTCAATTTGTTTGAAGTACCCATCAGTACATTCAACTTCTTACCTTGAGCATATGTTTTAACTCCTATTGGAGACTGAGGAGAAAGAACTTTTCCATCTTACATATACTTCTGTGTGGATATGGACACTTCTCGTTTTTTTTTTTATGTTTTAATATTTATCTCATATATAGTTGTGTGTATGGAGTATTTTTTATACAACCGTCGTTTGTAGGTTGTTTTGAGTCACTTGACATTTTTTTCAGTCCACCGGGACTGACTTCTTGGATGTTTCCTTTTAATAGGTCATAGTTTTTTAGCGCTACACAAGTTTTTGACACTTTTGATTTGGACTTTGTTTGAGTGTGAGTCGCTTTGTTCACTTTAATTTGGTTTAGCGCAGTGTTTTTCCCTCCTCACACATTCTTGTATTGCAAAAAAGGGCTTGGTCAAGAAGGGGGTGAATGCTTCCGGGGCTGAAGTGGTTAAGGGGGTAAATCTTTCCGGAGCTGAAATGGTTAAAGAATTTTTAATAAATTTTAGTTAAACAACAAGATCGTAGAAAACATCCATTATAGTCATATGACAGTCACCTGCAGTCCCTTTCTAAGGTGCCTGAAGCTTTAATTTCTTTCTCTCATGTTATTACTATAACAGGTATGGGAAAAAACAAGGAAAGATATGCCTTAGGTTGTTTTTGGGTTAATCCTTTGCCTATTTCCAACCTACTGGATAGTTTAAGGGTCACTTACTAGGCTGTATAATGGAGGAGTGGGTTATAAAGAATAGGGGGGGGGGGGCTAAAGGAGACTGTATGAAGATATCACAGACAGGAAGTGATGGGGGGGACTAAAAGAGGGGAGGCAAGGAGGTAATCATTGTTCAGTTTTTGCAAAATCAAAAAATACTTTGTTGGCTCCAAATGTAACATATTTTACAATGTATTTTGCTTATGTAAGTTTCCTCTAATGCTATGGCAGGATCAATACATTTGCAATTTTTACTGATACATGACATATTGTAGGATACATACAGGTTATTTGCCTACTATGTGTATGCTTTCAGTCATGCTCATCAGGTGCAGCACAGCATGGAGCTTCTTCAGCTTTACACATACAGCACACAAGAATTTGCTGATCATGTTACTGCTGAAGACAGGGAGCACACCTGTGTGGAAAACTTAAAGGAACAAGTAAGATATTAACCCAGTAAACCATAGAAGATTCATAACCACTGCTACAGGTGTCACTAATGACAAGCACACCGCTGTGAAACAATAGGTCCATACTGACACCATCGGTATGTAGGACAGTTCTTAGAGGAAACCTGGTGGTTCAATGCTCCCCTTTGGAGCCAAGCTCAACCTATACTGTAGGTTTCCAAAATGACTTTCAGTTGGCAAACAGTTGCAACCATCCAATTTTTTTTTTCTAATTGTAAATATCTTTTTTTGTGGGCTCTGATTTGCGGCCACGCGTCCTCCCTCCGTTCCTCATCCCGATCTAAGGAGCCAGGTGGGAGGGGCTGAGATTCCGTTCTGATGTATGTAAGATACATCGGAAGAGGAATCTGTGCTCTCTTTCCTCTGATAAAATCAAAAACAAAATCAAAATGAAGCTGAAATGGTTCATACCATGTATGATTCACTTTAACATTACCTAGTTTATTTGGGCCAAGCTGGGCCAACAAAGTATTTCCTAAACTAACAGGTGGTCTGCTGGGCATGAAGTATGAGCTGTATGTACATACATTATACAGCTCTATGTTCCATCTGTGGGATGTGATCATCCCATCCAATTTCTTATTTCTATGAATCAATACAAAGCTTCCTCTGATTGGCTAAGGCAGAGATCATGACACTGTCTGCCTGTCCCCCCACCCCCCACCTCCCACCTTAGCCAATCAACAGAAGCTTTGGATTCATTCAGAGAATACAAAGCTGCCCATGAATGCTTGAGTGCCATTCAACCCAACTCAATTTTGTTCCTGGTGTAGAACAAGATGTTCTCATCCAACAGTCTGTACATAGTTCTGTATATTGTATTTAGCTGGGGCTACATACAGGTTATACAGCACACCCAGCGGGAACACCTGTTAAAGTACAACATACTTCTCGGCCCAAATCAACCTTTTAAGATGATAGTTAGCCCCCGTTCACATCGACGCGATTTGACAGGTCAAATCGCATGTCAAATCTGAGCCTATGGCCGGCTATAGGAGCGTCCCAATCGGTGCGAATCTGACTTTGCGGCACTGATTTCCAGAAGTAGTCCCTGCACTACTTTTGGGGACTTTGGGGGGGGGGGGGATTTTAATAGACATCTGCACATGAACCTGCACAGATGTCTTTCAAGTTGGACTGAACGAGGACTAAAGCTGGAAATCAGCTTTAAAGTGCAAAGTGAGTTGAAGTGAAATAAATTGAACTTCAGTCTAATTTAACCATTTATAGAAACCAGGTAAAGTAAAATGAATTAAACTAAACCCCACTTTAGAAATTCAGGACCATTGTGTTATGTGGATTCTTAAGCCTGGTACACACGGGCCAAATATTGGTCGGTATCGGCCAGTTCAACAAAAAACGTCCAACACTTGCCACCTGTGTACATCAGCATGTCTGACAGAAGCTAGCCAAATGGCCAGCTTCTGTTGAATGGGCATGCTAGAAAACCAGCATTCGATCAGTGCTGGCATGCAATGGCTGACGGGGGCAGTCCCCTTGTCAGAACACAATAGCTCAGTAGGTAGATCGCTGTACTAGCATTGCATAGTTAGTACAACAAGCTCCTTCTGAGCTCCTCATTTTTTTTTTCATTCAGTCTGCTGGGATGAACAAAAAAAAATGTAAAAAGTGTACCAAGCTTTAGGCATTGTTTACTCGGACAAAAGATAAGCAGGAAACTAGCTTTTAACTAATCCCTTGTACCGCATCACTTTTAATTTAATTTTCTACTCGTATACTCAGTCACCAACCCTACCTAAGTTCTCCTGGCTGTTTGTATTGCAGTGATGAGCAGTGAGAATACTAAAGTTAACTGATACTCTTAAATATCAAGTGCACTGTATATAGCACATTGCGTAAAAATTTAACAATATGAGTTTGAGCTGCTGTAGGGATTGAACACCAGTGCACCTATGATGGATGAGAAAGTACACTCTAAAATCGTTAGCAGTCTTCTTTTTGGAAGCAATTAAAAAATAATTAGCAGTGAATAATCTGCATAAAACTGCAATACTGATGTGTTTATCTTCAACCACACCAACAAAATATCCTTCTGTACAAACATAGCTGCTAAGAATAAATCCAAATACTGCCTTATTAAAAAGTCAGATATGATTTACTTTATTAACAGAATAACAACATATGTCACATAAATATGTAAACTACAAGTGTACACATGAATAAAAGCTTTGAAAATATATCCAAATTACTCCATCAATCAGTCTAATGATCAGCTACATACACCAGCTTCCAAGAGGCTCAAAACGAATCCCTCACTGGGGTGTTCCAGCTCACAATTGCATACCATAAATCAAGATCATACCATATACAGTACATGGCTGTACGGAAAGTACTGAATACATTGCAAAAAAGTATTGCAAATAAAAAAACTGTAACGGATTCACCGTGGAAAGCTTTGAGAAGAAAGAGAGAGCATTCAAGGCAGCATAAGAGAGTTCATCCACCATTAGCAGAATGTAAAACGTTTTGGTGCACACTGCCAAAAGTTTGAGAATATTCAACTTGAGCAAATCTATTTTGCTGAACCTGCCAATTTGCTTATCTCAGTTGAAAGTTTTCCATTACTCATTTTAAGTCCTAAATTTGTTTTCATACACTAGATTAATCCTCTTCAAAAGTTGATTTTCCTTATTGTTGCTATTTTTATTACAGCTTTTCAGTTATACAGTTGGGTTGAATATTCATCATTTTATACTAGCATAACCTGTCCAACTAGAGATTATCTTATCTCTGTATGAAAATTGCAGTTTTACACTAGGGAAATTAGATTCACCACATCTCCAGCAATGCACACCTCTTGACTGGCTAGAAAGGCATGATACAATGTGGCAGAACTCCAGTTTTATACCCCAAACTGTGTGGAGGGAATAGGGAAGTTGTACTGAACAAAGTACCACCCTAGTAATTTTTCTGAAAACATTAAAGTCGGTAACAAAAAGAGTTAGAGGCTACTTTCACACCTGTAAATGTGAGAACCTAAGCGGGGGTTCCTGGTGATTACCTGCGGAAGACAGCCTTATTGGAAGCAATAAAAGGCTGCAAGCTCCCACAGGTAATCATGGCTGCTCGCATGTAATTACTCATGCACCGATCACCTGCAAGTGATCGGCCCTGGATGCAGACATTCAGCATCCAGGGACGATCACTCGCAGGTGATTGCTGCATGAGTAATTTCATGCAAGCGGCCGCAATTAGCTGTGTGAGTCGGCAGTCTCCCTTTACTTTCAATGGGGCTGCTACTCCTGCTGGGGTTCTCGCATGTAATTGGTGTCAGGCCCAATGGCATATGTGAACGTGGCCTAAAATCTCATGCCTGCAACCAGAGAAGATTACATATTTTGATAATCCACAGAACAGCTTGAAGCACCTCTGATAGAACATGGACCTTCTACATTGAAATGCAGCAGTGTCAAAAACCGCCTTTTATCAGAGTTCTCAGAAGGCTCCTAAGGCCTCTTTCACACAGGCTTTCCGATCAGGTCCGCCTGTCAGTTTTTCAGACGGACCTGATCAGACACTCCATTCACCCCTATGGGGCTGTGGATGTCAGCGCTAACACCTGCTGCTATCTGATCCGATCCTGTCCACCAAATCCGGACGGATGGTGACCTTATTTTCTATCCGTCTGGCAGATCGAACCGGATGGGATCGGATGAAAACAGTGGAGATGGACCTTTCATCTGCCTGCTCAGCAGGGATCAACGGAGCCATCCCCCGCTGAGCAAAGCGGAGTCCCCCGAGCGTACCGCCCATGTGAAAGGACCTTAATTCATCCCTGACATAAATATCCAGGTCATTAAACAGTCTGGAGAATGGTTTCAACAAATATAGTGTCTGAGTCAAACTCTATTCATATTCTAGCTTTCTAAAAAGTGTTTACACTGTTGTATGGAAATATGCCAATCAGTAAGGCACCAAACACACCTATGTTAAAAGGTCCAGAAGATGGATGGGACACATTTACCTTCCTAAGTGATACAGTCATAATATTCATATCATATTTGGTGTCTAAGAAATCATAATATCATTTGGTGCAATAATATGTTGGTTATTAGATTGTGAAACCTAGTCAGATGCCATTGCATTTTGAATTGTTGACACTAAGGGTATGTCTGCTGGAACATAATAAAATACTCTGCAGCCTGTTCAGCACACCCCTCAGACCCCTTTGATTTAGTGTGTTAATTTTGTAAGACCCTCTCCAGGAACCAGAAATGGCTGCATATGCAGCTATGGAGCTCGCATTTTGCATCAAAACTACTAAGGATAAGAGAGAGCCAGTGACTCGGATACATACATCATTTTTTTTTACGTTTAATTACAATTATTTTACTGGTCCTTATTGATTATCTTGTATTTTTTTTTTATATATTTTGTTTCATCGTTTTTCTTGTCTTTCATTAAAATGATAAATCATGAAGGTGAGCTTCCCTAAGGACCGCATGCTCTGCCTATTTGGTTATGGTGGAGAAATCTCCCTAGCTTCATCAACCTCCAACAATTGGTTTCCTCAATAAATATGTCTTTGTCTTTGTCTATGGCAGCTCTTTATGGAAAGCACGTTATCATAGTTAACACTACTTATGGCTCAGTTTAAATATACATCATGGTATGAGAAGGCAAATTTGATACACTTCATGGGCAGATTGCAAACTTATCTGCATTCTTACATCCTTCAAATGGGCTCCTACTTTATATTTTATATAGACAAGTCTTCCTGTGAGCTAGTGTTCTATGTTCTATGTTGCTATGAGATTTTCTGTTTGCTTCTCTGCCATGAGTACCTTTATTACGTATCCCATGTTGTCACGTACCTGGTGGAGATCGAGCTGTAGAGGGGGCTTCTCTTGCACCTCCTGTCCAACACCCCTGGTAGAGCTGACAGAGAGTGTAGGGCACAGAGTGGCACGAGGACCGATATAGCAGGTAGCACCAGTTGAGGTTTGACAGGGAACAGATGGCCATAGATCACCAGACAGGCACCAGGAACTGGAACTCCGTGACCCTGGATCAGTAGGCAGGAGTGTAGCAGGAACATAAACCAAGGGGTCATCAACAGAAGGGGCAATGCAGGTACAGGAACGTGAGACTAAAGCAGGGATAGGATACAAGCCGGAGTCAGTACACGATCGGGCAGCAAGATACAGGAGCATGAGACAAGAGCAGAGTCAAACAAAGGCCAAAGTCACAGGTAAGCAGGCAGAAGTCCAGAGAAGGGTTGAGATCAAGCTGGGTCAAGTACAGGTAGGCAGGAAGCAGATCAGGACACAGGAAAACAGGAACAAGCTGAAAGACCACTTAGCAATGTGTTCATGTCATTGCTTGGTTTAAATAGGCTGTTTGGCGCCAGTGCATGCACGTGTATGCTCCAATGCATATTTCTTCTTATTTACATGCTAATGTGCCCGCGCATGCTCGCCAATGCGCGCTGGTTGACTGGCTTTCTCTTACACATGTGTAATTTCCTCCAGATCGGTGATTCTGCCAAAGTAGCCGTCATTCCAATTGTGGACTGCGATACGGACACGGACCAAGCAACACTCCTGTCCGGACCGTTAGGCCACAAGTATAAAGTGCCACATCGCTGCTCAGCAGTCATTGGTTGCTGGGACTGCGGGCGTCCCAGCAACCAATGACATCCTGTGTGTGCCCCGCCCCCTGCTGCTGACTATCTCGCGGCTTTCACTTCCTGCCCACTGCGAGCTATGGTGTGATCTCATATGCGCGCCCCGCCCTTCTTCAGCAAGATTCTCGGCACAGCTCCTGCCCCCTGCAGCTTGCTATATCTACCAGCTCCGGCTCCCTGCCTGCCCTCAAGGTATGAGATTTGCAGGGGGATGCTGATGGGCACACGTTCTATTAAGGGACACGCTAATGGGCACATTTTATGTTAAGGGACACTCTGATGGGCACAACAAAATATGCCCATCAGTGTGCCCCTTAACATAAAATATGCCGATTAGCATGCCCCTTAACGTAAAATGTGCCCATCAGCATGCCCCTTATTTTAATGTCATCAGCATGCTCCTTATTTTATGGGGCATGCTGATGGGCACATTTTATGTTAAGGGACACTCTGATGGGCACAATTTATGTTAAGGGGTGCACTGATGGGGACATCTGATGTAAGGGGGGCACTCTGATGGGAATGCCTCATGTAGGGTGGCACTGTGATGGGGACAGTTGATGTAAAGGAGCACTCTGATGGGGACACCTGATGTAAATGGGCACACAGATGGGCACACCTGATGTGATAGGGACACCTGATGTAAGGAGGTACTCTGATGGGACCACATTACTTAAGGGGGCAATCTGATGGGGACATCTCATATAAGGGGATACTGTGATTAAGACACCCTATGTAAGGGGGCACTGTGATGGGAGAACCTTATATAATGGGGCACTCTCATGGGGACAAATGATGTAAGGGGGCACACTGATGGGAGACACCAGATGTAAGGGGGCCTTCCGTTGCAGAAACCTGATGTATGTGGGTACTCTGATGGGAAATACAATAGAAATCTCTCCTGCGCTCAGGTGTCTAGTTCCTCAATGTGTGGTATGACCGAATTCGTTCAGTAGTACCTGCCGTCTTTTCTCTTTTTACTCTGATGGGAACACATTACTTGAGGGAGCACTCTGATGGGGACACCTGGTATAAGGGGGTACTCTGGTGGCAACTGATTTATGGGGGGTAGTCTGAGGGGGACACCCAGTGTAATGAATTCCTCTGGCAGGGGCACCTGGTGTAAGGGGGAACACGAATGGGGACAATTACATTTACAGAGTATTACCAGAGTGTGTGGAGGAAACAGTTACAAAAGCAGCAACGAGTGTGGCATGTAGCACAGACTTGAGATTCGAAGCCCAACGTAAGAAAATTTTAGTGACTGAACCTCCTTGAATTTTAATTCATTACCCCTGTGCTAAAGGACAGGCACCAGGAACTGGAACTCCGTGACCCTGGATCAGTAGGCAGGAGCGTAGCAGGAACATAAACCAAGGGGTCATCAACAGAAGGGGCAATGCAGGTACAGGAACGTGAGACTAAAGCAGGGATAGGATACAAGCCAGAGTCAGTATACGATCGGGCAGCAAGATACAGGAGCATGAGACAAGAGCAGAGTCAAACAAAGGCCAAAGTCACAGGTAAGCAGGCAGAAGTCCAGAGAAGGGTTGAGATCAAGCTGGGTCAAGTACAGGTAGGCAGGAAGCAGATCAGGGCACAGGAAAACAGGAACAAGCTGAAAGACCACTCAGCAATGTGTTCATATCATTGCTTGGTTTAAATAAGCTGTTTGGCGCCAGTGCATGCACGTGTATGCTCCAGTGCATATTTCTTCTTATTTACACGCTAATGTGCCCGCGCATGCTCGCCAATGCGCGCTGGTTGACTGGCTTTCTCTTACACATGTGTAATTTCCTCCAGATCGGTGATTCTGCCAAAGTAGCAGTCATTCCAATTGTGGACCGCGATACGGACACGGACCAAGCAACACTCCTGTCCGGACCGTTAGGCCACAAGTAAAAAGTGCCACATCGCTGCTCAGCAGTCATTGGTTGCTGGGACTGCGGGCGTCCCAGCAACCAATGACATCCTGTGTGTGCCCCACCCCCTGCTGCTGACTATCTCGCGGCTTTCACTTCCTGCCCATTGCGAGCTATGGTGTGATCTCATATGCGCGCCCCGCCCTTCTTCAGCAAGATTCTCGGCACAGCTCCTGCCCCCTGCAGCTTGCTATATCTACCAGCTCCGGCTCCCTGCCTGCCCTCAAGGTATGAGATTTGCAGGGGGATGCTGATGGGCACACGTTCTATTAAAGGACACGCTGATGGGCACATTTTATGTTAAGGGACACTCTGATGGGCACAACAAAATATACCCATCAGTGTGCCCCTTAACATAAAATATGCCGATTAGCATGCCCCTTAACGTAAAATGTGCCCATCAGCATGCCCCTTATTTTAATGTCATCAGCATGCTCCTTATTTTATGGGGCATGCTGATGGGCACATTTTATGTTAAGGGGCACTCTGATGGGCACAATTTATGTTAAGGGGTGCACTGATGGGGACATCTGATGTAAGGGGGGCACTCTGACGGGAATGCCTCATGTAGGGTGGCACTGTGATGGGGACAGTTGATATAAAGGAGCACTCTGATGGGGACACCTGATATAAATGGGCACACAGATGGGCACACCTGATGTGATGGGGACACACTTGAATTTGAATTCATTACCCCTGTGCTAAAGGATATTTTGCTTGTCACTATCTAGAGATTTTGGAATATGGCTCTCCCTATCTCTTGTTTTTTTTTTTTTTTGGACTGCCTGAGATGGAAGATCCTTTTTTATTTACGCCTCTATTGTACCAAACAACCTCCAAGTTAGGACAATCTATCTTTTTTGGATCAACAATAATTTTGAGATAAGCATTTGTCTGGTTCCTTCTCTTTTATTATGATCATACCAATCTATTGCCATCCTTACTATGGCATGGTATGTTTGAAGCCATTGGTATTTTCCAATTATGTAAATTTTTTTGTACTACTTGAAAAGTAAATAAATATAATAAAAAAATACAATAAATCCTTAAACTCAATCTCTGAATGACCTAATCAGAAATTAAAGAACTTCTGTCTCAGTTAAATACTACCATATCATCAATTCTGTTACAGTCTTGTCTGGGCATGGCAGCAAGTGTTACAAAGATTTCTTAGTGGTCAGAATTGTAACAGCAAATACTGTGAATGATGGGCGCTTCCGTATGTTACGTATGTGTATGTGTAAAGGGTTAACTGCTCTGTTAAGCTGACTCAGAGACAATCACTCTGAGTCTTAGGCCTGATTCACACCTATACACGTTGCAGTTTACATATTCCAGGTACATTTTGCTTTATTCAATACACATTTTTTATCCATTGAAATCTATGGAACCAAAAACCGAAAACAAATCCCTGGTGCTTTCCATAAAATGCACAGATGTGAACTACATCCTTAGGCAAAACTGAAAATGCACTAAAAAATGCATAGGTGTAAACCAGGACTAAAGGGGTGTTTAGATTGTTGTCCTGCGAGCAGAAAAATTTTGGCACAGGGTGGGAACTGACAGCATAACTGTCACACATAGGGTTTAGGGTTTATTGCTACTTGGGTAACTTAAAGTGTATGTAACCTCAAAATCTATTTTAGGTCTATTTTTTTGTGAGAGATGAGATTTGAGTTTGGGCAAGCACACCTATAGTCACTTCTTCCTCCAGTAATGTGATTCTGTTTGGAAAAAAAATGTTATACACAGGGCCGCCATCAGGGGGGTACAGCCATCACAACTGTAAGGGGCCCCAGGGCCCGGGGCAGAAGAAGGCAGGATGGGTGAAGGGGAGCCGCACTGTGCATTACAGAAACAATCTCACAGCTTCTGCAGTTCTCGTATCACTGAGCTCAGACATCAAGCTCATTACTGCCACCTCTTGCTACTATGTGCATGTGCACCCCTCATGTGAGCTGTACTATGCCTCTCAGCAACATGTCAGCTTTGTGAAAACGAGCTGGGACTAGGTAGGAAGACCTTCTTTACAAGTACGGGCTGTGAGGGAAAGGGAGGGGGGCTATCTGTGTAAAGGGAGGGGCCAGAGCCTTGTGTGTACAGGTTTGTGTATGTGAGGGGCTGCCATATATACAGGTTTGTGTATGTGAGGGGCTGTCATATATACAGGTGTGTGTGTGTGTGAGGGGGGCTGGCATATATACAGGTGTGTATGGGGGGGCTGACATATATACAGGTGTGTGGGGGCTGCCATATATACAGGTTTGTGTATGTGAGGGGCTGGCATATATACAGGTGTGTGTGTGGGGGGGGGGGGAGGGGGCTGGCATATATACAGGTGTGTGTGGGGGGGATGATATATATACAGGTGTGGGGGCTGACATATATACAGGTGTGGGGGGGGCGCTGATATATATACAGGTGTGTGGGAGGGTGGAGCGCTGACATATATACAGATGTGTGGGGGGGTGTGGCGCTGACATATATACAGGTGTGTGGGGGGGTGTGGCGCTGACATATATACAGGTGTGTGTGAGGGGCTGGCATATATACAGGTGTGTGGGGGGCTGACATATATACAGGTATGTGGGAGCTGACATATATACAGGTGTGTGGGGGGGCACTGACATATATACAGGTATGTGGGAGCTGACATATATACAGGTGTGTGGGGGGGCACTGACATATATACAGGCGTGTGGGGGGGCTGACATATATACAGGTGTGTGGGGGTGGGGCGCTGACATATATATGGGTGTGTGGGGGGATGGGGCGCTGACATATATACAAGTATGAGGGGGGCTGACATACATACAGGATTGTGGGGGGGGGGGCTGAGTACGTACAGGTGAGGTGGCGGTGTGCGGATTCAGTAGGATGGCCCGTGGGCAAGCCCTGGGGAATGTTGGTGGTCAAGCTCGGAGGGGGGCCCAGGCCTAAAGCTGTGTAAGGGGCCCAAAAATTTCTGATGGCTGCCCTGATTATACATACAAAGGTTGAGAGCTGCACGTAGTACAGTGAATAGTATTATTAGTGGTCTGAGAGGTTGAGTTGTCTACATTGATTGAACATGCACATGGTATATAATGACCATGCAAATGCATACACCTAATGTTTCTACCTAACTGATGCACCTTGATGGAAGAAGTGATATTTGAGTTATCTGTGCTGTATGAAGCATACAGTGGGGAAAATAATTATATGATCCCCTGCAAATTTTGTAAAATTGCCCACTTACAAAGAAATTAAGGGTCTATAATTTTTATCATAGGTGTATTTTAAATGGGGGAGACAGAAAATCAACCAGAAATCCAGAAAAAAAACACATGATACAAATGTTATAAATTGAGATACAGTTCAATGAGTAAAATAAGTATTTGATCCCCTACCAACCAACAATAATTCTGGCTCCCACAGACTCGCTACAGTATGTGCTCATGTGGTACACATATTAGTCGTGTCAATTTAAGAAGGTGCGCCTAACGACAATTCGTTATGTGTATAAAAGACACATGTCCCGGGAATCTCTTTCTTCCATTCAAACCTCACCATCATGGGCAAGACCAAAGAGCTGTTAAAGGATGTCAGGGACAAGACTGTACACCTGCACAAGTCTGGAATGGGCTTACAGGACCATCACCAAGAAGCTTGGCGAGAAGGAGACAACTGATGGAGTGATTATTTGCAAATGGAAGAAATACAAAATAACCATTAATCGCCCTCGGTCTGGAGCTGCATGTAAAATTTCACCTCATGGGATAAGGATGATCATGAGAAAAGTGAGGGATCAGCCCAGAACTACATGGGTGGAGCTTGTGAATGATCTCAAGGCAGTTGGGACTACAGTCACCAAACAAACCATTGGTAACACAATACTTCGCCATAGATTGAAATCCTGCAGCATCCAAAAGATCCCCCCTCCTCGAGAAGGCACATGTACAGGCCCATCTGAAGTTTGTCAATGAACATCTAAATGATTCAGGAAAGGATTTGGAGAAAGTGCTGTGGTCAGATGAGACCAAAATTGAGCTCTTTGGCATTAACTCGACTCGCCGTGTTTGGGGGAAGATAAATGCTGACTATGACTCTAAGAACACCATTCCTATAGTCAAGCATGGAGGTGGAAACATTATGCTTTGGGGCTGTTTTTCTGCTAAAGATACAGGCAGACTTTGCCACATTGTGGGGCCAATAGACGGGGCCATGTATTGTAAAATCTTGGATGAGAACCTTCTTCCCTCAGCCAGAACACTGAAGATGGGTCATTGATAGGTCTTCCAGCATGACAATGACCCAAAACATACCACCAAGGCAACAAAGGTGTGGCTCAAGAAGAAGCACATTAAGGTCATGGAGTGACCTAGCTGGTCTCCAGACCTTAATCCTATAGAAAATTTATGGAGGGAGCTGAAACTTAGTAGCCAAGCGACAGCCAAAAATAAACTTAAGGATTTAGAGAAGATCTGTAAAGAATAGTGGACCAAAATCCCTCCTGAGATGTATTGAATTCCAACAGGGGGGGGTTAAGCATGTGATTAGAGCCAGAGGCTCTAATAGGCTTCAAAAAAGGGTGGGCTCAGGACGCAGAGCACTGCGCTCCGAGCCCACCCAGTTGTGTGACAATAGCAAATTAATATTCGCTATTGCCACATTGATCTTACATAGTTACATAGTTACATAGTTAGTAAGGTTGAATAAAGACACCAGTCCGTCCTGAGTGAGTGTGCGTGTCTACAATTATCCCTATTTATTTAAGGTACCCATATAGCACCGTCAATTTTATGCATCACTCCACACATACATCGCACACTCACGATTCCTACCCTCAAGGAGCCCACAATCCAAGGTCCCCAAACTCACATTCATATATTAGGGCCAATTTTGGACAAAAGCCAATTAACCTACCAGCATGTCTTTGGAGTGTGGGAGGAAACCGGAGTACCCAGAGGAAACCCACGCAGGCACAGGGAGAACATGCAAACTCCAGGCAGGTAGTGTCGTGGTTGGGATTTGAACCAGCGACCCTTCTTACTGCTAGGCGAGAGTGCTATCCACTATACCACTGTGCTGCCCATCTTCCTCCCGGAAAATCAGGAAGCGGGTCTTGAGACCCATCACCTGACTGGCTGAAAGGACAGGCAATCCTATTGGATGCCTAGGAGGAGGAGGGAGGAGACACATAGTGAAACCTGCTGTGATGCAGAAGAGGAGGAGAGGAGCTGCTGCCTGCCACCTGCCGACTGCAACCTAGATGGGGTAAGTGTTGGGCTGGATAACCAACTGACTGGGGTGGTGGGGGGTGCAGGTGACCCGACTGCCGACTGACCTACCTACCTAGAGCAGGCAGTGGGGTGGCTGTTTGCCGCCCCTCCAAAAAAGAAAAACCCCAGCCGCCACTCCGAATAGTGCATTTACAGTGTCTGACTGAGTTGGTATATTCTAATGTCTCCTGGTAGTTGCCATGTTGTATATCAGTATAGTTCTTTATGGATATTTTGGGGCTTTGTATGGTGCTTCCTTTGATCTGGGTGGGGTAATTGTGTATTTATTTTCAGGGTCTGTTGTTTTTTTCTTTAAGACTAGTAGACGGTTATTAGAAATGCTTGTGTTAAAGTGTGATTTCACCTTCACAGAAAAATCTGTAAGGTGAACTTACACAGGACCCCCTCCTCGCCCCCCCACCCCGGTTCCGCTGACCTGGACCACGGCAGTCTCCCGTTCTAAGCCCCAGTATATCCACGTCAGGAGTCCGGGGCTTAGAAATACCCTGAGCTGAATGTCCAAAACTTATCTCATCACTGCGTCGCTTTAGCTGACAATTGCGCGGTTGTACGACGTTGTACCCAAACAAAATTTCTTTTGGTGGTATTTGATCACCTCTGCGGGTTTTATTTTTTGCGCTATAAACAAAAAAAGTGACAATTTTGAAAAAAAAGCAATATTTTTTACTTTTTGCTGTAATAAAAGGAATTTCTTCCACAGTTTAGGCCAATTTGTATTCTTCTACATATTTATAGTAAAAAAAAATCACAATAAGTGAATCTTGATTTGTAGACACTATAACTTTTGCGCAAACCAATAGATTTATGGCATTTTTATTAATATTTTTTTTTTACTAGTAATGGCGGCGATCTGCGATTTTTATCATGACTGCGACATTGTGGCGGACAGATCGGACACTTTTGCCACTTTTTTGGGACCAGTGACATTTATACAGCGATCAGAGCTAAAAATAGCCACTGATTACTGTATAAATGGCACTGGCAGGGGAGGGGTTAAACACTAGGGGGCGATCAAAGGGTTAAGTGTGTTCCCTCAGTGTGTTCTAATTGTGGGGGGGGTGGGCTCACTACAAAATTACAGAGATCACTGCTCCCGTTGACAGGGTGCAGTAGCTCCCTGTCATGTTGCTAGGCAGAACAGGGAAATGCCTTGTTCTCCCCATTCTGCCTCTCCTCCCTGCAATCACGGGCCACTGGTGAACATCGAGTTTGCGGGACCAACGGCGGACAAGCGCACGCACCCGCTAGGCGGGAATTTCAAAGGGACGTACGGGTACGCCCTTTTGCCTGCCCGTGACTTTCTGCTGACGTAAATCAGCATGCCGCGATCAGCATGTGGTTAAAAGTCCCCATAATTATTGGTGATAAGTGTCACTTAGAGTGTTACTAAACCCACAACAGTAAAATCAGTCTGTATATGCCGTAAGGCATGATCGGTATACTCACTGTGGAACCTAAGAGGTTAATCGTGCGCATTGTGTAAAAAGGCTGTTTGAACCTGTCTTCTCTGATCCTCCCCTTCTTCCACTGTCCCCAATTCATCTGCTGAAAGTACAGAGCCCTAGGAGGCATTCTGCACATGCTCAGTTTGGTGTGTATTGCTAGAGGTTTTTTTTGTTGCATGTGACTGGCACAGGGCCAATTAGCACTGTCCAGACAGAAAGTCATGCAGACTCATAGGACAGCCAGAGGGGAATGAAATTGCCTCCTACAAGCTTTAATTAGTGCTTAGCCAGGCACTGATAGATGTCACAAGACTGCTATATACTGCTGAGAAAAGGTATTTAGCCGTTTATATTTACCAAAATAAGTGTATTTCCATGTTCTGTGTACTATGGGAGACCAGATGTAGTGAATGCAGGCTCCTGGGTTTGGTAACACTTTAAGCCTCCCCAAAATAATCCCACAAACATTAGTTGTCAGTGGCATATTTAACCCCCCATCATTGGTGGTTTGCAACACTTTAAACCCCCCAAAACAATCCCATAATCATTGGTGGTCGGTGGCATATTAAAACCACCGAAGAAGCATCAGTTTTGTGCACACACATAAAAAAATAAAAAATAAAATCACATGCAGGTATGTCCACTTACCCTAACAAGTGGGCAGACCAGACATTGCCTTATAATGGTCAGTCTAAATAGATTAAAGTTCTCTGCACCAGGTTTGTATCCTTTTTCTACTTAAAGTATATGTGAGCCCTCAGGCTCGGAGGCCAATAGCTATAGCAGTGAAGCAGCACCCACCGACAAGCGGGACAGATATACACACAGGTCACCCTGGCTGATGACACGGGTTTACCTGAGGTGTGGGGTTTAGGTACTAACCGGTATTCATCCACCAGCGCTCCTAATGGTGGAGATGGGCTTTGCTGCATGTTAGCACCAGGTCGCAGACCTCAGGATCGCCCCACCAGGAGGTGAGCAACCTGGGGTCCAGTGTAGTCGAGGGACAAGCCAAAGCTCAGTAAGGAATAGTTGCAGGTTGGGATTAAGCAAAAGTGTAGTCGAGGAACAAGCCAAAGGTCTGTAACGAATGGTAGCGAAGATACGGACGGCAGCAGGAGAGACAAAAGCAAGATATTAGCTGGAGAGAGCAGAATAATCTGGCAACCAGGAAGTGCAGAGACATGGCATAAACCGGGAAGTTCATGGGATGAGCAAAAGAGTTCAGGGTTCAAAACAAACAAGATTCAAGGCAGGATAATTCAAAGAATTGTCCAGGAACTGTCCAGCATTCCAGGTGGCCTCTTACAATTGGACAACTGATGTATATATTATGCTGGATATACGTATGATAGTACATGTGGCATCACTAGCTATCAGCAATGTCCTGCAATTAGAACCTTTGTATTATCTCAGCATTTATAACATCTAGTTTTCTATACTGTATGTGCTATCTTGAGCTATGTGCCATCCTAAAGTGATACAATCAAAATGTGAATATATATGTGCCAAAAATTTACTTCAGATATATCGCTATATCATTTGTGATTCAAAATTAGTGAAAAAAAACCCCACTTTTTTGACACTCCAACCAAAAGTGTTACAAACGTCGGGTGCACCAAAAATGTGATTATTAGCTCTTAAAAGTTCATTTAAGTGTCCGCAGAAATCAAAATGTTCATGAATTTTCATCCAAAGTGCTCTTCATTCAATGTCATCCTGTGACCACCACACATGTGCAAAAATGTGCTCACCATCAGGATTTGATCCCATATACACAAGTTGCTAATCAGCCAATCACATGGAAGCAACTCAATGCATTTAGGAATCTAGACATTGTGAAGACAACTTGCTGAAGTTCAAACGGAGCATCAGAATAGGGAAGAAACTAAATTTAATTGACTTTGAACATGGCATGGTTGTTGGTGCCAGACGGGCTGGTCAGAGTGTGAAGGAATGTGATATAGATAATAATAATAGTAATCTGAAAATGTCTATTTTCTTATGTGCATACATATTTTTCTCCTTACTCATTATATAAGTATACAGGTTTGCTCTGTTCCTATATTTTCTCAAGATGGCGGGTACCCCCTACATCCCACACATCAGAAGAACGCGGAACTGAAGATAACACCAAAGACAGCCAAACCTCGTTATGAAAATTCTCCATCTTCTTTATCTTCTTAACCAATGAGATGTACCTATTAATGCCGCGTACACACGGTCGGACTTTTCGTCTACAAAAGTCCAACGGACGCCGACGGACTAAAGCTGGCTGGTAATCCGATCGTGTGTGGGCTTCTCCGGACTTTCAGCAGACTTTTTCAGCCTCAAATCCGACGGACTTTAGATTTGAAACATGCTTCAAATCTTTACGTCGTAACTACGACGGACCCCGAAATCCGCTCGTCTGTGTGCTAGTCCGACGGACAAAAACCCATGCTAGGGCAGCTATTGGCTACTGGCTATGAACTTCCTTATTTTAGTCCGGTGTACGTCATCACGTACGAATCCGTCGGACTTTTGTGTGGTCGTGTGTAGGCAAGTCCGTTCGTTAGAAAGTCTGCTGCAAGTCCGCCGAAAGTCCGCCGGAAGTCTGTCGGACAGGCTGTCGGACTTTTGTAGACGAAAAGTCCGACCGTGTGTACGCGGCATTAGACTAACATAGCAATGACGTATTTGTGTGTATAAAACATTAACACCGCCTTGAATAAATTAGAAGTGTAACAGTAAGGATACTGAGCGTGTCTCAGAGTGTTTACTTTTATATGCATGCATATCAACACTTTCAAAATTAGAGACAGCAGCAGATAACCTTGGGCTCGATTGGAGCTCTTAATCATTTCCATAACAAGAGTTTTTCAAAAACTGCTAATCTACTGGGATTTTTTTCAAGCACAACCATGTCTAGGGTTTACAGGGAATGGTCTGAAAAAGAGAAAATATACAGTGAGCGGCAGTTGTGTGGACAAAAATGCCTTGTTGATGTCAGAGGTCAGAGGAGAATGGGCAGACTGGTTTGAGATGAAAAAAAGGCAACAGTAACTCAAATAACCACTTGCTACAACCAAGGTATGCAGAATACCATCTCTGAACGCACAACAAGTCAAACCTTGAAGCAGATGCGCTATAGCAGTGGAGGACCACACTGGATGCCACTCCTATCAGCTAAGAACAGGAAACTGGAGCTACAATTCATACAGGCTCACCAAAATTGGACAATAGAAGATTGTAAATACGTTGCCTGGTCTGATGAGTCTCAATTTCAGCTGTGACATTTAGATGGTAGGGTCAGATTTTGGCATAAAAAACATAAAAGCATGGATCTATCCTGCATTGTATCAATGGTTCAGGCTGGTGGTGGTGGTGTAATGGTGTGGGGGGTATTTTCTTGGCACACTTTGGCCCCCTTAGTACCAACTGAGCATCATTTAAACTCCACAGCCTACCTGAGTATTGTTGCTGGCCATGTCCATCCCTTTATGACTACAGTGTACCCATCTTCTGATGGCTACCTCCAGCAGAATAATGCAATGAACATGACAATGGGTTCACTGTACTCCAATGGCCTCCACAGTCACCAGATCTAAATTCAATAGAGCAAGGGTCTTCAAACTATGGCCCTCCAGTTGTTCAGAAACTACAATTCCAATCATGCCTAGTCATGTCTGTGAATGTCAGAGTTTTACAATGCCTCATGGGATGTATAGTTCTGCAACAGCTGGAGAGCCATAGTTTGAAGATTCCTGCAATAGAGCCCATTTGGGATGTGGTGGAATGGGAGATTTGCATCATGGATGTGCAGCTGACAAATTTGCAGCAACTGCGTGATGCTATCATGTCAATATGGACCAAAATCTCTGAGGAGTGTTTCCAACACCTTGTTGAATCTATGCCAAAAGGAATTAAGGCAGTTCTGAAGGCAAAAGGGGGTCCAACCTAGTACTAGCAAGGTGCACCTAATAAAGTGTCCAGGGAGTGTATAAAGAAGGTCAATAAATGCTTGCCATAATATAGATATTATAATCCAGCCCTCCATCACACTGTCCTTGTGAGATGCCAGCCGATGCACAAAATCCTCCATATAGAGGTACACCCTCACCCTGCTTGATAATGCATCATAAACAGAATTTGGAGTTCTGCATGTAATGGTGCCTGTGCATTTACTGTACCACCTGGTCTTACTGCAACCTCTGCAGCCATTTAGTTCACCCAACAGCTTAGCCACGAAACTCCCAGTAGCATTCTAACTTCACAGACCAACCCTGCTTGACTTGTATCTCAGTGGGACTTCCTCAGAACCTGGTATTTACTGAACTGGGGTCACTTACCTTGTGATTGGAGAGACAAGATCAAGATAACTTTTTGGATGTAAGACTCAAAAGGAATGTTCATTTTCTGGATACTTTAAAAGAATAGTACTGAAGTAATTGGTGCAAATAAATGTTATTCGAGGGTGGTTACAGATTTCCTCTATCTATTGCACCTATGTATTACCTTGTCTATTACCTTGTCTATTCCTATAGTTAGCTAGTCTATTAAAACTATGATCACATGTTACTGTTGATATCACAATAATACAAGGTTAGCTATGAAACCAAGCATGCTGCTTAATAAAACAAAGTCTTATTTATTTCCCAAGAAAATAGGAAACGTTAACATGAAAATACTAAATAAAGATGTTACAAAACATATACCAACAGAACATATAATACAAGAATATCAAAGATACTTATCACAATGCTTTCCTCAAGGTTTTGTATTGTCAGGCTGGGCTCAGATGGCAAAGAGAAAGCCATGCGGCTCAGAAAGCCACCAGGCTTGAACCAAGAGCGAAAATGGTAGAGAGAGATAGCTCTCTAACTTGTTCAGTTTTTTATACTTCAATCATACACCATCCAGGCCCAACCCCATTGCCATCCCATCCAGATTTTTGACGAATCACATATTTATGGGGCAGTCCTCCTCAATATATTATATTACTGTCCGTCTTGCAGTAATGGCCTCTAGGGGCAGCATTGTCCATGTCTATGTATCCTGGTCAATATTCAATGCCTTTGATCTTTTGATTTTCTGTAGCAGGACATTCATCAGTCATACTTTCAGCTATGGTCCCTTTCAAGCCTGCTTGCATAGCGTTATAAAAACAGACGAACCAGAGCCAAGTTGTCCAGCCTTGATGGAGGCCTGATATGCTACAAAGCTTTGATGTGCAACTCGTTACATTCCAGACCTAGTATCAGCCAGGAAGAACGTCAGACCTTTACCCTTTAAAGCCATGGAACTGTAAGTATCAGCATAGCTGATCTTTGGGAATAGGAAACAGATATGTAACGGTTCTATGACAGATCCAATTCAAACTCTGGATAATACCAAAACACTGTTACCAATAAATGCAGTAACACTGGCAGAGAAATTCCAGAAATATGAGATTAGACCATGTTGCCTTCCAACAAGTACTCTTTACACAATGCACTTATGAGATGACATCTGTTGGAGCATCCTCAATGATTGACACAAATGCTGTATATATGTTTGAGATTAAACATGTACTTTAAACAGGGCCCTGCATATATTTTGCAAATGTTTTAAATTTTAGAATAAAATCTATAGCTGTGCTTGGTTTAATAATGTCATTCAAATTAAGTGTTTTTGTAGAGCAGCCATTAAGTTTTCTTTTATACAAAAACTCATAAAAGTTTAATAGTGAAGACTTGGCATCCTTTTCTGTTAGAATGACAGTTTGTTTTTAATTCCCTTTGACTATGGAAAAAGCAGCTATACTTCAGGTTATTGTCTCCCAAAAAATGCTTGGTACTGTGTTAGTTCAAGATGAATTAACATTCTCATGTGCCTCTAAATCACATGATAGAGAGAGAGGTTAGCTATCCCCAAATGCAAAGCAAATAGAAGCAGAATTCTTAAATTGTAATTTTGGGGATCCAGTCATAAAGCAAACACCCGAACAACCTAAATGCCATGTTTTGTATCTTCTAAATTACAAGCTCACAGTTTTAACCTGGTTCAAACTGGGAATGAATGAATGGAAGCAAAGGGAATGCTACTGTTAGAAGAAGTAGATGAAGACTATAGGCTAAATAAAAGCAATCTAGTTGATATATTACATTCAGATACGTGCAATGAAATGCACTTTTATTTGGGTACTAATTTTTATTTATCTCTAGACACGTTTCTTACTTGTTTCCATGTACTTCTGCAAAAATACGAGAAGTACCATACTATGGTACACACCAAGTGGCACCAAACAAAGTGTGTGTAGAATGATGGATTAAGGTTCCTAAAGATAGGGGTCACCACCAGAAGCGGTAAATGATGGCATGTTTGCTTGCCACTTTAACATGAGGATGTGGGTGGTTTTAAGGAACACAGTAAAATTGCGATAATCCTCTACATGCTATAGCAATTATTTTCATACAGCAAATTTTCTATTTCTAGGCAGTAAAGGCATTTGTTAATTTCTCTTCAGTAATCATATTTACAGTTTTTAACTACGTGCTTAGTGGACATCTTTCTGCCCAGGCCAATTTTCAGCTTTCACCACTGTCACATTTTGAATGACAATTGCGTGGTCATGCAATACTGTACCCATCTGAAATTTTTATAATTTTTTTCACACAAATAGAGCTTTCTTTTGGTGGTATTTGATCACCACTGGGCTTTTTATTTTTTTGCTAAACAAACAAAAAGTTTTGAAAAAAGTTTTGAGAAAAAAAGACAGTTTTCACAGTTTGTGAAAAATTTTGCAAACGGGTAGTTTTTCTCCATCACTGATGTGTGCTGATGAGTCTACACTAATGGGCACTGAAAGTCTGCACTGATGGGCACTGCTGATGTGGCACTGATGGGCGCTGATAGTTGGCACCGATGGACACTGACAAGCACTGATGAGACAGCACTGGTGGGCATGGATGAGGGGGCACTGATGAGGCTACACTGAGAGGCGGCACTGATGGGCACTGATAAAGGGGACTGATAGCATTGATAGGCGGCACTAATGGGCACTGGAAGGTGGCACTGATAGGTGACACTGATGAGGGGGTACTGATGGACACTAATTGGCAGCACTAATAAGCCCTGATAGGTGGCATTGGTAAGCACTGGTGGGACTGCACTGATAATCAGGACACTGATAATCAGTGCCCTGATTATCAGTGCTAATTTCACTTTAATGAAAGCCGGTTATTAGCTTTGTTCTTCTCTCCTCACGCTGTCAGCGTGAGGAAAGAAAAGACAATCACTGGCTTGTGTTTACATCCTGTGATCAGCTGTCAGTGGACACAGCTAATTGCGTGGTAAAGGGCCGTTGTGATTGGCCCTTTACGCCGATCTGTGATCAGCAGAATCCGGAGGACTCACACTTCAATCACAGGGTCTGGTCATTGGTGTATGGTGGGGTGAAAAATATATTGGGCGCCAGTCACTTTAGTCTTTTTACCTTTTTTTGTAGAACTTAATCATTGTAGAGAAGGTTTAGGGGTGCAGGATACTTACAAAATTGCACAAAAACATGATATGTATTCTGAAGTAGTAGCAGTAGAAGAAAACTGTGATAGCAGCAAATAAGATCTATGACCCTATATTGGCAGTCACAGACATTAAGTGCATTGGATCCTTCTCTAAACAATTTGTCTCTTGGCCTTTTGATAGAAGCCACAGGTACCTTACTTCATTAGCAGGCAATCTGTCTTGCAATGCCTAAAAGCATCATCCATACAGTGCGTATAAACTCGTAAGCACAGAGGTTACTGTAAAGATGCTCCTTCCAGCGTTTGTATTTTGGTATTTTTATTGTTATTAGTACATCTTGTACTGTAGTTTTGTACCTGTACCTTTTATAAAAAAATATGCTCCTTTCAGGAAGCCACCTTCCTGCCCAGCTCCCTCTGGGAAATATCTTCATCCCTGAGCATCTGACACAAACCCCCAGCTGGTGCAAGGCCCAGGAAAGCAAGTGCACAAAAAATAATCTCACACTAAAAAATTAACCAAAATGTTTTTCATCTTCCCAAAGTATACCTCTGAGCACTCTCCTTGGGGTTTGATTAGGTCAGATTAATATTCAATACTGCAGTGATTGTTTTTCCCACTTCTTCATAGTAAAAGACAGAAGCAATCAACCCACTGAGATTATAGAAGACCTGCGGAGCCAAGAAAAACAGCTTAGGCCAGTGATGGCGAATCTTGGCACCCCAGATGTTTTGGAACTACATTTCCCATGTTGCTCAACTACACTGCAGAGTGCATGAGCATCATGGGAAATGTAGTTCCAAAACATCTGGGGTGCCAAGGTTTGACATCACTGGCTTAGGCTGATTACTGCCTAGCAACAACATCCAATAAATGTAATTAGTGACACAACAACATAGGGCAGGGTCCCTGCATTAAGGCAAAGTCAGTACACTGGAATCAAACGTAGAGCACATGGCAAGAATGGCAAGAATCACCCAGGGAATCCTTCACACAATTGTTGCTCAGCAAGGCTGGCTTGCAGTGAGCAAGGTTAAATAGTGTTTCCTGTTAGAGACTGGGGTGGAGCCATGTAAAGAGAAGATTACCTAAACACACAGGTGTGAGAGCACGGTCCCTAAAGCTGATACACAGACCAAAGAGGTAAACAGTCATGGCATGAAACATTACTGCAGAATCATGACAGTACCCCCCCCTTACGAGACCTACCCCCCCCCCCCCCCGCTTGGGCACTGGCTTGGAGGGGAACCTCAAATGAAACCTCCTCATAAGACGAGGCGCAAAGACATCAGACGCAGGTATCCAAGACCTCTCCTCAGGACCAAAACCTTTCCAATGCTCGAGGTACAGAAGAATGCCGGGAATCCAGAATTTGACTAACCTCATACTCCTGATAATCCTTAGAGACCGGGACCGAGGTAGGGAGAGGACGAGAGAACTTATGGAAGACTAAAGCCTTCAGCAGGAAAACATGAAAGGAGTTTGAGAATTGAGAAGGGATCTGAAGTTTAAAACAAACCAGATTTAACTTATAGTGTACGGGCTAATGAATCGTGGGGCAAATTTCAGAGAAGGAACCCAGAGCTTGATGTTCTTGGTGGAAAAAGCCAGACTTTGTCTCCTGGCTGTAGAGAAGGCGGCTTATGCCTGCGAAGATCGGCAAAACCTTTGAATTTGTTAGCAGCTGCCCAGAGGGAATCATGACCGTCACCCCAAATAGAATTGAATGATTGTTGAACCGTAGTGTCAGCTGGCTCAGCTGTCGGCTAATTGCCAGCTCCTATCGCTCCACAGTGACTCACCTGTTGATGATCCTGCTTGTCGGTCCTGCCTACTTAAGCCGTCCAGTCCAGATGATCTATGCTTTCGCCTTGGTCACATCTCTAGAGACGCTCTCCTGTGTTCCTGTTAAAGACTTGCTTGGCTGACATTCCTTCTGGCTCCAGATCCTGCTTGCTGTTCTACTACGATGTTCTCTGGCTCCCTGATGTTTTGGCTTGTCTGACTATCCATTCCAGTTCCTGAACTCTGGCTATGTTTTGACTACGTTTACTCTGTTTACCTTTTTTTAATATTATTATTAAACAAGTGTGATTTAACTGTACTTCTGTCTCAGTCTGATTTGTGGTTTCTGACAGCAGGCGAAGGCCATGAATTCAGAAGATGCAGTCAATCCACTTGTTGGTAATATTTTTTCAGATTGGATGAGCAGGATCGCCACTTGGATCAGTTTGCCATGGCGTTACAAACGTTCCTGAGTTGCACGGCTCACCTGGAATCTCCCACTGTGGCTGCTCCAGAACAACATGTGTTGCAGGCCATTCCTGCTGCTGCTCCAGTTTCTGTGCAGGCACCCGCGTCCAGTATTACTTTTATAAGAGTTATGTCTTTTTCCGCTCCGCTTCCCCAGCGATTTGGGGGCAATCCAGTCCAATGCAGAGGGTTTCTCAACCAGGTTGAGATATACTTTGAGATGCTGCCCCAGGCATTTCCCCACGGACAGAAGCAAAATAGGTTTCATGATATCTTTGCTTTCTGAGAGAGCCTTGGCCTGGGCAAACCCTCTATGGGAGATGCAAAAATCCTGAGTTTGTGGCTTCTTTTAAAAGGGTATTTGACATTCCCATATGCTCTGCTTCTGCTGCCAAGTGCCTCATGTCCATCAGACAGAAGAGGTTGCTTGGAACAATGAGGCCCTCGTGGCTGCTTTTTCTCATGGTCTCTCTGATACCATCAAGGATGAGATAGCAGCCCAATATACCCACTGAGCTGGAGAACTTGATCACGTTTGCCATCCTCATTGACTCCATACTCAGAGAAAGACTCTCTTTTAAGGAGCGCTTGTGGAAGCCTCCTGTACATTTGTCTCTGAGCTTTGCAGTCCCACTCTTGCCTCCCTCACCTTCCATGCCTCCTGGTACCGAGTCAGTCAAAGGTGAACCCATGCACTTGGGTTTCACGCGTCTCTCTGCAGATGAGAGAACCTTTAGGAGGAGGGAGAGATTGTGCCTTTATTGTGACCAGGCAGGTCACTTTTTGAAGTCTTGTCCTACCCGACTGCCCGAACCTTGAGGTCCTGTCAGGAACAGACCTTAGGTGGTGTTGTTTCGTCCCCAGTTATCCAGAAGGATAAACCCCTGGTTTCGGTTACCCCTTCTTGGGCTGAGTCGTCCGTCAAGATACAGGCTCTAATTGACTCTGGGCTGCAGGCCTGTTCATTGATGCTGCCTTTGTATTGAAGCACTCGATTCCGCTGCAGCTGCGTAACACTCCACTTGCCATTGAGGCTCTTGACAGGAGACCTCTACAGTCTGCCCATGTGACTCAGTTTCATTGTCCATGGCCGTAGGGCCTCTTCACCATGAGATAATCCAATTTCCTCACCTAAGTTTCCGCTGGTTATTGGTTATCCTTTTATTTTTTAAGATATTTTTATTACATTTTGCATCAACATACAAAATAAAAACTTTGGTTATTCATAGTATTGTGATATTGCATAGGTACACTTGAGTGTTCAATAAACAATTTTAATTTAACATGTCTCTTGCAGTTATTAAGTATAAATCTACAAAGAACGAACAATATGCACTTCTCTAGTTACATAGCCACCAGGGGGGTGTACTGCAATTGTTAGGAACATTGTATAGCAGGTTATGTATCTTGTGTAAGGGTTAAAGCGCTGGCCAGCCATCTGTCCCATATTTTGTGAAAGGTTTTGGTCTTTTTCCGAACCTCAAACGTGAGTTTGTATAGAGGTATCGAGTCATTAACCAGTTTTAACCAAAAGGATTTTAGGGGTATCTGTGATCCTTTCCAGAACAATAGTATGTTTTTTTTGTTGCATAGAAATGGAGGATATGAATAAGTCTCTTTGCATGAGTTGAAATGCAGAGATCTCCAAAAATACCCAGGAGGCAGTTCTTGGGGTGGAGAATGTTTGGGAGGCCTATCGCCGATTAAATTAAAGACCCTATTTCTGTCCAAAAGTTCTGAACTATTGGACAAGTCCAGAAACAATGTAAAAAGTCTGCCGTCTGGTCACATCCCCTAAAACAGTCCGCTGTGGGAGTCAAGCCCATATTATATAACCCAGCAGGGGTTAGGTGGGATAGATGAAAATTTTTTATGTTAATGATACGGTCTTTTGATGATGTTACTGAGGTCTTGTATGTATCACTGAATTCTCACCAGTCATCCTCTGTAAGCATAGTTCATAAAGGTCTATTTTGTCTGAGCCACTAGGAATCTAGGGTTCCAGTCAGTCATGCAGTCATGAGGGCAGCATAGTATGTGGAAATAGATTTAATGGGGTCAGGGTGTCGCAGTACTTTCTCTAACTGAGGTATAACAATGGGATTTTCTAACAAGCCAAACTGGGCACGGATGGTGTGTCAGAGTTGGTAGTAGAAGAACATATATGAGCGTGGTTAAATCCCTGTGTTTCGTATAGAAGGCACAGGTATTTAACTCCCTTGGAGCACCATTGTTGCGGGTCAGGTAAAGAGCACTTGGGCAGTTGGGGTTAAACCACAGGGGGTTATTAGGGGACGTTGACCACGGTTCTTTTGAGATTTTGGAGACAATTATTTTAAACAAGGAGAGCGAAGTAGTTAGCATAGATGTGCCTGGGCGGGCTGGCGCCCGGCCTCTGTATATGATATTATGGAGCATCTCTAGAGAGGAAGCAATGGCTCCCTCATTGGATGTACAGGCATTTGCCACAGCAGGGTGGAGCCAGTCATGGATATGAACCAGGTGGGAATCCAAGTAATATAAATAAAAGTTAGGGAACGCTAAACCCGTCAAATGCGCCGGTAACGTTAATGTCTCTAGCACCACTCTAGGGGATCTACCATTCCATAAGAACGCCGTGCATATGGTATCAATCCGTTTGAAGATGGATATAGGGATCTTACATGGTGCGTTGGCTAGTACATATAACAACTTAGGTAGATAGATCATTTTTAGGATGTTAGCCCTTCCCATTAGGTCTAAGGGAAGGTTTATCCACTGCTTAGTCTGTAATTGTAGTTGGGCCAGTAAGGAACACAAATTGTTTTCAATATAAGAGGACAGAGGTAATTGCACTATGACCCCCAGGTATCTGAAAGAGGACACCACCTGTAGGCTGGACTCCGGGTGTGTCTGCACAGTTGCATCTGGGTCTAGGGGAAAAAGATTAGATATGTCCCAGTTCACCCGAAACCCAGAGTAGTCACCAAAGTTATCTATCTCCAGTAGCAGTGTCTTTAATGGGTCTTGGGTGTCAGCCAGGTACACCAGGGTGTCATCTCCATATAGTGAGATCCGTCTTCTATTGTAGCGATAGGGAAGCCCTTGATCTGTTGGGAACTGCGAATGCGCACAGCTAATGGCTCCATAGCCAAGGCAAATGGGAGGGGTGACAGTGGGCACCCCTGCCTAGTGCCTCTAGTAATGAAAAAGGTGTCTGTAATGTGGGAGTTAACTCGTATACACCTGTGGGGAGGTGTAAAGGAGTCTTATCCAAGCAATAATGCGGGGGCCAAAGCCATACTGCTGTAGTACTTAAAAAAAATAGGGCCATTCCACAGTATCAAAGGCTTTATATGTGTCCAGGGACACAATGGCTCAGGAAAAGAGGGGGGTGAGAGAGCGCACCCCCTCCTGAACCGTACCAGGCCACATGCCCTCAACATGGGGAGGGTGCTTTGGGGTCTGACCCCAAAGCAACTTGTCCCCATGTTGATGGGGACAAAGGCCTCATCCCCACAACCCTTGCCCGGTGGTTGTGGGGGTATGCGGGCGGGGGGCTTATCGGAATCTGGAAGCCCCCTTTAACAAGAGGA
Source organism: Aquarana catesbeiana (assembly GCF_042186555.1). NCBI lineage: Eukaryota > Metazoa > Chordata > Amphibia > Anura > Ranidae > Aquarana > Aquarana catesbeiana. The sequence goes on along the minus strand of NC_133324.1, from coordinate 491,866,452 downwards.
CCCCCAGATCCCTCCCCCTATGTGAATTGATAACAGTGTACATTGTACCCCTACCATTTCACAAAAAAAGTGTCATAGATGGTAAAAAAGACAAGACAGCTTGGGACAAGTACTTTATTAAAAAATAAAAAATTAAAATGTCCAGTGATGTAAATTCACGCCGCCCGACGGCCCGGAAAAAAAAAAGCCGCAACAGTTCCGCCTCCATGGGAGGCTCCCACCGAGTGACGCTTCTTCTGGGTGACAGCTGTTATATAGCTGAGGGCAGGGCCACCCGGTGACTTAAACAGGTGACCCCGCCCCCCTCTGATGCCACGAGGGCTTCCCCGTGGTTTCCCTGTGGCATCAGAGGGGGGCGGGGTCACCGCTAGACATTTTTATTTTTTTATTTTTTAATAAAGGACTTGTCCCAAGCTGTCTTTGTCTTTTTTACAATTTTTCAAACTTTTTTTGTGAAATGGTAGGGGTACAATGTACCCCATTACCAATTCACATAGGGGGGAGCCGGGATCTGGGGGTCCCCTTGTTAAAGGGGGCTTTCAGATTCCGATAAGCCCTCTGCCCACAAACCTTCCCCCACAACCACCGGCCAAGGGTTGTGGGGATGAGGCCCTTGTACCCATCAATATGGGGACAAGGTGCTTTGGGGTCAGACCCCAAAGCATCCTCCCCATGTTGAGGGCATGTGGCATGGTACAGTTCAGGAGGGGGGGCTCTCTCTCATCCCCCCTCTTTTCCTGCGGCCTGCCAGGTTGTGTGCTTGGATAAGGGTCTGGTATGGATTTTGGGGAGACCCCCCACACCATTTTTTTTTTAATTTTGGCAAAGGGTTCCCCTTAATTTCCATACAGGAATTTTTCTGGGTGAGATCTCTCCTCTCCCTCCGGGAACCCCACAAAGCGGAGACTGTTCCTACGCGAACGATTTTCCAAATTGTCGATTTTTGCACGGAGGGCCGCCATTTAACTTGTGTGGTCCCATACATTAACAGATAAGGGGTGTACAACATCCTCTAGGGAACTGATACGGTCTTCAGTGGCCCCCATTCTACCTCTCAAGTTTTGCACATCTTGTTTCAATAGTGAAAAGTCCATGTGGATGGATGCAATCTGTGTGGTAAGAGAGGCCTTGCAGTCCTGTATAGCTAGCATTATGGTGGCCAGTGTAGACTCAGTAGAAGGGGAACCTGGGCCTGGGCTATCTTCACTATTCGGGGGGAGTCCTGTGATTGCAGGGGATCAAGCTGTGTATCGAGCAGGGCAGGGGCAGAGTCACTCACAAGGGCTGCAGGCTGTCTGTGAGGAGCTGCGTTGGAGGGCTGCATCATGTCATGCTGCTCTGCCTGTGTCCCAGTGCCATCTTGCCATCTGAACTGGGCTAGCTGTCCCGCCGCGGATGTCGGCACAGGTGGCCCGTATTTTACCATGGACGCCAGCCTGAAGTGTTCCCACGGCTGTGGGGAGTAATTTGGTGCCGGTCTGGAGGTGAATGGACCCAGGACAGCTTCAGGATGCTGTGCCTCTACACGTCCGCTCTCTTCATGTCAGAATCCATGAAATCAGACCGAGACAAAAGTACAGTTAAATTACACTTGTTTAACCACTTGCTGACCGCCGCACGCCGATGTACGTCGGCAGAATGGCACGGGCAGGCATATGGGCAGGTCGGAATCGCTTCAGGAGCGATCCGTGCTGAGGGGGAGGCCACTGATTCATGTCCACCCCCTCGCGATCGCTCCTGGCGAATGGAATGCAAACAGAAGCAGAGGAAGTGATGTCATCTCTCCTCGTGACGGTTTTTTCGGTCCGGCGCGGAAGGAGGGAAGACATCAAGTAAGTGCACCAACACTACACATACAGTAGAATACGCTGGCACACAAATCACCCCCCCCCAATTACCCCCCGATCACCCCCCCCCCGCACCCCCTGTCACAGTGACACCAATACCAGTTTTTTTTTTTTTTACTGATTACTGCATTGGTGTCATTTGTGACTGTTATAAGTGGTAGGGCAGTTAGTGGTAGGCCCCTTTAGGTCTAGGGTACCCCCCTAACCCCCCTTAATAAAGATTTAACACCTTGATCACCCCCTGTCGCCAGTGTCACTAAGCAATCTTTTTTCTAAAAGAAAAAGGAAATATCCCCGTGGGGTTTTCTAGGCAGCAAGAAATTATGAAAATGGTAAGCTGTAACTTGAAAAGGTTTTTATTTTGTAGAACTTTAATGGCAGCATGATCACATGAAATGACCATGATGGTTAAAATAAGAGCTGTGCTACAGGAGATAACACAAATGAAGCTGGCATAAAATTATACAATGTTCAAGCGCTATAATAGGATAATAAACTGATGCGTTTCGACCCCGTTGGGTCATCTTCAGAGGATTCAGGTGCTGTAACAAGATTTGCGTATTAAAATTCATGGATATGACCATAAAAATTAAAATGTAATAAATATATATATATATATATATATATATATATATATATATATATATAAAATCTTTTTTCTGATCGCTGTATTAGTGTCACAGGTGACGCTAGTTAGCCAGGTAAGTATTTAGGTTCACCGTCAGCTTTTTATAGCATCAGGTACCCCCATATACTACCTAGTAAAGGTTTTAACCCCCTGATTGCCCCCTAGTTAACCCTTTCACCAGTGATCACTGTATAACTGTTACGGGTGACGCTGGTTAGTTAGTTTGTTTTTTATAGTGTCAGGGCACCCGCCGTTTATTACCCAATAAGGGTTTAACCCCCTGATCACCTAGAAGTTAGGTTTTAGGGTCAGATAGGGTCTGCGTCGCCCCAGGCAGTGTCAGGTTAGTGCCAGTACCGCTAACACCCACGCACGCAGCATACGCCTCCCTTAGTGGTATAGTGTCTGAACGGATCGATATCTAATCTGATCAGATCTATATCCCCAGCAGTTTAGGGTTCCCAAAAACGCAGTGTTAGCAGGATCAGCCCAGATACCTGCTAGCACCTGCGTTTTGCCCCTCCGCCCAGCCCACCCCAGCCCACCCAAGTGCAGTATCGATCAATTGATCACTGTCACTTACAAAGCACTAAACACATACCTGCAGCGTTCGCAGAGTCAGGCCTGATCCCTGCGACCACTAACAGTTTTTTCGTAGAGCTTTGATACAGTTGCTGACAGCCTAGGAGCTTTTTTACCTGTGAGTCTCACTAGTGTACCAGTAAATTTAGAGCCCAAAATGGTAAATCGAAGGTACACTAGTGAAGAGGTCTACACGTTTCTGAGCATGACAGATAGTGAAGAGGAAGTCACTTATCTGTCAGATTCAGGCTCAGAATACGATCCTGTAGATGACAGCGGCTCCATGACAGATAGCTCTGACGGTGGAGTTGTGGTCCCTGCCAAGGTCAGGAGTACCAGACCCCGATCTTCTTCTGCTGTTGAGGTGCAAAAACCGCAGGGCTCGCATATGGAGTAGAGAAGTACTAGCGCCACTGTTTCTTCTGGTGAACTGGCAAGCACCAGCGGCCTAGTACACCCTGGTCGTAGTCAAACCAGCACTGCAGTATCACGTGGTGACGTGGCGAGTCCCATAAGAGCAGTTCAAGCTGGCGAGGTGGCAAGCACAAGTAGTGTCCTGCTGCCACCAAAAAGACAAAGACAGCCCCGTCGTGCCCATAGTGTCCTTCCTGCAGAATTCGCCAATCCTAATTGGGAGCCCATCACTTCTGCAGCACCCGTACTTCCCCCATTCACTGGCCAACCCCGCATTCAGGTGGAAACAGTTGATTTTACGTCACTTGATTTTTATTCGCTGTTTTTCACCGAAGATCTCTATAGATCTATTGTGGACCAAAGCAATTTGTATGCTGGTCAATACATCGCCTCTAATCCCCAGTCCTCCCTTGTCAGAGATTGGAACCCAATTACGGTTTCCGAATTTAAGACCTTTCTGGGCCTATCCCTTGACATGGGCATAGTTAAAATGAGTATGTTGTGGTCATATTGGTCCACTGACCCAATTAACCATATGCCCGTGTTCTCTGCTTCCATGGCCAGAGCCAGGGCACAGGAAACTAACAGATCTTGCGGTTCATGCACTTGAACAATGAACTCTGTTGTCCTTGTGGAGACCCTGGATACGATCGGCTCTACAAAATTAGGCCCCTCGTAAACCACTCCAACCAATGTTTTGCGGACTTGTTTACTCCCCATCAAGTTGTCTGCGTTGATGAGTCCCTGATTAAGTTTTTTGGCCCTAGTCAACAGTATCTTCCCAGCAAGCGTGCCAGATACAGGGTCAAGATGTATAAGCTCTGTGACAGGGCCACAGGCTATACATGTAGTTTTATGGTTTACGAGGGAAGAGATAGTCACGCAGAGCCGACAAACTGCCCTGACTACATGGGAAGCGCTGGCAAGATTGTGTGGGACTTGGTGTCTCTCTTATTCGGAAAGGGGTACCACTTGTACGTGGACAATTATAACACGAGCTTGCCACTTTTTAGTCACTTGTTTGATCATCAGATTGGAGCATGTGGCACCGTGCGATCTAATCGCCGGGGCTTTCCCCAGCAGCTTGTAGATTCCCGTCTTAGGCTAGGGGAGAGAGCCTGCTTGAAGTGTAATAACTTGCTCGCTATGAAGTGGAGGGATAATAAGAATGTTTTCGTTCTTACCTCCCTTCATGCAGACACAATGGTCCAAATTGCTACGGCGACTGGTGTTGTGGAGAAACCCCTCTGTGTCTGCGAATATAACCAAAATATGGGAGGGGTGAACCTCAATGACCAGTTGTTGGCGCCGTACCTAGTTGCCCGTAAGGCCAGAAGCTGATACAAAAAAGTATCTGTTTATTTATTTCAGTTGGCTTTGCTGAATGCTCATGTGCTATACAGAGCTTCAGGATGGACTGGATCCTTCCTTAAATTTCAAGAAGAGATCTTCAGAGCCCTTCTGTTTCCAGACGGTGCTCCACCTCACCTTCCCAATCCAAATGCAGTAACCCGGCTGCATGAGAGGCATTTTCCTTATGTCTTCCCGAGCCCCCCAAAGAAAATGTTGTGTCTGTAGAAAGCATGGATATAGGCGTGACACCCGCTATTATTGTCCCTCCTGTCCTGACAATCCTGGTCTTTGCATTGGTGAATGTTTTAAGTGCTACCATACACTAGTTTAGTTTTATCGTAGGGTACAGCAATGTTTTAAGTGCTACCATACACTAGTTTAGTTTTAGCGTAGGGTACAGCATTTCACAGGGTCTCCCAAGATGCCATCACATTTTGAGAGAACCGAACCTGGAACCGAACCGTTAGTTACAGTTACAAATAAAAGTGTAAAAAAAAAAAGCAGAAAAAAATATAAAATAAAAAAAACAAAAATAGTTGTCGTTTTATTGTTCTCTCTCTCGCTATTCTCTCTCTATTGTTCTGCTCTTTTTTACTGTATTCTATTCTGCAATGTTTTATTGTTATTATGTTTTATCATGTTTGCTTTTCAGGTATGTAATTTTTTTATACTTTACTGTTTACTGTGTTTTATTGTTAACCATTTTTTGTTTTCAGTTACGCCATTCAGCTGCAGCGCTTTATGTATCCCACGATACATAAAGCCGTGACTCCAGCGCTGTTGGAGGTGATTTCACCACCACAGTTAAAAAAAAAGAGCATATATGCCGAAGTATGGGGGCAGCAGGGGTGGAGGAGCGATTTTCTCCTAACTTTTGGGGCGCATGCACCCATGCCTCGGTATATATATTTTAGGCACGGGTTGCGTTAAAAAAGGTTTTATTTTTTACTATGTTTTTTTTTGTATTTGCTTTGCAGGTATGGTAAGTCTTACTGTTATATTGTAATGTTACTTTGTTTTATTGTTAACCATCATTTGCTTAGCAGGTACGCCATTCGGCTGCAGCACGGATTTGTTGGCGGATCTTGACAGCAACAGCGTTTGCTCCCATGATACATAAAGCTGTGACTCCAGCGCTGTAGGAGGTGATTTCACCACCATAGTTAAAAACAAAATGGTGCATGTATGCCCATCATTAGAAGTGGGAGGTATTCTAATGGTGGGCATACCCACCGATCAATCTCTTTTTTTCATGCAGCCCACAGGCTGCATGAAAAAATAGATTACAATATATGCCCAACAAGGACCAGCAACGTACTGGTATGTTGCTGGACTTTGAGTGGTTATACCAGAATGATGCCTGCGGGTTTAGGTATCATCTTGGTATCATTCTTTTTAGCCAGCGGTCGGCTTTCATGTAAAAGCAATCCTAGTGGCTAATTGGCCTCTAGACTGCTTTTACAAGCAGTGGGAGGGAATGTCCCCCCCTTCCCACCGTCTTCCATGGTTTTCTCTGGCTCTCCTGTCCCAACAGGGAACCTGAGAATGCAGCCTGTGGTTCCACCAGCTGACCATAGAGTTGATCAGAGACCAGAATGGCTCCAATTATCTCTATGGCCTAAGAAACCGGAAGCTACAAGCATTTCATGACTTAGATTTTGTCGGATAAAAACAGCGCCATTTGGAAATTGAGAAAGCATTTTATCACACCGATCTTGGTGTGGTCAGATGCTTTGAGGGCAGAGGAGAGATCTAGGGTCTAATAGACCCCAATTTTTTCAAAAAAGAGTACCTGTCACTACCTATTGCTATCATAGGGGATATTTACATTCCCTGAGATAACAATAAAAATGATTAAAAAAAATATAAATGAAAGGAACAGTTTAAAAATAAAATAAAAAAGCAAAATAAATAATTAAAAAAAAAAAAAAAGCACCCCTGTCCCCCCATGCTCTCGTGCAAAGCTGTAAATCTAAAGTGGTAACCTGTAAAGGCGTTTAAAAGCTTTTAAAAATGTATGTAGTTTGTCGCCACTGCACGTTTGTGCGCAATTTTAAAGCCTGATGTGTTTGGTATCCATGTACTCGGCCTAAGATCATCTTTTTTATTCCATCAAACATTTGGGCAATATAGTGTGTTTTCGTGCATTAAAATTTAAAAAAGTGCGTTTTTTCCAAAAAAAATGTGTTTGAAAAATCGCTGCGCAAATACTGTGTGAAAAAAAAAATTAAACGCCCACCATTTTAATCTGTAGGGCCTTTGCTTTTAAAAAATATATAATGTTTGGAGGTTCAAAGTAATTTTCTAGCAAAAAAAAATTCTTTTTACATGTAAACAAAAAGTGTCAGAAAGGGCTTTGTCTTCAAGTGGTTAGAAGAGTTGATGATGTGTGACATAAGCTTCTAAATGTTGTGCATAAAATGCCAGGACAGTTCAAACCCCCCCAAATGACCCCATTTTGGAAAGTAAACACCCCAAGCTATTTGCTGAGAGGCATGTAGGCATGTAGGCATGTCGAGTCCATGGAATATTTTATATTTTGACACAAGCTGTAGGAAAAAGGCAATTTTTTTTTTTTTTTGCACAAAGTTTTCACTAAATGATATATTGCTCAAACATGCCATGGGCATATGTGAAGTTACACCCCAAAATACATTCTGTTACTTCTCCTGAGTATGGGGATACCACATGTGTGAGACTTTTTGGGAGCCTAGCCGCGTACGGGACCCCGAAAACCAAGCACCGCCTTCAGGCATTCTAAGGGTGTAAATTTTTTATTTCACTTCACACTGCCTATCACAGTTTCGGAGGCCATGGAATGCCCAGATGGCACAACCCCCCCCCCCCCAAATAACCCCATTTTGGAAAGTAGACACCCCAAGCTATTTGCTGAGAGGTATGATGAGTATTTTGCAGATCTCGCTTTTTGTCACAAAGTTTTGAAAATTGAAAAAATTTTAAAAAATAAATTTTTCTTTTCTTTCTTCATTTTCAAAAACATATGAGAGCTGCAAAATACTCACCATGCCTCTCAGCAAATAGTTTGGGGTGTCTACTTTCCAAAATGGGGTCATTTGGGGTGAGCAATATATCATTTAGTGACAACTTTGTGCAAAAAAAAAAAGTTTGTCATTTTCCCGCAACTTGTGGCAAAATATAAAATATTCCATGGACTCAGCATGCCTCTTAGCAAATAGCTTGGGGTGTATACTTTTAAAAATGGGGTAATTTGGGGGGGGTTATGCCATCTTGGCATTTTATGGCCTTCAAAACTAAGATAGGTAGTGAGGAGTGAGATCAAAAATTTACGCCCTTAGAATTCCTGAAGGCGGTGCTTGGTTTTCGGGGCCCCCTACGCGGCTAGGCTCCCAAAAAGCCCCACACATGTGGTATCCCCCTACTCAGTAGAAGCAGCAAAATGTATTTTGGGGTGCAATTCCACATATAGCTATGGCATGTGTGAGCAATATATTATTTAGTGACAACTTTTTGTAAATTTTTTTTTTTTTTGTCATTATTCAATCACTTGGGACAAAAAAATAAAATATTCAATGGGCTCAACATGCCTCTTAGCAATTTCCTTAGGGTGTCTGCTTTCCAAAATGGGGTCATTTGGTGTGTGTGTGTGGGGGGGGGGGGTTGTACTGCCCTGCCACTTTAGCACCTCAAGAAATGAGGATAAACTAAAAGCTGCGTAAATTCCAGAAAATGTACCCTAGTTTGTAGACGCTATAAATTCCATCGTGAACAGGTTAAATTCCTGGGTTATGCCATTTCCACTGCTGGTTTTTTGATGGACCCAGAGAAACTTTCAGCAGTCCTACAATGGCCCCGACCCGTGGGTTTACGTCCTCTGCAGCGTTTTCTTGGCTTTGCCAACTATTATCAGAAGTTTATTTGTAACTCACCCCACCCAACCTTTCTTCACTGCTAGCCAACCCTTTTTATAACCAATCCAACTAACGAATAAACTACGCCATGTTATGTATAACTTAATTAATTTTTCTATAATATGAATCCACTAGTGACCAAATAACAACCAGCCTACAGCTGCCAAGCACTTCTATACACTCCTCTAACATTATCTAAACGACTACTTACATAAAGTCTTTGCATGTCCATCTGCAGGTGTTTTACACCCCATCCTCCTCTCTGGGTCCTAGAACGTGGCCCCCTGCAAGCTCGGTGGACTATGCGCCCACCTGGAGGACGCGGGGGGGATGTGCGGCAGCGATGGGACCATTGGACAACTACAATCCTGCAATGCTGGTTTGTGCGATACATCCTCATGTCTTCATCCACCCATTGGTAACTATACCTCTATGTGTATGGAGATATAAATTTGCTCAATTCGAAATGCTGTACCTACATACATTTTTTATATTGTCCAATGACTTTAATTAGATATTTTGATATTTTCCTAGAATATAAATCCCCCTGAAGAGACCGGAAATCGCAAAGGTCGAAATGCATCGGGTTTTTCATGTGGATATATACGTCATAAATACAATTGGCAAACCATGCTTGTACATAGGGTATTCCTTGCTATGAGTGATGCTCCATGTTTGTTTTTGTGTCGCACTACCTATATGGATGATTCAGTATTGTTCATTTGAAATTATTACTGTCTGTTAAATAAATGATTTTTTACATCAACTATATACAAATTCTCTGCTGCTAAAAAACCCCTGGGGAAACTTCCTATTTTTCATATGCATTTGGGTTATGCAGCTTTGGGGGCTCCCACATTGTTTTTTCCCTTCTATATGGAGTTGGTCTCAGGAATCCATTAAGGCCTTTGAGAGTCTCAAGGCTGCTTTGTTTCTGCTCCTGTGTTGCACATCCTGACCCTACTTTACCTTTTATCCTTGAGGTTGATGCTTCTGAGACTGGAGTTGTCGCCCTTCTGTCTCAATGTTCTACCTCTGACAGCGCTGTGCTTCCTAGTGCCTACTTTTCTGAGAAATTGTCACCTGCGGAGTGCAATTGCGAGATTGGTGACAGAGAGCTGTTAGCGATCATTTTAGCCCTTAAAGAATGGAGACATCTCCTCGAAGGTACCACTGTGCCGGTTCTCATTCTTACTGACCATAAGAATCTCACATTCTTGTCATTGTGCCTCTCTCCCAGAAGGGCACAATGGGCTCTTTTCTTGTCAACTTTCAATTACATTGTCTCATTCTTATCCGGTACTAAGAATGTAAGGGCTGACTATTTGTCCTAACAATTTTCCTCCACTTCCAAGATGGAGTCAGTTCCAGTTCCTGTGATTCCTCCTGATCGTATTCTGGCTATGGTTCGTTCCAGTTTCACTTCTCCTTTGGGTGACAAAATTCTTGCTGCTCAGGTCCATGCTCCTCCTGAGAAACCTTGTGACCGTTGCTTTGTCCCAGAAAGTCTCTGTACTGCCATGCTCGAGACTTACCATTCTCCCAAGGCTGCTGGCCACCCTGGGAGGAATCAACTCTTTTGGGCCATTTACCAACAATTCTGGTGACCTAGTCTACATGCTGATGTAACCGCCTTCGTAGCTGCCTGTTCCGTGTGTGTTCAGAGTAAGACTCCACGACACCTTCCAGTGGGTCTCCTACAACCCATACCCAATGGAGAGAGGCCCTGGACCCACCTGTCTATGGATTTCATTGTGGAGTTACCCAACTCTCAGGCCAGCACAGTTATCCTTATGGTGGTTGACCGGTTCTCGAAAATGTCTCATTGTATTCCACTTAAGAAGTTGCCCACTTCTAAGGAACTGGCTTCCATTTTTGCTCGGGAGATATTTCGCTTACATGGGCTACCCAAGGTGATTGTCTCGGCCAGGGGTAGTCAGTTTGTGTCCCGGTTCTGGCGAACCTTCTGTGCACAGTTGGGAATTCAGCTTGCTTTCTCCTCTGCGTATCACCCGCAGTCTAATGGGGCCGCAGAACGAGCCAATCAGTCCTTGGAGCATTTCCTACATTGCTATATTTCTGACCATCATAAGGACTGGTCAGACCTCTTGCCGTGGGCAGAGTTTGCTCACAATAGTGCCTTGAATTCTATCCCTGTTTATAGCGAACTATGGTTTCCAACCTTCCATGTTGCCTGACTCTTTTGTTCTGCATAGTATCCCTTTGTTAGAGGAGCATCTCCGTGGTCTTCGTTCCACTTGGGCACAAGTCCAGGAGGCTTTGCGACATGCTAATAATAGGTACAGACTCCATGCTGCCCGCAGATGCCTGCCTGCGCCTTCCTACCAGGTTGAGGACAGGGTCTGGCTATCATCTCACAACCTCCAACTTCATGTTCCCTCTCTAAAATTTGCACCTCGGTTTATTGGGCCTTTCCATATTCTTCGCAAGATTAACCCAGTGGCTTACGCATTAGACCTTCCTTCTAATATGCATATCTCAAATGTATTTCATGTCTCCTTATTAAAACCTTTGGTCTGCAACCGCTTTATCACCTCGGTTCAGGTTGAGAACCATGAGGATTATGAAGTACAGTCCATTGTTGACTCCCGCAGGTTCCGTGGGCGCATACAGTACCTGGTGCATTGGAAAGGGTACGGTCTGGAGGAACGCTCTTGGGTCCCATCCTCAGATGTACATGCCCCTTTCCTCCTCCATGTTTCCCATGGACGTTTTCCCCTCAAGCCTGGTGGTCCTCCGAGGGGGGGGTTGTTGAGGAGGGGGTACTGTTAGGGCTGGGCCCAGCCCTCCCTTCTCTGAGCTGGCCGCTCAGCTGTCAGCTAATTGCCACCTCCTATCTCTCCACAGTGACTCACCTGTTGATGATCCTGCTCGTGGTCCTGCCTACTTAAGCTGTCCAGTCCAGATGTGGTCAGTGGTAGTCCTGTTAAAGTGTCGCGATCAGGGGTCAGGCTCGAAGACCAATTGCTATAGCAGTTGCAGGACTACCACTGACCAGCAGGACAGGTACACAGGCAGTCACCCTGGCAGATGACACAGGCTCACCTGAGGTGCGGAGTCTAAGTACTAACCGGTGTTCACCAGAGCTCCTGATGGTGGAGATGGATTTTGCTGCTTGTTAGTACCAGGTCACGGTCCTCACGATAGCCCCACCAGGAGGTGAGCAAGCCGGGGTTCAGTAATGGATGAGCAGGTAAGGATCAAACAGAAGCATGGTCAGTAAACAAACCAAAGGGTCGGTAACGAGTAGTTGCAGGTTGGGATGATGCAGAAATGTAGTCGAGGAACAAGCCAAGGGTTGATAACGAGCAGTAGCAAATATGAATGGCAGCAGGGAAGACAGGAGCGAGATACATGCTGGAGATAGCACAATATTCTGGCAAGGAGGAAGTGCAGAGACATGGCTTATATCAGGAGGTTCGTGGGAGCAGCAAAGAGTTCAAGGTTCAGCTGAAATCAAGGTACAAGGCAGGGTTGTCTAAAGGATCTGACAAGGCATTGTCCAGCATCTCAGATAGCTCAGTGAGAAGATTCATTGCCAGACACAGCTGAGGTCCCAGGTTCACATCCAGGTCCTGACATAAAGACTTGCTTGGCTGATGTTCCTTCTGTCTACAGATCCTGCTTGCTGTTCTCTGGCTCCCTGACATTTTGGCTTGTCTGACTATCCGTTCCGGTTCCTCATCTCTGGCTATGTTTTGACTACATTTACTCTGTTTACCTTTTTTTATTATTATTAAACAAGTGTGATTTAACTGTACTTTTGTCTCAGTCTGATTCATGGTTTCTGACCAGTAGCCAAAGCATGAATGTCCGGAGAACAGGTCATAGGAAGAGGGAGCTGAGGGTGTTTTCCATAGACTGTGAGAAAGGGTGTCTTCTGAGAACTGATGTTAACATGATTATTGTGAAAGAATTCTGCCCATGGTAGTAGAGAGGATCAATTATCATGATGAGCAGAGACTAAAGTGTGGAGAAAGACCTCTAACTCCCGATTAACCCTCCCAGTCTGTCCAATGGATTGGGGGTGATAAGAAGCGGAAAAATCCAAGACAATATTGAGGGATTTGCAAAAGGCTCACCAAAAGTGAGAATGAGTAAATTGAACACCCCTGTCAGAAACAATATGGGAAGGAACCCCATGGAGGTGGAAGATTTCTCGAACAAAAATGGGAACCAAAGCAGGAGCAGAAGGGAGACCAGATATAACACCAAACGAAATGGTAGCACACTGGAATCTTAGATTGCTTGACAAATACTTTTTTGTCAAAGCCAGACAAATGACAGGGAATGCAGTTGACTCGTTTCACAAGATTGTATCTTGCTTGATCACAACACCGAACTGGTCTCCTAGGCAGGCTATTTAAGGCACTGCCCTAAATCAGGGCAAGCCCAAAAACACCTGCATCAAAAGAGCAGCTCATGCATACATGAAAACATCTTCACTGATATGTTAAAAACATTTCATAAGTTAAAAAGGCAACAGAAAAGATGCCAACATATTGCCCATCAAATAACCTGATGTGATAAAAACAAAAGATGAAAGAGAAAGAAAAAATTACAATAATAATTAGGCCCCCCAAAAAGTTACTTACTCGTAAATATCATGGGCACACACACGTGTATATATGGTAAATGGGGACTTGGGAAGAGACAATTGACTGAAAAAAGAAGGGAGACCAGGAAGAGGAAGATAATGAGCCATCTTGGAGAACCGATCGATTACCGCTCAAATGGCTGTGTTATTCTCAGACGGTGGAAGATCGTTGATAAAGTCCATGGCAATGTGAGACTAGGGCTCCTTAGGAATGGGCAAGGGCATGAGAAGACCACTAGGAGCTTGCGTGGAGGATTTAGACTGGGCACAGACATGACAAGCCTTAACGTAGTCTTTGACATCCGAACGCAGAGTAGGCCACCAGTAGTGGTGACTGACGAGAAGGAAGGATCAGAGGTGTCCAACATGACCTGCCACCTAGAATCATGTCCCCAAGGAAGGATCCTAGCTATTAGCTCAGTGGAGATGAAGGTCTTGCCAGGAGGAATTTTTGACTCCAGGGTGGTAGAATGGGCAAGAATGCATGAGGTAGGAATGATCGGCTCAGGTTCAGAGGTGGGCTTCTCCTCCAGAGTGTCAACTGACCTAGAGAGTGCATCAGCCCGACTGTTGCAGGAACCAGGTTTGTACATAATAATGAAATTAAAATGGGAAAAGAAAATACTCCACCTGGCCTGTCTAGGATTCAGTCGCTTGGCATTCTGTAAGTACTGCAGATTTTTGTGATCAGTGAAAATTGTTATTGAGTGAGATGAACCCTCCAAGAGATGGCACCACTCCTCTAACGCCAATTTAATTGCAAGAAGTTCCCGATCGCCAAGTTTTCTCTGCCTGAGAAAATTGCCTGCCTGAGAAAATGTTTTGGAGAAAAACGCACATGGTTGACGTTTTTTCTCAAAGCATTGAAGAAGCACAGCTCCCACCCCAGTCAAAGAAGCGTCCACTTCAATAAAAAATGGATCACCAGGATTAGGTCTCCTGAAGAGAGGTCCAGAAACAAAGGCCTATTTTAACTCATGAAATGCAGAGACAGCTTCTGAAGGCAACTCCTTGTATTTGCACCCTTCTTGGTCAAGGCGATAGTAGGCGCAGCAATGGAAGAGTAATTCCTAATAAACAGCCTGTAGTAATTTGTAAACCCAAGAAAGCGTTGTGTCGCCTTGAGGCTGGCTGGGAGAGGCCAGTTAGTAATGGCCGAGACCTTTCCAGGATCCATACAAAGACCCAAACTAGACACAAAACAGCCTAAAAGCAGGAGCTCAGAACATTCAAAAGAACACTTTTCCAACTTGCCATACAGATTATTCTTATTACTCTAAGGCGCTGGAGTACAATGGTTTCTGTGAACCACCAGGTTTTCAGAAAAGATCAGAATGTCATCCAGATGGATGACAACAAATTGATATAACAGATCCCTGAAGATTTCGTTGACAAAGTTTTGAAACACAACTGGGGCGTTACACAGACCAAAGGGCATAACCAAGTTTTCGTAATGCCCATCTCTAGTGTTAAACGTAGTTTTCCATTCATCGCCTTCCTGTATCCGGATCAGATTGTATGCACCCCTGAGATCCAACTTAGTAAAAATGGAGACACCTTTCAATCTGTCGAACAGTTCAGATATTGAGGGTAAGGGGTATCGATTTTTGATTGTCACCGCGTTTAAGCCTCGATGGTCAATGCATGGCCTTAAGTACTATTTTTCTTAGCGACAAAAAAGGACCCTACTCCCGTAGGTGATGGGGATTTCTGGATGAATCCTTTTTCTAGATTTTCAGTAACATATTCTGACATGGCCTGCGTGTCAAGCAAAGAAAGTGTTTCCACCGTTCAGGGTGTCAGGGCTGGCTCAGTCATTCCTTCTCTGAGCTGGCCGCTCAGCTGTCGGCTAATTGCCAGCTCTCATCTCTCTCCACAGTTAACCAGCTGTTGTGGATCTGCTCGTCAGTCCCGTCTACTTAAAGATCCCCAGCTCACTTCATTCCTGCCTTCGCCTTAGTCACATCACAAGAAACCATCTCCTGCGTTCCTGTTTAAAAACTGACTTTGCTGACATCCCTTCTGGCTCCTTATCCTGTTTGCTGTTCCTCTACTTGGATCCCTGACTTCTGGCCTGGCTGATTACCCGATCTGTTTACTGAACTCTGGCTTGGCTGATTACCTGATCTGGTTACTGAACTCTGGCTTGGCTGACTACCCGATCCGTTACTGGACTCTGGCTATGTCTGGTTCCACTCCGCTTCCCCATCGATTTGGGGGCGATCCAGTTGAATGCAGGGGGTTTCTCAACCAAGTTGAGATATAATATAAAATAACGGTGTGGTTGCGCTACTGTAAAAAGAGTATCAAATGACACATATAGCAGCCAGCATCAACAAAGTAGTGACAATGTGAATAATAACAGGAAGAAACGATGCAGCGCTAAACATAAAAATTAGGATTGAGTGATCCACATAGATGTGACTATCAGCTGTGCAACGTGATAGTGTGTAGCTAAATGTAAAAAAATATATAAAAAACCAAATACAATATTATAATGAGTCCATGATCATATCAACGACCAATAACGTGGACATCATGGTCATGTGAATGTTCAATGAAAGTGAACAGTATAAATGTAGGATGAGTGAGAGGTTTCTCAAGGGTGATACGTGGTTCACAGAGGTGGTGTTCCAATACTCAGTATCCACAGCAAAGAATAGATGGAGCAAATACGCTTACCGGAACTGGTGGACATGTTTGTCGTATGGCTAGGTGTCATACAGGCTTGAGGATCGATCGATCCAAACAGATGTAGAGGCGTATAAGGTAGGTTCCACTGGTTCCTCTGTAATAATGGTAAACGGCTTTCGATCAACTTAAAAATAAGCACAGTTTGCCAAACTGGTATCTGTTCTCGATCTTCAGCTGAGGCATGCATTCATGACAGTTTGGTTCAGATACATTGGACCTCTTTATCATTGATAAATTGTGTAAGCGGTGAGCCGTGCTTTCTTTCCTTTATTTTCACTTTGAGATCTGGCCGGGATTTATTACATAATAGTTCCAGAGGAGAGGACCCAAGCTCCAATGTATCTGAACCAAACTGAGTTTGTGGCCTCCTTTAAAAGGGTATTTGACGTTCACGCACGCTCCGCTTCTGCTGCCAAGTGCCTCATGTCCATCAAACAGAGTACGAGAACTGTTGCCGACTATGCCATTGAGTTCCGTATTCTGGCAGCAGAGGTTGCTTGGAACAATGAGGCCCTCCTGGCTGCTTTTTCTCATGGTCTCTCGGATTCCATCAAGGATAAGATAGCAGCCGAGATATACCCACTGAGCTGTAGAGCTTGATCTCATTTGCCATCCTCATTGACTCCAGACTCAGAGAAAGACTTTCTTTTAAGGAGTGCTTGCGGAAGCCTCATGTACGTTTGACTCTGAGCTTTGCAGTCCCACCCATGCCTCCCTCACCTCCCATGCCTCCTGGTACCGAGTCGGTCAGTGAAGATGAACCCATGCACTTGGGCTTCACATGTCTCTCTGCGGATAAGAGAGCCTTTAGGAGGAGGGAGAGATTGTGCCTTTATTGTGTGTGGCCAGGCAGGTCACTTTTTGAAGTCTTGTCCTACCCGTCCTGGGAACACCCAAACCTTGAGGTCCTGTCATGGACAGACCTTAGGTGGTGTTGTGTCGTCCCCAGTTATCCAGAAGGATAAGCCCCTTGTTTCAGTCACCTTTTCTTGGGGTGAGTCGTCTATCGAAATATAGGCTCTAATCGACTCTGGGGCTGCAGGCCTGTTCACTGATGCTGCCTTTGTATCTAAGCACTCGATTCCACTGCAGCTGCGTGACACTCCACTTGCCATTGAGGCTCTTGATGGGAGACCTCTACAGCCTGCCCATGTGACTCATGAGACAGTTCCGTTGTCCATGGCCGCAGGGGCTCTTCACCATGAGATAATCCAATTCTTAGTGATTTGCTCTCCTAAGTTTCCACTGGTTATTGGTTATCCTTGGTTACAGAGGCACAACCTCTCTTTTGATTGGCTCCATGCTGAGGTTCTCTCCTGGTCACCACAATGCAGTGAAACATGCTTCCGGAAGGTAGCCAAGGTCCTGTGTACCTCTTCACTCTCCTCCCTGCCAGAGCAGTACCATTTTAATGATGTCTTTGACAAAGTGAAGCCGGTAGTTTGCCTCCACAATGGCCGTATGATTGCGCAATTGACCTTCAACCTCGTGCCACTCCCCCTCGTGGCCAGGTTTACCCTTTGTCGGTCTTAGAGGATAAAGCCATGGAGGAGTATGTTGCAGACGCACTTTCTTGAGATTTCATCCGCAAATCCTCGTCTCCTGCTGATGCTGGTTTCTTCTTTGTGAAGAAGAGGAGCGGTGAACTGAGACCTTGTATTGATTATAGGGGTCTCAATCGTTTCACGATTAAGAATGCCTACCCGATCCCATTGATTACAGAGTTATTTGACCGCCTCAAGTGAGCAAAGGTTTTCACTAAGCTTGATCTGAGAGGGGTTTACAATCTCGTGAGGATTAAGGAGGGTGACGAGTGGAAAACTGCGTTTAATACCAGAACAGGCCATTATGAGTATCTTGTAATGCCTTTTGGCCTTTGTAACGCCCCGGCAGTTTTCCAGGAATTTATTAATGATGTCCTCCAAGATTTGTTGCAGTTATGTGTGGTGGTTTATCTCGATGATATCCTCATATTTTCCAAGTCCCTGGAGAGCCACCACACAGATGTCTGTCGTGTGCTTCAGAAATTAAGAGAGAACAATCTCTATTGTAAACTGGAGACGTGTGAGTTCCACTGGGAACAGGTTTAATTCCTGGGATGTCATTTCCACTGCTGGTTTTTCGATGGACCCAGAGAAACTTTCGGCAGTCCTACAGTGGCCTCGACCCGTGGGATTACGTTCTCTGCAGCGTTTCCTGGGTTTTGCCAACTATTATCGGAAGTTTATTTGTAACTTCTCGTCTCTGGTCAAGCCCCTGACCCATATGACCAGAGAGAACGGTAACCCACAGAGTTGGTCTCCGGAGTCCATTAAGGCCTTTGAAAGTCTCAAGGCTGCCTTTGTTTCTGCTCCTGTGTTGGCACATCCTGATCCTACGTTACCTTTTATCCTTGAGGTTGATGCTTCTGAGACTGGTGTTGGCGCCCTTCTGTCTCAACGTCCTACCTCTGAGAGTGCTATGCATCCTTGTGGCTACTTTTCCAAGAAATCGTCACCTGCTGAGTGCAATTATGAGATTGGTGACAGAGAGCTGTTGGCAGTCATTTTAGCCCTGAAAGAATGGAGACATCTCCTCGAAGGTACCACTGTACCGGTTCTCATTCTTACTGACCATATGAATCTCACATTCTTGTCTGAGGCTAAATGCCTCTTTCCCAGAAGGGAGCGATGGGCTCTTTTTTTGTCAAGTTTCAGTTACATTGTCTCATTCATACTAAGAATGTAAGGGCTGACGCCTTGTCATGACAATTTTCCTCCACTTCCAAGTTGGAGTCGGTTCCAGTACCTATGATTCCTCCTGATCGTATTCTGGCTACGGTTCGCATCAGTCTTACTTCTCCTTTGGGTGACAAGGTCGATGCTCCTCCTGAGAAACCGTGTGACCGCTGCTTTTTCCCAGAGTGTCTCTGTACTGCCGTGCTCCAGACTTGCCATTTTCCCAAGGCAGCTGACCACCCTGGGAAGAATCAACTCGTTTAGGCCACTTCCCAACAATTCTGGTGGCCTAGTCTACGTGCTGATGTAACTGCCTTCGTCGCTGCCTGTTCCGTGTGTGCTCAGGGTAAGACTCCACGACACCTTCCAGTCGGCCTCCTACAACCCATACCCAATGGAGAGAAGCCCTGGACCCACCTGTCTATGGATTTCATTGTGGAGTTGCCCAAATCCCAAGGCAACACAGTTATCCTTATGGTGGTGACCGGTTCTCAAAGATGTGTCATTGTATTCCACTTAAGAAGTTGCCCACTTCTAAATAACTGGCTTCCATTTTTGCTCAAGAGATCTTTCGCTTACATGGGCTACCCAAGGTGATTGTCTCGGACAGGGGTAGTCAGTTTGTGTCCTGGTTCTGGCGAGCCTTTTGTGCTCAGCTGGGAATTCAGCTTGCTTTCTCCTCTCTCCTGTGTATCACCCGCAGTCTAATGGGGCCACAGAACGAGCCAATCAGTCCTTAGAGCAATTCCTACGTTGCTATATTTCTGACCATCACAATGACTGGTCAGACCTATTACCATGGGCAGAGTTTGCTCACAACAATGCCTTGAATTCTGCTTCCCGATTGTCTCCATTTGTGGCGAATGATGGTTTCCAACCCTCCATGTTGCCTGACTCGTTTGTTCCGCAGAGTATTCCTGCGCTAGAGGAGCATCTCTGTGGTCTTCGTTCCACTTGGGCACAAGTCCAGGAGGTTTTGCGTCATGCTAATGATAGGTACACACTCCATGCTGACCGCAGACACCTGCCTGCGCCTTCCTACCAGGTTGGGGACAGGGTCTGGCTGTCATCTCGCAACCTCCGACTTGTTCCCTCACTGAAGTTCGCACCTCAGTTTATTGGGCCTTTCTGTATCCTTCGCAGCATTAACCCAGTGGCTTACGCATTGGACCTTCCTCCTAGTATGCACATCTCAAATGTGTTTCATGTCTCCTTATTGAAACCGTTGGTCTGCAACTGCTTTACCACCTCGGTGCCACGTCCTCACCCTATATAGGTTGAGAACCATGAGGAGTATGAGGTACAATCCATTGCTGACTCCCATAGGTTCAGTGGGTGCATACAGTACCTGATGCATCGGAAGGGGTACGGTCCGGAGGAACGCTCCTGGGTCTCATCCTCGGACGTACATGCTCCTGCCCTCCTCCGTGATTTCCATAGATGTTTTTCCCTCAAGCCCGGTGGTCCTCCGAGGGGGAGGGGTCGTTGAGGAGGGGGGGTTGTCAGGGAAGAAATCAGAATCAATCCTGTCAGCTTTGCCGTTTCCCTGCTCGCATGTGTGGTGGAACGGCGCTTCGGCGCACGCACGTTCGCGGTTCAGCTGAACGGCGCGCGCATGCACACAAGCACACGCATAGCGTGAATCCTCAGCCGACCTATAAAAGGCTGGCTGGCTGTTCAGTAAATTGCTGGTTTGTCTCTCAGCTTCCCTGTGATCTTGTTCCTGTTTCCTGCTGATCGATTACCTGTTGTGAACCGGATTGCCTTGACCCACTTTGATTCTCTCCTGGACCTGACCCCTGGCTTGTTTACCGGACTCTGTTTACTTCTGGTGTTTGACCCTCAGTCTGTACCCGGATTCTGCCTTCTGTCTCCTGTGCCTTGACCCTCAGCCTGTGACCCGGATTTGTCTCCAGTCTCCAGTGCCTTGACCTTCTGCCTGCCTTTGGATTATTCTGTCGTCTCCCGTGTTTGACCCTCCCCCTGCTCTTGGATTTCTCTCAGCCTTGTACCCCGGCTTCCAGCCTGTCCTGGACTTTGTTCTCCTACTGACCCGCTGGGTCCAACACCTACCAACGCCTGTACAGCTATCCAGCTCCTCGCTGACCTGCACGCAAGACCTGCCCATCCTGCTGGTAGCTTGTGCCTCTTTGTGCAATTCACCCTCTGTACCATCTCCAGGGGGTGGAGTGCGCTTAGTCGCAAGAGTGAACCGCTCTCTGCATCTTAGCCTCGGTGAGTACCCTAATCTGACAGTACAAACCAGCCATGTCAGAGGCCAACAGAGCGTGTTCTCCTCTTGAAGTACTGTGCCAGCAGGTCACAGCCCTCACGGAAGCAGTCCAGAAATTACAAGAGGGTTATGTCCAAATCGAAGGTCGCCTTCAGCAACTTGCCGGGACACCTGCACCAACGTCTGTAGCTCCTGCTCCTCCCAGTGGGGCCTCCTCTCCTCAGGTCCAGTCCAGCCCTGCTGTAATGATGGCTGTTCCCGAACCTAGGGTTCCCACACCGGAGCGCTTTTTGGGTGACCGAAAGAAATTCAGAGCATTTAAGAACGCCTGCTCCTTGTACCTAGCTCTTCAACTCAGGACTTTTTCTTCTGAAATCGTGAAGGTTGGTTTCATCATTTCCCTACTGTCTGAAGAGCCGTAGGCCTGGGCTCACAGCCTCATGGAACAGAGAAGTCCTCTATTAAATTCCATGGATACCTTTTTTGAGTCTATGAGCCAATTATATGACGACCCACAATGCACCGCCACAGCCGAAGCCACCTTACACACTTTGTTTCAAGGAAGGAGATCAGTTGAGGATTATATGGTTGAATTCCGTAAATGGTCAGCTGACACCGGCCGCTCTCAGATACCAATACCGCCAAGGACTCTCGGAAGCCCTTAAAGACGAGCTGGCTCGGGTTGAGACCCCTGCTTCTTTAGAGGACTTAATTCAATTAGCTACTAAGCTAGACAGGCGCATGCGGGATCGGCGTTCCGAGCGCTTCCAGGCTCCCCGACCCAGCTGGATGCTCCCTAAAGCTTCTTCTGCTTATCCACCACTCCCGGTTCCTTCGGCCATCTCTGCTCCGGAAGGAGAGCCCATGCAACTAGGATTGTTCCGATCTCCTCTTACCCCTGATGAAAGGCAACAAAGACGCCAAGCCAACCTCTGCCTGTACTGCGGAGGGTCAGGACATTATCTTCGCAACTGCTCTGTGAGACCTAGTAAGTTGTTTCCACGGTCTGTTATGAACTATCAAACCACAGGTTTTGCTCAGTCTTACGTCACCCTTTCTGTCTCCTTACAGTTGCCGGAAGAGGAGATCCAACTACCGGCCATCATTGACTCAAGGACATGCAGTTGTTTTCTGGACATTTCCTTAGCACAAAAGCTGCACGTTCCATTCCAGGATAAAAAACAAAACCTTCTGGTCCATCTGGCTGACAGATCCCTTCCTTGTTCCGGACCAGTCTCACAAGAAACTCAACCCATCCTTACCACCACAGACTCCAGTCACCGAGAGTTCTTACGCTTTGACCTCATCAGTTCACCCATGTTCCCTATTATCTTGGGCCTCCCCTGGCTGCAAGCTCATGATCCTTAAATTAACTGGAATAAGAAAGAGATCTCCTTCTCCTCTACCTATTGCTCCCAGCATTGTCTTGTCCCAGCTCCAGCTTCCTGCCTGAAAGTGCTTCCGGTACCTGACAATCTCCAGCACATTCCTCCAGTATACTTCGAATTCAAAGACGTCTTTGATAAAAAAAAAAGCTGACTGTCTACCACCTCACCGATCCTATGATTGCCCCATTGAACTGTTACCTGGCTCTGAGATTCCTTTTGGACGCATATTTCCCCTGTCTGAAGCAGAGTTAGAAGTCCTTAAGGCTTACATTGATGAGAACTTGGAAAAAGGCTTCATTCGCCCTTCCTCTTCTCCAGCTGGAGCCGGTATTTTCTTTGTTGGGAAAAAAGATGGCTCTCTAAGACCTTGCATCGACTACAGGGAACTCAACAAGATAACAGTCAAAAACCGATACACACTTTCACTCATCCCAGAGTTATTTCAGCGTTTCCGGACTGCCCAAGTTTTCTCCAAGCTAAACTTACGGGGCGCCTATAATGGAATGCGTTCTGGTGATGAATGGAAGACCGCCTTCAGGTCCCGATTCGGGCACTACGAATACCTAGTGATGCCTTTTGGGCTGTGTAATGCCCCGGCCACTTTTCAGCATCTGGTAAACGATATCTTCCGAGATAATCTTGACAATTTTGTAGTCGTCTACTTGTATGACATCCTTATTTTTTCTGCCACCATTGAATTACACCGAATCCATGTGAAAAAAGTTCTCACAATTCTCAGGAGACATAGACTGTACCTCAAGGCTGAAAAATGCGAATTTGAGAAGACCATTATCCAATTTCTAGGGTTTGTCATTTCCACTGAAGGGATCGCTATGGACCCACAGAAAGTCAAGGCGATCCAGGAATGGCCTGCTCCAGTGGACAAGAAGGGAGTGCAACGGTTTATAGGCTTCGCTAACTTTTATAGGAGATTTATTATAGGTTCATCCATTGTCTCACCCATCACTCAGTTAACCCGTCAGCACAGTCGTTTTCAGTGGTCCCAAGAGGCGCAAGAAGCCTTTGTCAAATTAAAGACTCTGTTCATTTCACCAATTTTACAGCATCCAGTCCCAGTTCTGCCATTTGTGTTGGAGGTAGATGCCTCCAAAACTGCCTCCGAAACTGCCACTGGAGCCATCCTCTCTCAAAGACAGGGTCCCAAGGCACTCCTGCATCCTGTAGCCTTTGCATCCCAGAAACTAAGTCCCCCAGAGAAGAATTATGATGTCGGTGACTGGGAATTATTAGCCATCAAATTCGCTCTGGAAGAATGGAGATATCTGCTGGAGGATGCATCCCATCCTATCACAATTTTTACTGACCACAAGAACCTGGAGTACCTCAGGACAGCCAAACGCTTAAGACCTCGACAGGCACGATGGGCACTCTTTTTCTCCAGGTTCAACTTCCACATCTCATACAGACCTGGTTCCAAAAATGGGAAAGTGGACGCACTCTCCCGAATGTTTCCAGAACCTCTCCAGTCAACGGAGCCCAGTTCCATTTTGTCACCACAAAATTTTTTCTTCCTTACTCAGTCCAATCTGACAGCCACTATCAAAACAGCATCCAGTTATTGTAATGATCCAGAGGTACCCTCCTTGGAGAGGCGCAATGACTTGCTTTGGGCCCG
This sequence comes from Aquarana catesbeiana, assembly GCF_042186555.1. Classification (NCBI taxonomy): domain Eukaryota; kingdom Metazoa; phylum Chordata; class Amphibia; order Anura; family Ranidae; genus Aquarana; species Aquarana catesbeiana. The sequence continues at coordinate 491,842,452 of NC_133324.1, read as the reverse complement.
GAATAAGATTTTTGTTCCACTAGAGGTAAGACCTTTAACTTTAAGAACCTTTCATGATCATAAACTGGCTGGTCATTATGGAACGCAAAAAAACGCAGAATTAATTTCCCGGTCTTTTTGGTGGCCTGGTTGGAGGCGGGACTGTAAAGAATATGTTTCTTCATGCATTCCCTGTCAACGCAGTAAGGGGTCTAATACCAAGTCTTGGGGGTTGCTGAGGCCTTTACCTATTCCAGAACGGCCATGGGCTGAAGTCTATGGATTTCATTGTCGACTTACCACCCTCAGAAGGATTTACCACCATTCTGGTCGTTGTTGACCGTCTCTCAAAGATGGCACACTTCTTACCCATGATAGGCACTCCTTCTGCTCTGGACACAACCAACATCTTTATTAAAGAGATAGTGAGGCTGCATGGGGTACCTGTTAGTATTGTCTCAGATAGAGGCGTCCAATTTACCTCCAAGTTTTGGAAGGAGCTCTGCAAGTCATTAGAAATTAAGGTTTGTCTCTCTTCTGCATACCACCCCCAGAGCAATGGACAGACTGAGAGAACAAACCAAACTCTATAACAGTATCTCCGTTGTTTTTGTTCCAGCTCTCAGGATGATTGGTCTTCCCTTCTGCCCTACGCAGAATTTGCCTACAATAATTCTATACATACAGCTACTAACCAAACACCTTTTTGGTCAAATTTCGGTTTTCATCCCTCTTTTCTTCCAGACTCCGTTCCTGAAAACTCAGTCCCTGCCGTTCAGGATCGAATATCCGCCACCAATCTCAAGTTACCTTGCCCCTCACGAAAATTGGGCCCCAGATTCATAGGGCCATTCAAGATTAAAAGAATGGTGAATCCTGTGGCCTTCGAGCTAGCGTTACCTAGCTCATATAGGATACACTCAGTATTTCATGTATCTCTCCTGAAGCCAGTGGTCCCTAGACATGTGCATTCGTTTTCGTCCGAATGCATTTTCGTCCGAATTTCAGGTATTTTCGTTATCGTTTTAACAAACGATAACGAAAGTGCAGAGTCCGAAAAACGAAAGAACCGACATAAACAAATGCTTTATTTTCGTTTTCGTTGCTACAACAGTTCGATATAGATAGGAGATTCGACATGATGATGACAATAACAATCTGTGTCCATCAAACCTGTGGTCGAATGTGCCTAACCTTAGCTCTATTAGTCCAAGATTATTCTACATAGAGAGAAAAGATTCGATGTAGAGAGAAAAGATTCGACATAGGGGGAGGAAAGATTCGACGTAGGGGAGGAAAGATTCGACGTAGGGGAGGAAAGATTCGACCTAGGGGAGGAAAGATAAATAAAAATAATGATGATGATGAATGTTATTGGCTGATTGTAACCAAAGAGGAGGAGCAGTAAAATAGCTAGAACTAAGTACACATGTACTTTGGCTTATGGCGTCTGTTGAAAGTTCTAAGAAGATTCGACGGAGCAGGTAAACTATACGGCGTTGCACAGTTTAGCTGCTCCGTCGAATCTTTGAACATTCGACAGACACCATAAGCATTCAATGACAGATTCGACCTTAATTAGGATTTTCGGATGAATGCAATTTTTAACGAAAACGAAATAAATAAAAACGAATTTCGGGAGTAACTAAATAAATGTATTTTTTGGACGAAAACTAAATTCCGAAACGAAATATTTCAGTGTGCACATGTCTAGTGGTCCCTAGTTCATTTCCTGGAAGGGAGGAACCTCCTCCTCCCCCAGTTGAGGTTCATGGAGAGAACGAATTTGAAATAGAAGCCATACTAAACTGTAGAAAGACGGGTAGACAACTCCAGTATTTGATAAAATGGAAGGGATATCCCCCCGAAGATAACTCTTGGGAACCATTGGGGAACCTACATGGTCCACGGTTAATCAAAGCCTTCCATCAGGAACATCCAGAGTTAATGGCAAGTTTGGACGTAGAGAGGCCACCCCTTGGGGGGGGGAGAATGTCAGGGAAGAAATCAGAATCAATCCTGTCAGCTTCGCCGTTTCCCTGCGCGCATGCGCGACGGAATGGTGCTTCGGCACACGCACGTTCGCGGTTCAGCTGAACGGCATGCGCACAAGAGCACGCTTAGCGTGAATCCTCGGCCCGGCCTATAAAAGGCTGCCTGGCTATTCAGTAAATTGCTGGTTTGTCTCTCAGCCTCCCTGTGATCTTGTTCCTGTTTCCTGCTGATCGTTTACCTGTTGTGACCCAGGTTGCCTTGACCTACTCTGATTCTCTCCTGGACCTGACCCCTGGCTTGTTTAACGGACTCTGTTTACCTCTGGTGTTTGACCCTCAGCCTGTACCCGGATTCTGCCTTCTGTCTCCTGTGCCTTGACCCTCAGCCTGTGACCCGGATTTGTCTCCAGTCTCCAGTGCCTTGACCTTCTGCCTGCCTTTGGATTATTCTGTCGTCTCCCGTGTTTGACCTTCAGCCTGCTCTTGGATTTCTCTCAGCCTTGTACCCCGGCTTCCAGCCTGTCCTGGACTTTGTTCTCCTACTGACCCACTGGGTCCAACACCTACCAACGCCTGCACAGCTATCCAGCTCCTCGCTGACCTGCACGCAAGACCTGCCCATCCTGCTGGTAGCTTGTGCCTCTTTGTGCAATTCACCCTCTGTACCATCTCCAGGGGGTGGAGTGCGCTTAGTCACAAGAGTGAACCGCTCTCTGCATCTTGGCCTCGGTGAGTACCCTAATCTGACAGGGGTACTGTCAAGGCTGGCTCAGTCCTTCCTTCTCTGAGCTGGCCACTCAGCTGTCGGCTAATTGCCAGCTCTCATCTCTCTCCACAGTTAACCAGCTGGATCTGCTCGTCAGTCCCGCCTACTTAAAGATTTCCAGCTCACTTCTTTCCTGCCTTTGCCTTGGTCACATCACAAGAAACCATCTCCTGCGTTCCCGTTTAAAAACTGGCTTTGCTGACATCCCTTCTGGCTACTTATCCTGCTTGCTGTTCCTCTACTTGGATCCCTGACTTCTGGCCTGGCTGATTACCCGATCTGGTTACTGAACTCTGGCTTGGCTGATTACCTGATCTGGTTACTGAACTTTGGCTTGGCTGACTACCCGATCCGTTACTGGACTCTGACTATGCTTTGACTATGCTTACTCTATTTACCTTTTTCTTTTTATTAATAAACAAGTGTGATTTTACTGTACTTCTGTCTCGGTCTGGTTCATGGTTTCTGACACTGCGTCTCTGGGATGGACAGGGTACGACTCCGGGGCAGAGTTGTTTTGGGAACAAGGTCAATAGCACAGTCAAAGGACCTGTGAGGAGGAAGCACCTCAGCTGATTTTTTGCAGAACATATCCCAGAAATCGCTATATGCAGCGGGAAGAGCAGAAGATACTGATATGGTGGCAACAGGAAGTCTCTCCTTTGGGGCAACCCCAAGCCAGGATCTACCCAGAAGTCTAGTCAACATGTGGAGAAAGGAGCTGTAACTAAGGAAGGCATAATACAATAGGGGTTAAGGCATTAGGTAGGATAAGGAAGGATATCCACTCCTAGTGGAGTACCCTACTGACGTCTTAACAGGTAGGGTCTGGAAGTGGATAGGGCCCCCTGGAAGAACAGTGCCATCAATTGCCGAGACCACCAGTAGAGTGGTGAGGAGCAAAAGGGAAAGTTTCATGGAAGATGCAGTTCCCCAGTCCATAAAATTGCCAGTGGCTCCAGACTCTAGATATGCCCAGACCAAATGAGAGGAAGCGCCAACATGGAGGAACACAGAAAGAAGGAGATGTGAAGGTGATATTTCTGGGTCCAATACTCCACCTTCCAGATGTATTAAACCAGAATGTTTCCCGGACGAAGTGAGCAGGTGTCACGAAAATGACCTTTGCCCCACAATAGTGACACAGAGTCCTGTGCCTAGCACGTTCTTCGGGAGATAGCCTGGTCCAGCCCAGCTGCATAGGTTCCTCAGCTGGCAGGGGATGCTCCACGGATCTAAGAGATGGGAGCTCAGGCTGACTAAGGACCAAGGAGTGCTGGCGTCTTTTTTCCAGGGTTCTCCCCTGAAAGCAAATATCGATCTGGTTACACAAGGAGATGACATCGTCCAGATCAGCTGGGATGGTTCTTCCTGCTAATTCATCCTTCACTCTGTCAGAGAGGCCTTGTAAAAAGGTTGCATCTAAGGCCTCATTATTCCAGCTCAGCCCAGCAGTTAGTATACGAAAATGAAGAGCATACTGTCCCACAGAGGCAGACTCTTGGCGGAGACGTAAAAGGGCGCTGGTCGCTAAAAAGACATGACCTGGTTCCTCAAAGACATTCCAAAAGAGTTTCAAGAAGTTAGACAGGCTTGAAACCACTGGATCATTCTTTTCCCACAAAGGGGCAGCCCAGGCTAAAGCCTTGCCGGACAGGAGGGAAATAATATAGGCTATCTTTGCCTGATCAGACTGGAAGTTTTGGGGCTGGAGTTCAAAATGAATGGTGCACTAGCTAAGGAACCCCCTGCAGAACGAGTTGAAGGTCAGGGCAACAAGCAGACAGGGATGGTCAGGAGAACAAGCCAAAGTCGGTACACTGGAATCAAACGTAGAGCACACGGCAAGAATTACCCAGGGAAGCCTTCACACAATTGTTGCTTGGCAAGGCTGGCTTGCAGTGCGCAGGGTTAAATAGTGCTTCCTGTTAGGGGCTGGGGTGGAGCCATGCTGAAAAAAGATTAATTAAACACACAGGTGTGAGAGCAGGGCCCCTAAAGCTGATACACAGACAAGAGAGGTAAGCAGACAGTCAGGGCATGAAACATTACTGCAGAATCATGACAACTATTGTGTTCTGACAGTGGGACTGCCCCCCACCAGAACACAATCCGCGCATGCTGCCATTGGTTGATCTGGCCTGTGTGTACCCAGCCTCAGTCCCACTCTCCTTCAGTGTGTATTTTGTTTCTGTTCTGAGCACATGTAATTGCTGAAGCTAGACATATTATGATTTTTTTACCAATCTGATGTTTAGCTGTGAAGACCAGCAAAAGGTTTTGGTTAAAGCTTTCTATTATCTTCAAGATGTCATTTGGATCAAGACACTGTCTGCTAATTCTACTAGTTACAGCTATCGTGCAACCATTGGATCAGTTATAGAGATCACACTTGCAGTGTTTAGATTGCATAGGCAGAATACCTTCCTTACAACAAAACGTCTTACAACAAATTGTAATTGATAATATTGAAGAGAAAATGGTTTTATCAGGCAAAGTGTCATCACATAGAAGTGATTCATAAAGTACACTACCAAGAAAGTATATAACAGAGCCTTTGGGCATCCAGCACATATTAGACAAGGCCTTCATTCTTATTAATATGTTTAGACAAGCCTCCCGATGTGCAGTCAGTAGGAATTTTCTGCCAGTCTTAAAATTACAGAGCATATTGTTCCTGGGACATAATTATATATAGTCAGAGACACTGGATATACAACATCTGGTTGTTTACTTTATAGAATACAAAGACAAAGGTTATTTTTTATCATGTTGTTCAGTAGGTTCTAACACTTTTCACTTATGGGTGTACAGTATTTATGCATGAAACAAGAAATAACCCAACATTCTTCCAATATTCACCCAAGATTTATTTTTACACATTCCCTCTATTTATTACAGTGGCTTAAAGACCATTTCAAATGATTCACGCATTGAAAATAGCATCAACAATTCACCCGACAATGATTGATCCATTTTACCTCAGTGGGAAAGTGCTTTACTACATTATTCAGCTTATTATTATTATTATACAGTATTTATATAGCGCCAACAGTTTACGTAGCGCTTTACAGCTTATATATATATAACTCAGTGAATGTAGATTAATTCTGAAACATTTTGCCCATTTTTCAACATGCAAATTACTCAAGCTATTGCATGGTTTCAGGTGGGGAAAGTGCATTTTAAAATGCTTCTTTTTCTTGTAGTTAGTCTTAGTCTTGTAGGGGTTTGTTTTGCTTATGAGGAGTGCTGAGTGTTTTTAAGTGTGTAGTGTCAAGTGTGTAGCCGCCTCCTACTAGCCCACACATCCTTCAGCATTGGGAGTGCTATGATGTGGCTTACACCAACAAAATGAAGGGGGGTCCTTCTCATGCACCCTGGCCCAGGAGGAAATGCCAGCAATGGGAGAGCTCAGGTTCCACTTACCTATTGTGTAAGTAGGTTGTTGCCCACTCCACAATTAACTGGTTTTAGGGGTATCTCAGACCCCTAACCTGTCCACCAGTGCATGTAAATAAGCAAACATTGTAAAGAAGACAAAAATAAACTTTCATTCACTTTTTCACTACTATTTACTATTCCACAGCCTGGCAATGTCCAAAGATATCCAGGTAAATGTTAGTCAATAGAAGGAAAATAAAGACATTTTTACATATGTGTGGTGTCTGTTTATGAACTTGTTACCTACACACACCAGGGGACCCCTAAAACCAGTTCATCAGGTAAGGAGCAAACACCTATGGGGGGGCAGGTAGCTGGGACATAAGCCCCTCTTGCCTTGCCAACACCCCCTCCTGGGCACTGCAGGTGCTGAACAGCAGAGGGGCCTATCATCATCAGGTGCTATTTCAGGACACTGCCTTCAGGGGGCTCCATGCTTGCCCCTCGTTGTGGGGATACCAGTCTACATGCCTGGTGAACTGGCCTAGTTAGTTCTGGTTAGTTCAGGGAGGGGGGAATTTTTTTATTAAGTTTTCATTAACCGATTGCCGACCAGCGCACGCCGATTTACGTCGGCAGAATGGCACTGGTAGGCAAAAGGGCGTACAGGTACGTCCCCTTTAAGAACCGGTGTCGCGGGCATAGTGACCGCGGGTCCCGCGGATTCGATGTCCGTCGGGTGCCCACGATTGTGTCACGGAGAGGAAAAACGGGGAGATGCTTTTGTAAACAAAGCATTTCTCCGTTCTGCCTAGTGACAGGACAGAGATCACTGCTCTCTGTCATTGAGAGCAGTGATCACTGTCCTGTGTGTTGAAGCCCAGCCCCCTCACAGTTAGAATCACTCCCTATGACACACTTAACCCCTTCACTGCCAGTGTCATTTACACAGTAATCAATGCATTTTTATAGCACTGATCGCTGTATAAATGACAATGGTCCCAAAATAGTGTAAAAGTGTCCTATCTGTCTGCCATAATGTCACAGTCCCGATAAAAATTGCAGATTGCCGCCATTACTAATCAAAAATTTAAATAATAAAAATGCCATAAAGCCCCTAATTTGTAGACGCTATAAATTTTGCGCAAACCAATCAATATACGCTCATTGCGATTTTTTTTTTAACCAAAAATATGTAGAAGAATACATATCGGCCTAAACTGAGATAAAAAATAGTTTTTTTATTATATATTTTTGGGGGATATTTATTATAGCAAAAAGTAAAAAATAGTGCGTTTTTTTTTTTTTAATTGACGTTTTTTTTTGTTTATAGCGCAAAAAATAAAAACCGCAGAGGCGATCAAATACCACCAAAAGAAAGCTCTATTTGTGGGAAAAAAGGACGTAAATTTTGTTTGGGTGCAACATTGCACGACCGTGCAATTTTCAGTTAAAGCAACGCAGTGCTGAATCGCAAAAAGTGCTCTGGTCAGGAAGGGGGTAAAATCTTCCGGGGCTGAAGAGCTTAAATTACTATAACTCTGTTAGTGCTGAAAAGCATGGCAGCAAATGAGAAAAAGCACATTTCTTCTTTTTAACAACATTTTCCCAAAACGTTTCAACAAAGATTTGTCCAAAGCTACTACTCAACTGTCAAAATTCACCCTAGCAAGTTTTAAACTAACAAGATTTGCAAAGCAAATGTCATATAACACATAGGACGAACACTAGGGGAAAATGAAAAACGTACTTAAGGGAATTTGGCTATTTTTTCTTTCACGCCTTTGAATTCTTCTAAAAAAAATTAAAATATTTTATGACACCAAGGGGAATGTTTAACAAGGATTTACTGAAAAAGTTCAGCCTGTAAATATTTACTCAAAAGATTCCCCCAAAGATGCTATAGACTTCATTAAACATAGTAGGACAAAGAGATGTCCAAAGAAAGCAATTAAGGGGAGGGTCAACAATGGTATAATTCATGGGTCTTCAAACTATGGCCCTCCAGTTGTTCGAGAACTACAATTCCCATCATGCCTAGTCATGTCTGTGAATGTCAGAGTTTTACAATGCTTCATGGGATGTGTAGTTCTACAACAGCTGGAGGGCCGTAGTTTGAAGATCCCTGGACTATAATTGAACAAAAATGATATGGCTTTATTGACGAAATACACAAAGTAATAAATAAGTTCCGACTGGTTTGGTACAACGAACGTTCTGGTGGTACTCGTAACTATTAAAAATTTCTGCAGTATTGGACCACGTTGTCATTAAAACACAGCTAAACCGCACAACCCTGCTACCCCCACCATGCAAGTCCCTATATCCAAGGTTTGGATAGGAAATGGTGCTACTGCTGTGTATTGTACTGCTCCTTTTGATGAAATACCATGAATCCACCTTTACATAGTTAGTAAGGTTGAATAAAGACACCAGTCCATCCAGTTCAACCTGAGTGAGAGTCTACATTTGTCCCTATCCCTGTACATTGTGTCTCATTAAGATGCTCATCTATTATAGATAATATTTAATTAAGGTACCCATATAGCATTGTCAATTTTACGCAGCGCTCCACATCAGTCCCTACCCTCAAGGAGCCCACAATCCAAGGTCCCCAACTCACATTCATATACTAGGGCCAATTTTGGACAGAAGCCAATTAACCTACCAGCATGTCTTTGGAGTGTGGGAGGAAACCGGAGTACCCGGAGGAAACCCACGTAGGCACAGGGAGAACAAGTAAGCTCCAGGCAGGTAGTGCCATGGTTGGGATTCAAACCAACGACCCTTTTTACTGCTAGGCAAGAGTGCTACCCACTACACCACTGTGCCACCCAAGTTTAGCTTATCTGATTTGTCATTTGGTCATAGCCTCACATCCAGACTAAGTGCACGGGCAAGTGCACAAAACGTGTTGACGTTTCTGATGCTGGAACCCACTCCCCTGCACCCCCTTCATGGCCCCTCATCCATGGATGTAAGCCGATTTTTTACAATTGACTTCTATGGAACAGAGTCCGGATAAGTCTACTTCCGCATTTTGGAGAGTTCTTTCTCAGCCACCATAGCGGTGTATCCCAGACGCCTAAACCAGGAAGTCTTGAGTGAATACTACACGGAGAAAGCAGACAATTTCTCGGCTCAGCTAATGCAAGCGGCAGAAACTTTGCAAAGCGGCTTCACAGCTGTCGTATTTGACCGCCTCAACAGAAGACACACTGAATGGCACTAATCAAGGCAGAATCAGCCAAGTACAGAAGGGGTACGCGCCCGTTCAAGGCGAACCTTTTTCACATGCTACTTTCCTATAGTGTGTCATATCGGCGATCATTCAAGGACTAAAACTTGCATTGTGTTGAATGTTTTGCACTCTCATATTGCCTACCACGGTCAACTGCAGCCTTTCACACAGGTTTACACAGCTAATAGTAAACCAGTGTAGAATTGATACTGCTACTTATGTTGACATATGACAAAGGATTGAATACCACTGATTGCTGCTCGAAGCCATGGACTGCTGAATCGAACAACAGAATTATTCTCCAGTTACCCTGTGTTGAATGTTTTGCACTCTCATATTGCCCACTACAGTCAACTGCAGCCCTTTACACAGGTTTATATATCTAACACTAAACCAGTGTAGAATCATTATTGCTGCGTACATTGATATATGGCAAATTATCTAATACAGCTCACTGCTGCTGGAAGCCGTACACAGCTGAATTGAACAATTGAATTTTTTTCCAGCCGAAGCAATAGGCAGGAATGATATGAACTGTCAAACCATTTTTTACCTTCCTTTTTTCATTATACCACCTTTTACTGCAGTACTTATATTAGCCCTTTCAATGAACACAAGGCTATAACCAAATGACAAATCAGATAAGCTACAGGTGGATTCATTAATGGTATTTCATCAAAAGGAGCAGGACAATACACGGCAGTAGCACCATTTCCTATCCACACCTTGGATATAGGAACTTGCATGGTGGGGGTAGCAGGGTTGTGCGGTTTAGGAGGATTTTAATGACAATGTCATTATACACAAATACTTTGTGTATTTCATCAATAAAGCCATATAATTTTTGTTCAATTATACCATTGTTGACCCTCCCCTTAATTGCTTTCTGTGGACATCTCTTTGTTCAACTATTTGTAATAGAGTTCATTTTTGCTATTGGGGAGGTATCCCGTCCATGGGGCGAATTGGTCATTGTTCAAAATTAGTTTGCTAATATTTTTTGTAGGATGTATTCTAGGATTTTTTATATTTAAGATACATGCTATAGACTTTACCCAGTCATCATCTGCCAATATTCACTATATTTATTATATAGGAAGTAGATCAGCGAATCTTGCATAATCAAATTTTACTAAAAGTGGAATGCTGAAATGACATTAGATATATTTTCAGTTATTATTGTTGAATCTTTATAAATCATCTAGTCCTGTCAAAGCCAACTTCCTATTTCCTGCTTCACTGTTGTTTTGGACTAGACAAGATGTGCTGATGATGCTGATGTAGTTTTTGCAGCTTCTCCTGCTTAGGCTGCAAGTGTTGATTTATGGCCCAATTATGCAAATTGACATAAAACATGACGCAATCTTCCACTTTAAATGGAGAGTACAACAGTTTTCCCCTATAATGCACAGGCAGCCTAACCTTGAATTTAGGAAGCTGAAGAATTGTTCTAAGACAGAGCTTGTTTTGTTGTATGCCCAGTTACAGCATTTTTCTGCCTGTCTTGAGGTGGTAAAACTTGTGTCATCAGCTAGCTTCCCGGATAGCAAGGATAACTTGCCACAAATTTGTGGCAGTGTTAAATTGTAAGTCTTAAGTTAACTTGCTGCACATTTTCACCAGCAAGTTGTACACTTGCAGAGCACTTGAAGCACAAGTTCTAGTTGACACTTTTCCAATTTTTAGCAAATTTGCATTGAAAGTCTTTAGCAAGAGCAAAGTTGCAGTGGTGAGTCTACAGCAAGAGCTCTGCAAGTCACAGTGACTCCTGTGGTGGGATGACTATTGCACAACATAACTGAACCATAACTTGCAGCAGATTGCAGAAAGTCTGCAAAGAAAGTTGATCTGGAGTCATGCAATGCGGACTTGCTACAATTGTGCAACAAACTTGTGAAGCCTGGCAAGGCTTGCTCTGTTTACACCTTTGTGAGTGGCACTTTTTTATACATTTAATTTATTCGTAATTAAAACTGTACTACATCAAGAGTTTGCTTGGGGCTTCTTTCCCCTCTCCCTTTTCTAGAGCAGATATTAGTGGCTGTAAAGAGCCCGCCCAAAGTTTAAAGCCTCTTACAACTGAAATATTATAGCACACTCTGTATCTTTGTTTGACATGGGTGCCCACTGCCCAGTAATGTATTTGTTTAACATAGGTTATCCTAGTAATTAGGCTACACCTGATACTGACTGCTGGGAAGGTATTTAATCCCTTCCTTGATGAAGATCAGTGCATCAGTGTTCTGCCCGTGAGCATGTTCCTGTCTGATCCTGTGCCTTGCATCCTGCAACCTGCTTCTAGTACCCAGTACTCTGTGCCCTGCTCCCAGTATCCTTTTCCCTGCATCCAGTACCCAGTATACTACTCCACCCCCCTTGTTTTCTGTCCCAGTCCTGGTTCTGCCCTGTTCATGTGAGCTCCCTCTATTTTCTATATATCATTTGTAGTTAGGTTATTGTTCTGCGTTTGCTGCACCATAACATTTATTTTCTCTTTTACATTGTTTATGGTTTGTTGGTGTTGGAAGGATGTTATCTATGTTAATAAACATTATTTAATCATACTTGGTCTAGTTCCTGCTTCCATGAGGTGTAGCCCACTGATCTGGTCATCCCTGCTAGATACTTAACCACATCCCCATTTAGCTTTGGAGGAGAGAAGTAAAATTTATATTTTTTAGCGTACAACGGAAATAATATGCCACATACAGCATACAAAGTATGTAATGTTATGTTTTATTCATTAAAATTGAAAGAATATGGCACACACTGCATAAGCTCATTTTAGAAAACACCTAATGCCACTTTTGAGGACAAAATCAAAATAAGTGTCTATTTTTCATTGTTAAAGGTATGTTGTACATCGTACAGAGACGGTATTTCAACAATCTTTTATTTAGAAAATTATTTTTTAGGCCGCATTTTGAAAAAAACTAACCACATGCAGTTTTGCAGCCCAAAAGTTCACATTTATGGGTAAATGTTTCACATAAAATAGGAGGAAATATATCAGTAAATCCATCGAGAGTACCGTATTTATCGGCGTATAACACGCACCGGCGTATAACACGCACCTCAATTTAGGAGGGAATTTTAAGGAAAAAAAACTTTTAGGAGGGAAGTTGAAGGGAAAAAAACTTACATTTAAATGCCCATCATTGCAGCCTTCTCAGTGCAGCCTTGCCCCAGTCCAGCCTTGCCCAGTGCAGCCTTGTCAGTGCAGCCTTGTCAGTGCAGCCTTGTCAGTGCAGCCTTGCCAGTGCAGCCATGTCAGTGCAGACTTGCCAGTGCAGTCTTGCCAGTGCAGCCATGTCAGTGCAGCCTTGCTAGTGCAGCCATGTCAGTGCAGCCATGTCAGTGCAGCCTTGCTAGTGCAGCCATGTCAGTGCAGCCATGTCAGTGCAGCCTTGCTAGTGCAGCCATGTCAGTGCAGCCTTGCTAGTGCAGCCATGTCAGTGCAGCCATGTCAGTGCAGCCTTCCCCAGTGTCCAGTCCAGCCTTGCCCCAATCCAGCCTTGCTGAAGCCTGTGAGCTTCAAAATCGCCGACCGCGATTTGAAAATGGCGCCGCCGGCGCCGAAATACACAGAGCCGGTCCTCGGCTCTTCTCGGCGGCTCTCGTTTACTTTCGGTTCCACTCGGATGGTGAGCGGAGCTATCCGAAACTAGCCGAGTATACTCGGCTAGGTTCGGGCGGCGCTCGAGTGAAACCGAAAGCTGCCGAGAAGAGCCGAGGACCGGCACTGTGTATTTCGGCGCCGGCGGCGCCATTTTCAAATCGCGGTCAGCGATTTTTTAATTCTGACAGGTCAGGATCGCAGGGGATCGGCGTATAACACGCACCCGCGATTTTCCCCTGATTTTAAGGGGAAAAAAGTGCGTGTTATACGCCGATAAATACGGTATTTAAAGTGGAAGTTCAGCCTAAAACTAAATAAATCTACTCACAGTCACATTCTATCTAACCCTGTAAGGCAAAAATTGTTATACATACCTTTTCTGAAGCCGATCTGGTTTGGTCTCCAGCAGCGGATGCTGTGTGCAGGAGACAGCCTACAACAGCTGGGAAATGCCTGCGAAGTGACGTCACCCATAGAGTTACTATGGGGCTTTTGTTGTCAGCTGCCGTTTCTGCGCACTCCCCCACACAGAAGCCACCGTTGACAGCTCAGCATGGGACCAGACAGGAACGGCTTCAGAAAAAGTATGTATAGCAATTTCTTCTTTACAGGGCTAGATAGGTTAGTGTCACAATCAGGGGTCAGGCTCGAAGACCAGTTACTATAGCAGTAACAAGACTACCACCAACCAGCAGGATAGGTACACAGACAGTGATGTGGAAATTTGGAACTTAATATTTATATCAAGGAGCTTCAAGGGAACCATTGTGAGGACTTTCTAAATAAATTACCATGCCCCGTTTTATGTATGTGTATATATATATATATATATATATATATATATATATATATATATATATATATATATATATATATATATATATATATAAAATATATATAAATAAGTATTTGGTCAATATCAAAAGTTCATCTCAATACTTTGTAATATATCCTTTGTTGGCAATGACAGAGGTCAAACGTTTTCTGTGAGTCTTCACAAGGTTGTCACACACTGTTGCTGGTATGTTGGCCCATTCCTCCATGCAGATCTCCTGTAGAGCAGTGATGTTTTAGGGCTGTCGCTGGGCAACACGGACTTTGAACTCCCTCCAAAGGTTTCCTATGGGGTTGAGATCTGGAGACTGGCTAGGCCACTCCAGAACCTTGAAATGCTTCTTACGAAGCCACTCCTTTGTTGCCCAGGCAGTGTGTTTGGGATCATTGACATGCTGAAAGACCCAGCCACGTTTCATCTTCAATGCCCTTGCTGATGGGAGGAGGTTTGCGCTCAAAATCTCATGATACATGGCCCCATTCATTCTTTTATGTACACGGATCAGTCGTCCTGCTCCCTTTGCAGAGAAACAGCCCCAAAGCATGATGTTGCCACCCCCATGCTTCACAGTAGGTATGGTGTTCTTTCAGCATTCTCTCTCCTCCAAACACGACGAGTTGTGTTTCTACCAAACAGTTCTACTTTGGTTTCATCTGACCATATGAAATTCTCCCAATCCTCTTCTGGATCATCCAAATGCTCTCTAGCAAACCTCAGATGGACCCGGACATGTACTGGCTTAAGCAGGGGGGAGACGTCTGGCACTGCAGGATCTGAGTCCCTGGCGGCGTAGTGTGTTACTGATGGTAGCCTTTGTTACGTTGGTCCCAGCTCTCTGCAGGTCATTCACTAGGTCCCCCCGTGTGGTTCTAGGATTTTTGCTCACCGTTCTTGTGATCATTTTGACCCCAGGTGAGATCTTGCGTGGAGCCCCAGATCGAGGGAAATTATCAGTGGTCTTGTATGTCTTCCATTTTCTGATTATTGCTCCCACAGTTACTCTTTGGTCTTCACCATAGTGGAGTTTGGAGTATGACTGTTTGAAGTTGTGGACAGGTGTCTTTTATACTGATAACAAGTTCAAACAGGTGTCATTAATACAGGTAATGAGTGGAGGACAGAGGAGCCTCTTAAAGAGGGAGTCCACCTGAAAAAAATGATTAAAAGCCAGCAGCTACAAATACTGCAGCTGCTGACTTTTAATAAATGGACACTTACCTGTCCTGGATTCCAGCGATGTCGGCAGCCGAAGCCGAGCAATAACTCGGCTCTCGGCTGCTGCCGCCGCCATTCTCGGTGGAGGAATAAGGAAGTGAAGCATTGCGGCTTCACTTCCCGGTTCCCTACTGTGCGTGCGCGAGTCGCGCTGCACGTCCTAAGCGGCCCCGCTATCTCCTGGGACCTGTGTGTTTCCCAGGAGACAGCGGGGGGGTGCGGTAGGGGGCGTGACTCCCGCGGGAGTCTATTCCCGGAAGTGGGTGCAGATACCTGTCTAATACAGGTATCTGCACCCCCCTCCCCCTGAAAGGTGCCAATTGTGGCACCGGAAGGGGGGGAGGAATCAGATGAGCGGAAGTTCCACTTTTGGGTGGAACTCCGCTTTAAAGAAGAAGATACAGGTCTGTGAGAGCCAGAAATCTTGCTTGTTTGTAGGTGACCAAATACTTATTTTCCACCATAATTTGCAAATAAATTCTTTAAAAAATCAGACAATGTGATTGTCTGGATTTGTTTCTACATTTTGTCTCTCATAGTTGAGGTATATATATATACGGTATATATACGGTATATATATATATATATATATATATATATATATGGGTATATATATATATATATATATATATATATATATATATATATATATACATATATATATATATATATATATATATATATATATATATATATATATATATGTGTTTTATAGGAACGTGTGTACTTAATATTTTTGGGTTTAATCATGAGAGGTGGGCCTAGTTACTGTTTTCGGCCAACGTCTTTTGGTCTGTTGTCTGCATAGTAAATAAGTTACACTATTGTTCTTGGGGATGAGAAGCAGACGTTGTGGCTCCACCTGATCATAAGTCCTTGAAATGCTAATTTATGTTATGATCAAAGAGGGATGACTGTTGTAAATCAAGAGATAAGGCTTAACAAAGGTAAGAAGGTTTTCAGACAGAGAAGCATGATGACTAACTAGACTTGAAGTTCAGCCAATCAGGATTCAATGCCACTTCTGAACCAATGAGGTGGTCCAGGGTTTTCATTGGTGGGAATGGGTAAGAGAGGGAACATAAAAACCAAAGCATAGGGATGCTAGCTTTCTTCGGCTCACGGTCTAAATGAAGGCTGATCACATAAGAGCTCTCTATATAATGTATCTGTATTATCTCATTTCTCTTTTCTTCTATCTAACATTTTCTATCCTAGCATTTGCCTTAATACCTTGATAACATGTGTATGTCAATTGTAATCATATCTCCTTTTTGCCTTAACTATCTTTGTAGACTGGCAACACTGCATTTGTAACATCATTTGGCAATCTCTGATTATTCTAATGTTTCTTTTCTGTATAAATAAATTTGATTGTTATTCTTTTCGCACAGTTATCATTTATTATTAATTCTATCCGTAATAGCTGCAACTGCATGGGTTGATGCTTATATAGACAAAAGGTTTTAATCACTTATTTTATGTATCATTAACCATATAAGTGAGGTAGGTAAACATCGCCATAACAACAGTCACCCTGGCAGATGGCGCAGGCTCACCTGAGGTGCAGAGTCTAAGAACCTCAGGATCACCCCACCAGGAGGTAAGCAGGGGTCCTGAAGCAGAAAACCAGGTAAGGATCAAACAGAAGCATAGTCAGTGGAACAAGCCAAAGGTTAGTAATGAGTAGTTACAGGTTGGGATCAGGCAGGAGCATAGTCAAGGAACAAGCCAAGGGTCGATAATGAACGGTAGCATAACATGGATAGCAGCAGGGAAGATGAAAGCAAGATACTGGCTAAAGAGAGGGTAAAATAATCTGGAAAATAGGAAGTGCAGAGACATGGCTTAAATCAAGAACTTCATGGGAGGAGCAAAGAGTTCAAGGTTCAGCAAAAGTCAAGGCACAAGGCGGGGTTGTCCAATGGATCACACAGGGCGCTGTCCAGCATCTAAGCTAGCTCAGCCTTAGTCTTATGCCCCATAAACACGAGTGGAAATTCCGCCAGCAAAAGTCAGATGAGAGCTTTTGGTCCGAAAATGCGACTGTGTGTATGCTCCATCAGACTTTTGCTGGCGGAATTCCAGCCAGTAAAAGATTGAGAGCATGTTCTCTATTTTTCAGTCGGAAAAAGTTCCGATCTGAAATTCCGATCGTCTGTACCAATTCCGACGTGCAAAATTCCTACGCATGCTCGGAAACAATTCAATTGATCGGAAGCATTGAACTTAATTTTCTCAGCTCGTCGTAGTGTTGTCCGTCACCGCGTTCTTGACAGTGGAAAGTTCAGCAACTTTTGTGTGACCGTGTGTATGCAAGCCAAGCTTGAGCAGAATTCCGTCGGAAAAACCATCCAAGATTTTTCAGACGGAAATTCCGCTTCTGTGTACGCGGCATTAGAATGTGGCTGTGAGCAGATTTAGAGTTGGTTTTAAGCTGAACTTCTACTTTAAGATCTTTTGGTAGGCTGCATTTTGAAAAGGAGGGACCACGGTCAGTGTTTAATCAAAGTATCAACTATAGAGTGGTTTTAATTCCCAGCTGTCCCAAAGACAGCTATTATTCTGTCTTCATATACATGAAAAAAAATATTTGCCTGCACTCTAACTGCTTGCCGCCCGCCGGCCATCACATGATGGCCAGGCGCCGCGGCTCTCGTTCCGGCGTCATATGTCCATTTAAGCAGGGCATGCTCGCAATCGTGTGCACGCAGCCCTGTACCTTTGGTGGCGGCGTGTCGCGGAGACACCTCTCGCCAACGAGGGGGTGAACAGGCATTGGGCATGGCTGTTTACCATGTGATTGGATCACAGATGGTTCCGCCCCACTGTGCACGGCGCATGCGCGCGATCGCAAACGCGCTGCGCGTGCACGTCGGTGGTGGCATGTTCCCAGGAACACTGCTCGTCACTGACGCTGGTAAACAGCCATTGGCCGGCGGCTGTTTACCACGTGATCAGCTGTGATCCTTTCACAGCTGATCACTAAATGTAAACACAGAGCGGTAACTAGCTGTTACCAACTCTTCTCTCCTCACACACTGTTTCCAGTGTGAGGAGAGAAGAGCCAGGAGCAGTGAATTACCAATCTGTGTGTGTATTTTATGCACCAAGCACAACACTTGTCCCATCGCCCTCCCATTGTCATCTGTCACCCAACAGTCACCACAGTGACTCCATAAAGTGCACCTGTCACATAAGAGACTGCCATCAGTGACTGTCAGCGGTGCACCCATCAGTGACCATCACCCGTCACCCATCACCCGTCACCCATCAGTGACCGTCACCTGTCACCCGTCACCCATCAGTGACCGTCAACTGTCACCCATCACCCATCAGTGACCGTCATCCGTCACCCATCAGTGACCATCAGCTGTGCACCCGTCACCCATCAGTGACCGTGCCCTGTCACCTGTCACCCATCACCCATCAGTGACCGTCACCAATCACCCATCACCCATTAGTGACCATCAGCGGTGCACCCACCACCCATCAGTGACCGTAGCCTGTCATCCATCACCCGTCACCCATCAGTGACAGTCAGCTGTGCACCCGTCACCCATCAGTGACCGTGCCCTGTCACCCATCACCCAACACCCATCACCCATCAGTGACCATCACCCATCACCCATCAGTGACCGTCACCCATAACCCGTCACCCATCAGTGACCATCAGCGGTGCACCCATCAGTGACCGTAGCCTGTCATCCATCACCCATCACCCATCAGTGACCGTCAGCGGTGCACCCATCACCCATCAGTGACTGTAGCCTGTCATCCATAACACGTTACCCATCAGTGACCTCAGCGGTGCACCCGTCCCCCATCAGTGAACGTGCCCTGTCACCGTCCGTGGCCTGTCACCCATCAGTGACCATCGCCTGTCACACCGTCATCACCTATCAGTGACCGCCACCTGTCACACAGCCATCAGCGTCATGTCCAAAAGATTTTATACTAGTGAGGAGGTGTTCCAGATCCTCTCCATGACTGATGAGAGCAGCAGGGAGTTCTCATCAGATTCCAATTCTGATTCCGAATCAAATTCGACATTTGAACCGATTGAGAATAGTGAATCGGCAAATCGGAGGAAGAATGTGTCCCTCTTAAAAGGGCACAGCACTCTGCAAACCAGGCAGCTGCCAGCAACCAGGATTATATTCTCAGGCCCAGTACCAGTGCTGCTGCCAGCAATAGGCCCCAAGAACAAATTCCCAGGCCCAGTACCAGCGCTGCCGCCAGTGATAGGCCCAGGGAACAAATGCCCAGCACCAGCGTTGCCGCCGGCGATAGGCCCCAGGAACAAATTCCCAGGCCCAGTACCAGTGCTGCCACACTGGTCCCCCAACTACTGGAGTGTCACATCCCCCAAGAGCCAGGGCCTCTACATACATGCCAGATGGTCTTGCCAACCCAACATGGCTGTCTTCCGACTCGGGATCACCACTTATTCCCCCTTTCACAGCACAGCCAGGTGTGCAGACCAACACCCAAAATTTCACAGAGATTAATTGTTTTTATCTGTTTTTGCCCAGGACTTTGCTGCAATTCATTGTGGACCAGACAAATTTATATGCCCAGCAGTATATTGCCAACAACCCCCAATCATCCTATGCCCATCCATTTGAGTGGAGAGATCTGAATTTCAAATTGTTTATGGGCCTCACCATAAACATGGGGCTTACAAAAAAAAAATGAAGGACATGCCTATTGGTCCACCAACCCCATCCACCACATGCCCATTTATTCTGCCGTAATGTCCAGGTCCCGATACAAGAGGATAATGCGCTTTCTTCATCTAGCGATAACACCCAGTGCCCTCCCCGCAATCATCCAAATTAAGACAAGTTATATAAAATTTGGCCACTGATAAATTTCTTTTCCCAACGATTTGCAGAACTCCATGTCCCCGATCAGAATATATGTGTGCCTGGTACCCTTTTCATGCCGGCTAGGAATAAAGCAATACATTCCTAGCAAAAGGGCCAGATACAGAGTAAAATTTTACAAGCTCTGTGAGAGAATCACGGGATATCTATATGTGTTCCGCATATATGAAGGAAGAGATTCCCAGTTCAAGCCCCGTGAGTGCCCGGCCTACATGGGCACAACTGTAAAGATTGTATGGGACCTGGCATACCCACTTCTGAACAAAGCATATCACATATACCTTGACAACTTCTACACCAGCCTGCCCCTTTTCAAACACTTATACATCGCAAAAACCCTGGTCTGCGGAACCTCCAGAAAGAATAGGAAGGGCTTCCCACGATCTCTAGCGAACAAAAAGCTGTGAAGGGGGAAAGAGCAACATTGAGATGCAACAAAGTGCTGGCCGTGAGGTGGAAGGATAAAAGGGACGTGCACATGATGTCCACCATCCATGACGACACTACAATTGAGGTTAAAAGAAGACAAGGTCCCATTGAAAAGCCAAAATGTGTCCAAGATTATAATCTCTACATGGGGGGGGTGGATTTCAATGATTAAATGATTCAGCCCTATTTGTCAATAAGGAAGTCCCGATTCTGGTACAAGAAGGTAGCAATTTATTTCATCCATTTAGCCATTTACAATTCCTACGTAGTCTACACCAAATCCACGGAAGCCCCGCCCCCTTCCTAAAATTCATAGAAGAAGCTATCACGTCTCTCATCTATCAACAAAGACCCCCCTAGAAGACCTTCGCTCTGATGCTGTTAGCTGACTTCATGAGCGCCACTTCCCCTTCAATATTCCACCATCTGAAGACGGCAAAAAAAATGTCGCATGTGCAGCAAAAGAGAATTTTGAAAAGATACCAGCTACCATTGTCCCCAGTGTCCCTCCCAACCTGGAATTTGCATTGGTGAATGCTTCCAACTTTATCATACATCCCTAAAATATTAGCCCATATATTTAACCATTTCCCCATTTTCATCATCTGTGCTGACCATTTTCCATGCTTCCCCAAATAACCATGCTATTGCCTTCCACGTGAACTGACCCTGGCCTATTTTTTGACTATGCCTCTGCCTGCCGTTTGGACTGCTTCCATGTGATCTGACCCTGGCCTGTTTTGTGACTATGCCTCTGCCTACTGCTTGGACTGCTTGCACGTGAACTGACCCTGGCCTGTTTTATGGACTATGCTTTTGCCTACCACTTGGACTGATCTGTTGTCCTGGTACTGTAGTACACAGGGGTCTCCCATATGTGAGAGGCTCCAGAATTGTTTTTCCGGATGGAGAAAACAATTTTTTTGTTTTCCACAGGTTTCGGAATTTCCGGATTAGAGTCTGCAGTCTGGAGGCTTCATAGAGATTTGGGTGGGTCGAAGCCTCTACTCCTCTGCCCCTGTGCACAGGTTTTACTTGCGGCTATGCGAATAATTAGCTGTAGTAAGAGGCAGTATGTTTATGAAGGGCTGGAGAGCGGTACAATAATGAGTGTCTGCAGGTAACAGTGTACCAGGACCAATATTATGGCTATGCTGGCGGTCTCCGCCTGGACAATTTCTATGGACTGTGCTGACAATATCCTTGTGCTGACTATAGACAATTTTCCTGCCTGCTGCCTGGATAATTACTATTGCTGTCTCTAAGCACATCCCTGCCTGCTGCTTGAACAAGTGCTCTCCTCTGTGGATACTACTAAAAGCACATGTAATGCTTTTTTTTTTTTTTTTACCCTTTCTGCAATAGAATTTATTTTGGATTGTAATTCTTAGTATTTACATGCTATGTGTTAGAAGTATGAAGGGCCTTCAAAAATGATAGGTTGCCAAGAAATTATATATGTAATTCATGCTCCTAGAATGTCTGATGGTGCTACTTGGATGTTGGGCCTCTGTATGTGGCCAGGCTGTGTAAAAGGCTCACACATGTGGTATCACCATACTCAGGAGGAGTAGCAGAATGTATTTTGGGGTGTCATTTTTGTTATGTATTTGCTATTTGTTGGACAACTTTGTTGGACAACTTTGTGTAAAAAAAAATGCGTTTTCATTTTTTTCCACATTTTCCAAAAACTTCTGGAAAAAAATGAACTGTTCAAAAGACTCATTATGCCTCATAGATTATACATTTGGGTGTTTGCTTTCCAAAATGGGGTCATTTTGTGGGCTATTCCATTGTCCTGGTGCTCCAGGGCCTTCAAAAGTGTAATAGGTGGTTGAGAAATGAGATGTGCAATTTATGCTCATAGAACGCCTGAAGGTGCTACTTCAATGTTGGGCCTCTGTATGTGGCCAGGCTGTGTAAAAGTCTCACACTTGTGGTATCGCCGTACTCAGGAGGAGTAGCAGAATGTATTTTGGGGTGTCATCTTTGCAATGTACATGCTATGTGTTGAAAATATCTGATAAATGAACAACTTTGTGTAAAAAAAAATGCACCTGTGACAGATGGCGCTAAACAGGCTGTTTAAAATTAACAAGTGCTCAGGACCAGTGCTGCTTTGTCTTTCAGCCTGCCTCACATCCTGTGTTCCTGTTATCCTGTATCCTGAATACAGCTGCTGACCCGTGAGGCTTGTCTGACCACTCTCTGAACTTCATCTGCACCGACCCCAGCTTTTCCTTATCCTCCGCTTCTGTCTGCTTCATTGGCTTCTATTGCTCCAAGTGGCTCCTGACCCAGCTTGTATCCATACCACGCTATTGCCTGCTCCTCTCTACCTGATCTGTCCTGCCAGTATCTGACCCGGCTTGCCTGACTCTGCTTACTGACACATCTTGCTGTGCCTGCTGTTCTACAGTCTGCTATCGGCACATGCCTCACCTGCCCGCTGTCGCCAGTACCAGCCTGCTTCAGTCTACCATCATCCAGCTGTCTACCAGCCCAACTGCTTCACTGAAGACTACTGAGGATCACTTCTGCCTGGTGTGGATACCTGCTCTGCTACTGGCAAGACCTACAGGCACTCGTGTCACTCTGCACTCCTGCGCCTTCTGTTCACATTACCAGGGGCCCAAGTCATCATTTCAGGCTCTGCTACCAGGTACGTGATACCAAATTTAGCTGCTGAGGTGCAGCTGCAGAAGCATTAGGTGTGACATCTTGACAGCACTAGAGCTGTAGAGGCAGCATGGGATAGAAATGCTGCAAAGCCTGCAGGAGGGACAGGAGATGTTTATAGTGTAAGGCCAGCAGTGGTAATGGTTGTAATGGTGACAGGCAACCAGCAGTGGCAAATAATGGCAATGCTATATGATATAAAAATGATTTTGGGGCTAGGTTTTTAAAGAAATTTAATCAGTAGCATCAATTGCAAGAATTCAACGACTCAAGAGAGTGCACACATCTTGAATAATCATATTCAACTGTGGCCTGTTGCAGCATGGCCAAGGTTCAGGTCCAGCATATGGGCATTTTATCCACTGCAACAGCTGGAGCCTAAAGTGATGGGGATAGAAGTCTTTCAAGGGGTTTGGGAGGCTTATTAAGCAAGAAAAAAGGTCAGCATGGGGCCACATAGTGTAGGGCCAACTTTAAGTCTCCTAACCCAACCACACTGTATCCAGCTGCATTCTTGACCAGGCAGGAGTCTCATCTCCAGCTCCTGGAATGTAAGAAAAGTATTCACCCAGTCACCCCTATTTCAAGCTCCTCAAAGCCAACTGGGGGTGTCTGCCCTCTTCCGCAACCTTGTGGCCTGTGCTGCAGCACAATGGCAGGTACCCAGCCACCGTTTTTTTGCCCAGAAGGCCACCCCTGCCCTCCACCAGCATTTGGAAGGTAAGGTCTCTATAATCCACAGACACTTGTTCCAGCAAGCATGGGCAGGAATGTTACATCTCTCTTACACCACACAAGGTATATTTGCTGGCAGCTGGGAAGGATGCAGGATGGGACACACTGTTGGAGCAGTTGATTTTCCCCATTTCCTGTGATAAATACAATACAGGCATACCCCACTTTTAAGTACACAATGGGGTTTATTTACTAAAGCTGGAAAGTACAAAATCAGGCTCACTTCTGCATAGAAACCAATGAGCTTCTAACTTCAGCTTGTTCAAGTAAGCTTTGGTAATAAAACCTGGAAGCTCATTGGTTTCTATGCAGAAGTGACCTTTTTTTTGCATTTTCCAGCTTTAGTAAATAAACCCCATTTTGTACTTAAAAGTGGGGTATGCCTGTAAATAGCTGCGCTCCCCTTATATACATAAATACTCTACTCTTGTAATCAAAATAAAAAGAAAAAAATATATATGATAAATAATCAACTTATTTAACCTGGCAAGTATCTAGTGAAAAACCATAAAGTGAATTCAACTTCCGTACAGCGTGTCCTTTATATCTAAGTTATATAACCACTAGGGATGACCCCCGGTTCGGTTCGCACCAGAACCTGCGAACGAACCGAAAATTCGCACGAAGGCTAGAACCCCATTGACGTCTATGGGACTCGAACGTTCAAAATCAAAAGTGCTAATTTTAAAGGCTAATTTGCATGGTATTGTCCTAAAAAGGGTTTGGGGACCCGGGTCCTGCCCCAGGGGACATGTATCAATGCAAAAAAACTGTGATTTTAATGATGCTTAAAGTAAATAAAAAAAAAGTTAAATATTCCTTTAAATATCGTACCTGGGAGGTGTCTATAGTATGCCTGTAAAGTGGCACGTGTTTCCCGTGCTTAGAACAGTCCCTGCACAAAATGACATTTTTAAAGGAATAAAAGTCATTTAAAACTGCTTGCGGCTTTAATGTAATGTCGGGTCCTGGCAATATGGATGAAAATCAGTGAGACAAACGGCATGGGTACCCCCCAGTCCATTACCAGGCCCTTTGGGTCTTGTATGGTTATTAAGGGGAACCCCGCACCCAAATTATAAAAAGGAGAGGTGTGGGGCCACCAGGCCCTATATACTCTGAACAGCAGTATACAGGCAGTGCAAACAAAACAGGGACTGTAGGTTTGTTGTTAAGTATAATCTGTTTGTAATTTTGAACTGGTACATTTTTAACGTGTTTAGCTCCAGCCAAAAAATCTATTTTAAGCTTTTTGGAAAACATAGGGAAGGGTTATCACCCCTGTGACATTTCTTTTGCTGTCTGTGCTCCTCTTCAGAAGATTTCACCTCACTTTCTGTCCCAATGACAAATGTTTTTAGAAAATTTGGGGTTTTTAGTGAAACAAGGATTGGTGATAAAGCATCAGTGGAAAGGAGAAACGTTTTTCCCATATTAACTCTTACAGGAGAGAATTTCCCTTCCTAGGGGTAGATTTCATCTCACTTTCTGTTGTCTCCTTCCATTTGCAAGTAGGAGTCATTTGTAAGTTGGATGTTTTAAATTAGGGGCCTGCCCTATATACTCTGCAGAAGTTGTGGCTTTAGGTGTAGGTGTTGCCACAACAAAGTAAGCCCTTACAGAGCCCTGCTGTGAAATATTAGATCAAGAATTGTAATTACATGCCCCTGTTGAACAGAGGCAGAAAAATTGAGCCTTTGGTGATGGTGGTGGTGCCACAACACTGTAAGTCCTCACAGTTATTCTTGGTGGGCGCTGGAACGGGCCCTGCTGTGAAATATTAGATCAAGAATTGTAATTACATGCACCTGTTGAACAGGGGCAGAAAAATTGGGCCTTTGGTGGTAGTGGTGCTGGTGTCACAACACTGTAAGTCCTCACAGTTACTCTTGGTGGGCGCTGGAACGGGCCCTGCTGTGAAATATTAGATCAAGAATTGTAATTACATGCAGCTGTTGAACAGGGGCAGAAAAATTGGGCCTTTGGTGATGGTGGTGCTGGTGCCACAACACTGTAAGTCCTCACAGTTACTCTTGGTGGGTGCTGGAACGGGCCCTGCTGTGAAATATTAGATCAAGAATTGTAATTACATGTCCCTGTTGAACAGGGGCTGAAAAATTGGGCCTTAGGCACTGGTGCTGGTGCCACAACACTGCAACCCCTCACAGATACTGTAGTTGGAGCGCAGGAACGAGCCCTGCTGCAAAGTATTGCATCAAAAATTGTAATTACGGGGGGCGTGTCCGGATGCAGTAGAAAGCGGACGTGTTCCAGAGGAGCTCCGCCGGTCCGAATGTAATCCGTAGGAATCCTGCTTTAAAAATCCTCGATTCTCCTACAGACTGACTCCTAAGTGCTGCCAGGCATTATCAGCAGCAGAACCCGGTGATATTGTAGAGGCCGACCGACTGTTGGGACTGCCTTAGGCCCTCGGTAGGCACCGCATCCCGAAGGCGACCCGCCATCTTGCGGACTACGCAGGCCCCGCGATCCCCGGCCTTGGATGCCGCGATCGGCGGCTGGAAGACTGCAATAATTTAAGCAGGGAGGCCATCCAGCTGTGAGAGGGGGAAGGACCCGGAGGAGATAGACAGAGCCATCGGCGGCACCTCGGAGGCCCTCAGCTGACGCCACACTCCGGAGGGGATCCGCCATCTTGAGGCCTACGGAGCCTCCGCGATCCCCGGCCTTGGGTGCCGCGAACGGCGAGAAGAGGGCCGCGGCACGCCACACAACAATACCATCCGGCGGTGAGCTACAGCAGAGCCCGGGGGGGACCACTAGGGACACAGAATACCCCACAGAGAAGCTCAGCTGGCTCCTTATACAGGCCGCCGTCCGCCATCTTGAGGCCTTTAGCAGACATTAATCCCTGCCATAGTCAACAGAGGGGGAGCTACCGCCAGGCCTGAGACTTCTATAGTGCCTCCAAAAGGACTGCACCTAAGGACCATTGAGGGAGTCACAGTGGAGATCTGCATCCTGCCCTGCAGCCTAAAGGACAGTCCACAACATATACAGTAAGATAATAGACTCTGGGGGGGTTATATGACTGCAGACTTAACAGCCTGAACCCTTGCAGTGTGCTGGCCAGCATCATAGTTTATCCCATCCAGCAGTGGAGGGCACTTGGGCATGAGAAGAGGCAGATCTAGCTCCGCGAAGACAGGTGGGCATACCCCTAAAGCTTCCTCACAGCGGAAATCACAGGCCCCAGCGGGCGGAACCAGCTTCACAAACATGGCGTCTCAAACCGTCCCTGCGGATCCAGGTTCGGAGGAGGACCGCTTCCAAGCTCTTAAGCTGGCTATTTCTGGCTGCCAGAACACCTTAACGGCCAAAATTGACACTTTGCAAATGGAATTTGGGCTCATGCGCAGAGATATGGACAAGATGTGGGACCGCATGTCTGAAGCAGAGCGACGAATTGGTGACTCGGAGGATGCCGTTCGAGAAAACCGGGCCTCTATCCATACCCTACAAGCCAAGGTAAAGATACTTGAATCGCGGACTGAAGACAGTGAGAACCGTAGTCGCAAGAAACAACTTGCGGCTGGTGGGCCTTCCGGAGGGCGCTGAAGGTTGGGATCCCACGGCTTTTACAGAGACTTTGCTCCACACCCTACTCCCGCAAGCCCTATTCTCCCCGCATTTCGTGGTGGAGCGAGCGCACAGGATGCCTCCTGTAAGAGGCCCACCTGGGGCCCCACCGCGTACCTTTATTTTTCGATTGCTGAATTTCCGTGACAGAGACCTGGCCCTCCGGGAGGCCCGGAAGATTCCGGAGCTTCTCTTCGAAAACACCAGGATCATGATGTTCCCAGACTACTCTGTCGACACACAGCGGCTCCGCAGAACCTTCGACCACGTCAAGGCGCAGTTACGCCTCAAAGGGCTAAAGTACAACATGTTGTTCCCGGCTCGTCTTAGAGTGATTGATGGAGAATCCTCTCGATACTTCACCTCGCCGGAGGAGGCTTCCCGCTGGTTGGACACCCTGCCCCAAGATCGAAGAGGGCAGGAGTAGCCCCTGCAGAAATGCTTGTGTAAATCACCAACGCTGTGGCCCAGTGCCTTAGAAGTAACTTTCTTGGCGAAATATGCCTGTCACCTTCAACATTTCTCTTGATGACAATTTTTTGTTCATGTTGCTGCTCGCGCAGTTTTATTGCCACCCCTCCCCCCTTGTTATTGGTTCTGCTGCACTAAAAAGTGCCTGTTGGGAAGGGAGGGGCTGGGGTGATGGATGGCTCCCTTGCTGCTTTCTCCGCTTACTTCACCATGGGGCTCTACTTGGAGGTTCTATCCTCACCCACCTTCATGTAAGAAGACATCATGACACACCATTTGTTGTCGACTGAAGGGAATGGAGGCCGATGGAGGAGAGCATTATTCCCCTGGGCCTCATTGGTAGGTCTGTGGGGGGTTTGTGTTACAGATCTGACCAAAAGTGTGTGCCCCTAGCTGCGGCTAGGTGTTTTTTCTTTTCAATTTTTATTATTACGTTTACTTTTCCAGTATACAAGCTATATGGATTCCTATTACGTTTCTTTTATCCTCAGGACACGGACGGATATCTCTGGACTGCACCGAACTTTGACCGCCCCAGTGGTATTTGGTGCTGTTCTGGGAGTTGGCTCTCTGCCTTGTGGGAGAATTTCCTAGAACCTAATGGGGTTTGTTTGGGGTTTAAGCACGCCGAGTTCCACAGCGGTTGTGCGGGGTGGGAGGGGCTTGGGTTTTTGTTTTTTCTTGTTTTATAGTGTTATTTGTTACTATATAAGACAGATGAGTGACAATGTACGTTGCCCGGGGGTGTTGAGGATTCGGGCCCGGCTGCTGCTTTGCCCGGATCCATGGCGGACCCATAGGTACAGTGTACTGATGAAGTTGCCGGCCACCCAGGGTTCGGCTGATCGCAACTTAATCCTTGAATATGTATATCCTCCCACGATATGGCCCCCCTGAAAATTCTTTCCTGGAATGTCCGGGGTCTGGGTGACAAAATAAAGCGCTCACTAGTATTTGAATATATCAAGAAATACAACCCCCACATCTGCATTTTGCAAGAAACACATTTAGTGGGAAGTAAGATAATGAGCCTTAGACGCCCCTGGGTGGGGAGGCATTTTCATGCCACCCACTCAGGCTACTCACGGGGAGTCAGTATTCTGACTCATAAGTCCCTTCAATTTGAGTTGCTGGATGTTAAGCTGGACCCTGGGGGTAGGTATGTATTAATTCATGCAATCATTGATACGGTTGAGATGGTAGTGGTGGGCATCTACTTACCACCCCCGGCTGACATTTCCCTACTTCATAACCTTATCCCCCTTCTAGCTCAATATCCCACAGATAATGTCCTCCTGGCAGGGGATTTCAATATAGCGCCGGACCCGTCCCGCGATAGACTCACACCTGACCCCGCCAAGGACTCTTCCCTATCCAGATGGGTGGGTGTATTTGGTTTTGAGGATGTGTGGAGATGGAAATACCCTAATGAATGCTCATACACATGTTGCTCCCTTTCACACAATACACTATCTCGCATTGATCACATCTATGCCAGTGGCACCCTTTTACCTAAGATTAGAGAGATCAAGATCCTCCCAAGAGGAATATCGGACCATTCACCGATGTTCTGTATTTTACAAACGGAGACACCCCCTGCTGACAGAATCTGGCGTTTGTCTAGATTCTGGATAAACCACCAGTTTGAGATGGCCACCTTGATTAGACAATACTGGTTGATAAATGCAGGCTCAACGTCAGCGGGTAATGACTGGGATGCATTTAAGGCCTATATCAGAGGATGTTATATGTCTTCTATTGCTACGGAACGTAAAAATAACCAGCTTATACTTGAAGAGGCGGAGGCCAAGGCTCAGACTCTTGAGTCTGACTTTGCCCTCACGGCTAACCCCATCACAGGACAGGACATGAAAGCAGCATATAGAGAGGTTCTGCTTCTTAGGGTGGCCAAAGTTAATAAAAGACAGTTGGTTCAATCACAAAAAATATTTGAACAAGGGGAGAGGACGGGGAGACTGCTGGCTTGGCTTGCTAAAGAACAATCCACAACCCCCACTATAGCGAGAATTGAAGCGACTGACGGAACAATAAAGACAGACCCATCAGATATAAACATATGCTTTATGGAATTCTACTCCAATCTGTACTCATCAAGAGCAGGATACTCTGAGGAAGAGCTATCTGGGTTCTTGGATGAGGTGGACTTTCCTACCCTGACACTGGAGGCTAGGCAGGCCCTAGATAGTCCAATTACGTTAGAAGAGGTCCAAATAGCCTTGGGCTCTCTGCAACCGGGTAAAACTCCTGGAACGGATGGATTCCCTCCAGAGTTTTATCAGCAATATGCTGAGGAGGTGGCTCCAAGAATACACAATATGTTTGTTAAAACGCTAAAGGAGGGAGCTCTCCCCCCTTCTATGGCACAAGCAATTATAGTGGTAGTGCCCAAACCAGGGAAAGATCCTCAACTGTGTTCATCCTATAGGCCCATCTCCCTGTTGAATTCTGATGCAAAAATTCTAACTAAGATACTCGCCAGGCGTCTCAATGAGGTAATACTGTCATTAGTGCACGAAGATTAATCGGGGTTCATGCCGGGCAAGGGCACTGACATTAACCTCCGGGTTCTGTATGCGGTCTTGGCCTCGGGGATTGGAGACGTTGACCAAGCGGTAGTGGCCTCCCTAGATGCAGAAAAAGCTTTCGATTCCGTGGAGTGGAAATATCTTTGGGAGGTCCTCCGCAGATTTGGATTTGGTCCCGTCTTCATCTCCTGGGTTGAGGCAGTGTACAGGTCCCCGACGGCCAGGGTGCGTACTGGAGCGGTCCTTTCTCCGTCTTTCCCCCTTCGTAGAGGAACGAGGCAGGGATGCCCGTTATCCCCGGGACTTTTTGCACTGGCGATAGAGCCCATGGCTATCCTTATTAGGTCCACCTCACAAATACAGGGTATCACTATAGGTCCACTACAGGAAAAGGTGTCATTGTATGAGGATGACACCTTGTTATACCTTAAAGATGACGGACAATCATTGACACAAGCGCTTCAGGTTATAGATAGGTGTGGGCGATATTCAGGAATATGTATTAACTGGGGGAAATCAGTATTGTTCCCACTGCACTCTGGGGTTGCTCCTATGCATTTGGACGCACAGCTATGCCGGGTATCACAGTTCAGATACCTTGGCGTAGAGATACACAGAGATCTTCGTCAGTTCATTGGCCTGAATCTGACCCCGGTGATGTCTCGGGTGACCCACCAATTTTCTTCATGGAAATCTCTTCCCCTGAGTCCAGTGGGCCGTATAAATTTAATTAAGATGTCCATCCTGCCCAAATTCACCTATTTGTTCAGACAAACACCTGTATTCATACCCCTTTCCTTCTTTGCTAGGCTGGACAGTTTGGTCATCTCCTTTGTATGGAATGGAAAGGCCCCTAGAATCGCAAAAACAACATTACAGCTACCAGTTACGCTGGGTGGCCTGGCACTCCCATGTTTCTTAAAATATTATTGGGCGGCAGTCCTGGTGACGTTAAAGTGGTGGCTCGCGGGGGAGCCCTCTAATCCGTCATCCGATGTGGAGGCCGCATTGCTGGGTTCCTACTCGGAACTAAGGAATCTCATACATAGAGGGCCCCGCTCCAATCCCAAAATTTCGGTGCCCATGAAAACGACCATTAAGGTGTGGGATACGGTGAATGGGAAACTAGAGAAACAACATAAGTGGTCCCCTGTGACACCACTTTGGGGTAACCCGCGGTTGAGTCATTTTCAGTCGATTCCAGATCCCGTCATATGGGCTAGATACGGCATAGTTGCCCTTGGTGATATTGTATCACAGGGACAACTGATAACGTTTGATGATCTGAAAACCAGAAAGGGCCTCCCAAACCGAATGTTTTTTAGATTTCTCCAGATAAGGCATGCTTTTCGCTCCCAGTTTCCCAGCCCGATAACTCTGCGGATGTCGGATTTGGAAACTGAACTCCGTGCATCTGAAGGCACTAGACTACTCTCGTCTATCTATAACAAACTTACCCTGCTGGACACATCTAGAGTCTCACAACTGCTGACAACCTGGCGGCGTGACATCCCTGACCTGAGTGATGATGACTGGGAGGAGGGGGTGGAGGGGGTGCAGCAATATCTAACTCTGACCAATATCTAACTCTGACCAATATCTAACTCTGACAGCAGAGCTCAGTCTGAGTGCTGACACTCTGTTGAGCAGACCTCTGTCTAGCAGCTCCGTGAAGAGCTCCGTGAAGAGCTCGGCCACTGGCCGCCCCTTCCTCGGCTCCCCCCCCCCCCTTCCAACCCACTCCCCCCTCCTATCCCCCTACCGTCAGATCTACTTCAGACGCCGTTCTTAGTCGGCCGGCCGCTCAGGACACCCCGCGGCTCCGGCCCAGCCCCCCCTGGACCACCACGCCAGTCCCTCTCCCCTCTGACTCTCCGGCGGCCACCTTCAGCAGCCGGTCGGCCGCTCAGGACACTTCGCGGCTCCGGCCGCCCTCGGCAGGCTAGCCCGCACCTCTCCACTTCTCCCCCTGCAGCATTCTGCCGGTCCCCCCTACCCATCCGGTCGCCGCCTAGTCAGCTGCTGTTCTGCCTAGTCAGCCGGCCGGCCGCTCGGGACCCTCCGCAGGTACAGCACTTACCGTCCCCCTCTACTGACCAGCCGCTCCGGCGGATCCGCACCCCTCCCTACTGACCATCTTCACCGGACGGGTCGGGCAACAACGCCAGGACAGCCCGCGGCTCGGGCCTAGCCGGCGGCCATCTTGGTACTCCCTCTACCGGCCAGCCACGGCTTGGGCCCAGCCGGCGGCCATATTGGTACACCCAGTGCCAACGGTGCAGCATCCGAGGACCCCCTCCTGAGGCCATCAGCCCCCAGCCACACCACCGCCCGATTGGACCCACTACCCCCTAGTCCATCTACTCAGCAGACCCCCCCCCCTCTGTGGCCCCACCGCAGCCCCGGTCTCAATCACCACGTTCTAGCCGCTAGAGTCGGTGAGACAGACCACGGCTGCAGCCTAGCCCAGTCAGCTTGCCACCACAACCCCCTCACTGTTGTTCAACAGAGCCCCGTGCCCCTCTGCACCGGAAATCACCCCTCCTGCTACTGGACCACACTGCGGGGGCACTAGAGATTCACCGGGGGCCAGTCTACCTCAAATCGCCTGAGACCCAGCCACCGCACCACCTACCGCACCAGGTCCCCCTCCTTCACCCTCGGGACCTTCAGCACAGGTAAGCTCCGGGGGCACTCGAGAAGTTGATCCAGGGGCCCTTGTCCGATCGCCCCTCGAGGGGGTCAGGAAGGAATTTTTTCCTCGACTGCACTATTGGCCTACGCAGCCAGGGGTTTTTTTTGCCTTCCTCTGGATCAACGAGAGGGAGGTGGGCAGCCCACCGCCCTCTAGTACCTCCGCTCCAACACTCAGCCGTCACTCTCACCACTCCAGAGCAGTGGTCAGCCATCCGATCCCTCCATCCCCCTGCAAGGCTATCATCGCCACACCAGTGCCTTCGTCATACAAATTTCTTTTCTAGCAACGCCGCCTTCAGCATCATGTGCAACTTCAAGTACACAGCAGACACCCTCC
The DNA here is from genome assembly GCF_042186555.1 of Aquarana catesbeiana. Lineage (NCBI taxonomy): Eukaryota > Metazoa > Chordata > Amphibia > Anura > Ranidae > Aquarana > Aquarana catesbeiana. The sequence goes on along the minus strand of NC_133324.1, from coordinate 491,809,036 downwards.
ACAGGCTAAGAAACACGGCCGCAACTTTACCAACCACCACGCAAAAAAGACTAAAAAAAGAACAATTACTAAGGACCAACCCACAATCAACCATCAAAGGCAGAGAGACACCGATCCAACCACAACAACTATCATGCGCCCTGATCAACACCAGATCTGCAGTCAAGCACAGGCTGGAAATCCGCGATTTCATCATCGAAAACAACATAGACTGCCTCTTCATTACAGAAAGCTGGCTAACTTCCGACTGCAACACCATCCTGACTGAATTGGTGCCCAAGAACTACAGTATCATATCTGAGCATAGAATTGGAAAAAAAGGAGGAGGTCTTGCAGTGATTTTCAAATCGCACCTGGGGTTCACCAAACCAAACTTACAGAACTCAGTGCCTTTCATGGAAACACTCTCACTGCATCTTCAAACAACACCTCAAGACACCATTCACATACTACTATGCTACAGACCACCAGGACCAAAGACCAATCTCCTCACACCGCTCACTGAATTCTTCTCAATGCACACCTTGAAAACCAAAAACCTTCTGGTACTTGGGGATTTCAATCTGTGGGCAAACTCCGCCCAAGACCCTATTGCAACCGCCTGCGTTAACCAAATGGAAGAACTTGGCCTGCAACAACTGATAAATGCTCCTACGCATGGTTCAGGACACACTTTAGATCTCATCTTCAAACAGAATATGGACATCGACGTATTGAACAACACCCCACTACCATGGACGGACCACCATGCTATCAAATTCAAAATCACCACTAACACCACCCTCCAAAAACAGAAACGGGCAATAGCAACACACTGGAAAAGATCTCAGAAGAAACTACACTCTGAACTCTTCAAAACTACATTGTCGAGCAAAATTCTTCTGCTAAACCCAAACCTCTCAACGGAACAAACACTCAACTCCCTAAACAATGTTTTACTACAAACAGCAGACTCCGTGGCGCCAAAACGCAGAACACCCGTCCGCACAAAAAACTCGAATTGGTTTAATGGCACTCTCACCCTACTCAAGCAAGAACGCAGAAGATCTGAGAGAACTTGGAGAAGAAATCCCACCAAGGAAAACCATGCTAACTACAAAGCACTCACAGTGAAATACCACAAGGCAATCTTCAAAGCCAAAAAAGAACATTTTGCAGACACCATCTCATCCGCCTTAAACCGCCCACGTGAACTTTTCAAAATAGTTGCTCAATCAATGAACCCGACCTGCCTAGAGCCCCCTGCAAACGATACCCAAGAATTCTGCAATGAGTTATCAGATTTCTTCATCGACAAAATCGACAACATTCGGAAAGCAATTCATCAGAAAATAACAACCAACCTCACCCAACCAATGCAAAAAGAGGATATCGACACGAACATCACTCAACCACCGAAGTTCTTTTTGGCCCCAATCACCACGGACACGACTAAAAACATCATCGGAAGCCTTCGCGACAGCACATCACCGAACGACATCATCCCCACCAAATTGTTCAAAGAATGTTCCGACATCCTGGCCCCCACCCTAACACATCTCATAAATCAATCATTCAAAGAAGGGACTGTGCCAACCTCCCTCAAGCAAGGCATCGTCAAACCCCTGCTAAAGAAACCTAATCTCGACCCTAAAGACCCTAACTGCCGCAGACCAATAACAAGCCTCAACACCATCTCCAAGATTATAGAGAAAACAGTAGTACAGCAGCTACAACACCACCTGGAGACACACCACCTCCTGGACCCTCTGCAATCAGGCTTCCGCCCAGGCCATGGCACAGAAACAGCACTTCTCAAAATATGGGACGACGCCCTCGAAGCAGCAGATGACGGGGAACCGAGTCTTCTGGTACTGTTAGACCTCAGTGCAGCATTCGATACAGTGGACCACAATACTCTACTTGTCCGCCTCTCAGAAGTTGCAGGAGCCACAGATTCTGCCCTAAAATGGTTTACATCCTTCTTAGAGAATCGCTCTCAGACAGTGAAACTGGGAACATTCACCTCGGAATCTCGGGCAGTCTCCTGTGGAGTCCCTCAGGGCTCACCCTTGTCACCAGTGCTATTTAACATCTACATCCGCCCGCTTCTCAATATCATCAGGAAAACGGACCTCTGCTTCCACTCATACGCAGACGACACCCAACTCTACCTTCGCATTAATGGACAAAAAGATCATCATCAGCAACTACAGAAATGCCTCACTTTAATCAATGACTGGATGACCGCTAGCTCCCTCAAACTTAACGAATCAAAAACAGAACTTCTTCTCCTGCAAGCCAACAAAAATTCCAAAATTAAGACTCCGTGGACACCACCCCCCATCCTCGGACAGACCATCTCGCCCAGCACCAAAGTCAAGAGTCTCGGAGTCATCTTTGACTCAGGAATGACAATGGATGCACAAATAGGATCGGTGGTGAGCGGATCCCACCACCTCCTCCGCCTGCTTCGCAGACTCATCCCCTTCATCCCAGAAGAGGACAAAGCGGCAGTTGTGGGAACGATCATCAATTCCCGACTCGACTACGCAAATTCCCTCTACGTAGGTCTACCCCAATATCAGCTTGCGCGCTTGCAACTCATGCAGAACACGGCGGCAAGACTGTTAACAGGAAAAAAGCCCTGGGAATCCATCTCCCCATCCCTAAAAAGCCTACATTGGCTAACTGTGAAGAACCGGATCATATTCAAGACCCTCTGCCTCACCCATAAATGCATACAAGGAAACGCTCCGCAATATCTCCGGGAAAAAATAAAACACTACACACCGATTCGCAGTCTTCGATCAGCTAACCAAAACCTCCTCCTCATTCCCAAATACCGCTACAAAGCAAAGGGAGAACGTAGATTTGCAGTCCAAGGACCTCGCCTATGGAATGCTCTCCCAACCAACCTCCGCATGGAAGAAAACCACCAGGCCTTCAGGAAAAAACTAAAGACCTTCCTTTTCTAGAAGCTGGCTACAGAGAATACATCTAGCGCCTTGAGGCGATTCAGTTCGCAATTGCAGCGCTTTACAAATCATTCATTCATTCATTCATTCATTCTAGGGATAGATTTACCCAACTAAAATTTCTACACCGGGCTTATTACTCCCCGTCGCGTCTTGCAAAAATTTACACAAATAGAACAGCCACCTGTCCTAGATGTGGCGCAGATGATGCAGATTTTTTTCATACTGTGTGGACATGTCCACAGATAGTGGTTTTTTGGAAGACAGTCCTGGATGATATTAACTCGGTGGGCAGAGTCAGGGTCCCCTATAGCCCTCTCCCCCTCCTGCTGGGCATATGTGACTATCTTGAGGCCCCCAAAAGGAAACAATTATTTGTTTTTTTATACTGCAATGTATGCCAGAAAGGCGATTCTCCTTAATTGGAATCAGCCTCAACCACCTACTAAACAACTATGGCTCTCTCTCATAAATGCAACCCTGCCCCTATATAAACTAACATATATGGGAAGGAACTGTCCGAAAAAGTTTGATAGAGTCTGGGCGGGTTGGGTGGAGGCCAAGCACCTGACTATTCCATAGATAAACTAAGTACTATAACTTACACTCTTGGCTGCCCAAGAATTCCAGCTTTAGGTAATTTTGCCCCGGACAAGGCCTCCCCGCTACGAGGTTAATAAATAACTAAGATCGGAGGATCCCCGCGGTGCCTTCCTACCCGGGCCTCCCCCCCCACCCTTTCTCCCCCCACACGGGGACTTTTATAGCGACCTGGATTTGAAGTTTTACAACCCTATTTTGACCATTTACTGTGCGGTTGAAATATATTATCTGCAATGTACTGGTCGATGTAACTTGTTTTGTATTCTGTTTGTTTGAGATAAATAAATAACCTTTATGTTACAAAAAAAAAAAAAAAATTGTAATTACACGCCCCTGTTAAACAGGGGCTGAAAAATTGGGCCTTAGCCACTGGTGGCGGCGCCCAGAACCAAAAATGTTCTTACAAGCTATCAGCATGATCATTGAGGAGGAAGAGGATAATCACTCAGCATAACAGGATAGTCACTCAGCATCAGCATAGGCAGTCTTGAAGGGATCTGACATTTCAAAAAAAATTATTCGATTACATCAGCATCAGGTGCTTGGTAGCTGGTGGTGATCCAAGACTGATTCATTTTTATGAAGGTCAGTCGATCGACCGAGTCGGTGGACAGACGCACCCTGTGATCGGTTACAAAGCCTCCAGCAGCACCGAATGTGCGTTCCGAAACAACGCTGGATGCAGGACAGGCCAGTAGCTCAATTGCATACTGTGCAAGCTCTGGCCAGTGATCCATCCTCAAGACCCAGTAACCCAGAGGATTTTCGGTGGGAAAGGTGTCCAAGTCAGATCTTGCCCCTAGGTATTCCTGCACCATGTAAAACAGACGCTGGCAATGGTTGCTGGAACCGATCATACCTTGGGGCTGCAGACTAAAAAATTGTCTGAACGCATCGGTCAGACGGCCACCTTCTCCACCGCTCCTTCTTTGACTGACCGAAGCCTCAGCAACACGTTGTCCAGGAACAGGAGTTTGTAACCTCCCAGTCCCTGGGAACACCTTGCACAGACCTTTCTGCAAGGCCTCCCGAAGATGTTTCATCCTCTGCTCCCTCTGCGACAGCAAGATAAGGTCCGCAACCTTACCCTTGTAATGTGGATCAAGGAGGGTTGCCAGCCAGTATTGATCCCTCTCCTTGATGCCACAAATACGAGGATCCTTCCGCAGGCTTTGCAGGATCAGGGAGACCATGCAGCATAGGTTTGCTGAGGCATTCGGTCCAGAGTGCTCTGGGTTACTAAGGACAACATGATCCGCAGCCACCTCCTCCCAGCCATGTACAAGTCCATGGGTTTCTTGGGACTGTAAATGATCCCTTAAAGACTGCTGCTGATGCTGAGTGCCAGGCTCCACCTCCATGCTGACACAATCCTCCTTCACCTCCTCCTCCTCCTCGTCCTCTTCCTGTGTGATCGGCGGGCACGCAGGAACACTGTCTGGATAAAGGGGGCCTTGAGAGCTAAGGAAGTCCTCCTTTTCCTGCCTCTGTTCTGCCTCAAGTGCCCTGTCCATTATTCCACGCAGCGTGTGCTCCAACAGGTGGACAAGGGGGACAGTGTCACTGATGCATGCACTGTCACTGCTCACCATCCTTGTGGCCTCTTCAAATGGTGACAGGACAGTGCATGCATCCCTGATCATGGCCCACTGGCGTGGGGAAAAAAACCAAGCTCCCCTGACCCTGTCCTGGTGCCATAGTCGCACAGGTACTCATTGATGGCCCTCTGCTGTGTGTGCAGCTGCTGCAGCATGGCCAACATTGAGTTCCACCTGGTGGGCATGTCACAGATTAGGCGGTTCTTGGGCAGGTTAAATTCCTTTTGGAGGTCTGCCAGCCAAGCACTGGCATTATATGACCGGCAGAAATGCACACAGACTTTCCTGGCCTGTCTCAGGACATCCTGTAAGCCCAGGTACCTGCCCAAGAACCGCTGCACTACCAAGTTATGGACGTGAACCAAACAGGGCACATAGGTCAGGTGTCCCTGTCGGAGGGCGGAGAGGAGGTTGGTGCCATTGTCGCAAACCACCATTCCTGCGTTAAGTTGGCATGGTGTCAACTACCTCTGAACCTGCCCCTGCAGAGCTGACAGAATCTCTGCCCCAGTGTTGCTCCTGTCCCCCAAGCACACCAGCTCAAGCACCGCATGGCATCTTTTGGCCTGCGTACTTGCATAGCCACTTGAACGCCTACGGAGCACCGATGGTTCCGAGGACAAAGCACAGGAAGAGGCCATGGAGGAGGAAGAAGAGGAGGGGGTGGAGGAGAGAGGTGTGTCAGAATCACCAGTAGTGGCATTTTGGAGGTGTGGTGGCGGAACAACCTCCAACACTACTGCACCTTGTCCTGCATCCTTCCCAGCTGCCAGCAGAGTCACCCAATGTGCCGTGAAACTTAGGTAACGTCCCTGTCCATCCCTGCTGGACCATGAGTCAGCGCTAATATGCACCTTACCGCTGACCGCCCTGTCCAGCGAGGCCAAGACATTGAATTCCCCATGCTGGTAAAGAGCCGGAATCGCCTTCCGTGAAAAAAAGTGGTGTTTGAGAACCTGCCACTGAGGAACCGCACATTCCACAAACTCACTGGAGGGGTCAGAGTCTATCAACTGAAAAGGTAGCAGTTGAAGTGCTAGCAATTTTGCCAAGCTAGCATTCAACCGCTGGGCATGTGGATGGCTGGGAGCAAACTTCTTTCTGTGGTGCAGCAGCTGGGACAGGGAAATTTGCCTGGTACAATCTGACGTCAGTGCACCGATAGCAGATTGCCCGCAAGTACTTGGCTGTGACACACCTAATTCTACACCTTCATTCCTCTCAATGCAGGTCTCAAAGAGGACTGAAGGTATAGTGGGGTTGGAGATCCCAGCTGATCAGGAGCAAGGAGAGGTCCTCTTTGTTCTTTGGTTTGGGTCTTCTAGGTACGCTTGCCAACGAACTGCATGGCAGGTCAAAATATGTCTGGTCAAGCATGTGGTGCCAAAGCAGGAGATGTTTTGGCCACGCGAGATACGCTTGAGACATATGTTGCAAATAGCAGCGGTGCGATCTGATGCACTCGTCTCAAAAAAGGCCCACACCAAAGAACTTTTGGAATAACGCGCAGAGACAGCAGCGCCCTGCACATGCGGAGCTCTGCGGTGTGATGCAGTCAGTGTGCTGCCCTTAGGCTGGCCCCTGGAGGGCATCCTGCCTCGTTGGTAATGTGCCTCCTCCTCCTCCTCTCTCCTATCAGGCACCCACATTGAGTCAGTGACCCCATCATCCCCTCCCTCCTCATCACTGGAGCAAACCTGGCAGTATGCTGCAGCAGGGGGAACATGACTGCCAGATTGCTATCCTTCTTGGGCACCCCCTCGGTCTGGGCTCACGTTACTGCCTTCATCTAGCTCAGTACCATCATCAGAGCCTTCAAAACGCTGGGCATCCTCCTGGAGCATGTGTAGAAGGTGAAAATGCTGCGCTAAACCCAAAAACAGAAAACAAGAGCAGCTAGCACACAAACAAACCAAGTCCAAAAAACAACAAAAAGTGCAGCGCTAAAAGTATCTAACATGGGATAATAAACATATAAATCCAAAATAAACACCCTTGCAGATGTGAAAAATTGTGTACATCAAATTATAATCAAATGTCCTGTGTGAAATATGGAACAGCAAATAAAAATGTCCATATGAAAAGTGTTAGAGCTATATCTCTTCAAATTGGAAGATTCCGGTGGACATCAGGAGACATATGGATATTCAGTAAAAATGAGAGGGTATGCTTACCGGATCCGCAGGACGCACATACCTTATGGCAGTGCGTCAGAAAGGCATGGGGAGAATCTCCCGTGGTATCCAAACCAAGTGATGTCTTGTAGACCGCGAGCCCCGATGGATGATGATAGACACAAGTGGGAGTTGAACGACTGTCCCTCAAAGTCCCGGTTTCCAAGGTTGGATGATCCGGAGGTGATGGTTTAGCGTGAAAAAGAAAAAGGGGGGCTCCACATGGTGTAGAGCAAACAAATGGGATTTTATTGAAGTAAAACACCATACACAGATAAAAAGTGATCACTTTGGATTAAAATGGCAATGTGGGAAGCTGAAAATGCTATCCCTACGCGTTTTGACGAAACAGTCTTCAACAGGGGCATGGATCAGCCTCCCCACATTGCTCTTACTTATAGACTGTATAAAAATTAAAATTGTGCGGATCCGCCCCCAACATGGCGGAACCGGAAGTGGAACAAAAACATACCCAACACTGTGGTCAAACAGTTCGAGGGACTCCTCAGGAGGACATAGTGGGGCTAGGAAAGGAGTCACTGATGCCATTGAGCCGAGGGAAGAGGCCGCGTTGGCAGCTGCTTTGCCAGACAAAGTACCCTGAGCCTGAGTGAGAGAGGATGAGGAGGATGAGGACAGCTTGGTCATCCACTCGACCAAGTCTTCCGCATGTTGCGGCTCAACACGGCCAGCTGCCGAAAAAAAGGCCAAGCGTGTCCCACGGCCACGTGCTGATGAGGATGCACTGTGTCCACGACCAGCACTGTTGCCTCTAGACACAGAGCCTGCTTGCCCTCTTTTATTGGCTTGTGACTGTCTGCCTCTCCTTGTTGGCCTTCCAGACATACTATTAGCGATGTATATATATATATATATATATATATATATATATATATATATATATATATATATATATATATATAGAGCGATTATACTGCAGCTAGCAGAATCAACTGACTGCCTGTAGTTTTATTAGTACGATAACACCTGCACTTGTCTTCAGGTAGCTATACTGTAGGTGCAACTGTGCGGGGTACACAGTACAGTAACAGGAAATACGTTAAGAGCCTACACAAGCACCTAGCTGCAGGTAGCTATACTGTAGATGAGACTGTGTGGGGTACACAGTACAGTAACTGGAAATACGTCAAGAGCCTACACAAGCACCTGGCTGCAGGTAGCTATACTGTAGGTGCAACTGTGCGGGGTACACAGTACAGTAACTGGAAATACTTCAAAGAGCCTACACAAGCACCTGGCTGCAGGTAGCTATACTGTCAGTGAGACTGTGCGGGGTACACAGTACAGTAACTGGAAATACTTCAAAGATCCTACACAAGCACCTGGCTGCAGGTAGCTATACTGTAGGTGAGACTGTGCGGGGTACACAGTACAGTAACTGGAAATACTTCAAAGAACCTACACAAGCACCTGGCTGCAGGTAGCTATACTGTCGGTGAGACTGTGCGGGGTACACTGTACAGTAACTGGAAATACTTCAAAGATCCTACACAAGCACCTGGCTGCAGGTAGCTATACTGTACATGAGACTGTGCAGGGTACACAGTACAGTAACTGGAAATACTTCAAAGAGCCTACACAAGCACCTGGCTGCAGGTAGCTATACTGTAGGTAAGACTGTGCGGGGTACACAGTACAGTAACTGGAAATACGTCAAGAGCCTACACAAGCACCTGGCTGCAGGTAGCTATACTGTAGGTGCAACTGTGCGGGGTACACAGTACAGTAACTGGAAATACTTCAAAGAGCCTACACAAGCACCTGGCTGCAGGTAGCTTGTGTAGGCTCTTTGAAGTATTTCCAGTTACTGTACTGTGTACCCCGCACAGTCTCATGTACAGTATAGCTACCTGCAGCCAGGTGCTTGTGTAGGATCTTTGAAGAATTTCCAGTTACTGTACTGTGTACCCCGCACAGTCTCACTGACAGTATAGCTACCTGCAGCCAGGTGCTTGTGTAGGCTCTTTGAAGTATTTCCAGTTACTGTACTGTGTACCCCGCACAGTCTCACCTACAGTATAGCTACCTGCAGCCAGGTGCTTGTGTAGGCTCTTTGAAGTATTTCCAGTTACTGTACTGTGTACCCCGCACAGTCTCACCTACAGTATAGCTACCTGCAGCCAGGTGCTTGTGTAGGATCTTTGAAGTATTTCCTGTTACTGTACTGTGTACCCCGCACAGTCTCACCGACAGTATAGCTACCTGCAGCCAGGTGCTTGTGTAGGCTCTTTGAAGTATTTCCAGTTACTGTACTGTGTACCCCGCACAGTACAGTAACTGGAAATACGTCAAGAGCCTACACAAGCACCTGGCTGCAGGTAGCTATACCCTAGGTGCAACTGTGCGGGGTACACAGTACAGTAACTGGAAATACTTCAAAGAGCCTACACAAGCACCTGGCTGCAGGTAGCTATACTGTAGGTGAGACTGTGCGGGGTACACAGTACAGTAACTGGAAATACTTCAAAGAGCCTACACAAGCACCTGGCTGCAGGTAGCTATACCGTAGGTGAGACTGTGCAGGGTACACAGTACAGTAACTGGAAATACTTCAAAGAGCCTACACAAGCACCTGGCTGCAGGTAGCTATACTGTAGGTGAGACTGTGCGGGGTACACAGTACAGTAACTGGAAATACTTCAAAGAGCCTACACAAGCACCTGGCTGCAGGTAGCTATACTGTAGGTGAGACTGTGCAGGGTACACAGTACAGTAACTGGAAATACTTCAAAGAGCCTACACAAGCACCTGGCTGCAGTTAGCTATACTGTAGGTGAGACTGTGCAGAGACTTGCAGGGTACACAGTACAGTACAGTAACTGGAAATACTGTAAAAACACCTGCCTGCCTGTCAGTATATTAGGAAGAGAAGAACAGGATCTAGCTAAACTGAATACAGGGAGTGGTAAGTGCAGCAGTGGTAAGAGTGGTAAGTGCAGCAGTAGGTATGACCACCTGTGCTTTAGTTCTGAGGCACCTCCCCTGCTAGGAAGAATGATCTGGAAGAGGGGCAGGGCCTGGGACTGGAGTGGCAGGCAGCTCATGTGAGAAGCTCTGACCAATCCCCAACTGGAATTGGCAGGGGGCAGGCCTCCCATATAGGCTGGGGTAACAGCCTCACTAGAGTTGTCGGCCGGGAGACGTGGAAAATGGAGTACTAGGCAGCAGCAGGGGCCCCATCCCCATCTGGGGGAGGGAGCTTCATCTTTACACAGTTAAGGATGAAGCGTTCTGGAACAGAGGGGCTGGAGAAGCTGCCGGAAGGTATGTCCAGTTAAAACTCTCCATCATGGACTCGGGGCAGGAGAAGGTCGGTGAGTGGACCACGGTGGAGTTCTGGATAAGGCATGCCAGGGGAGCTGGGTGTGAGGCCAGAGGAGAGACTGTGGGGAGAGTGTCAAATCGCTGCAGCCTGAGGGCGCAGGATTTGCAGGCTGGACTAGCTGGGAACAGTAGTCCACCAATCAGCACATACTACTAAATTACTAGGCCGCCGGGGAGAGGTACTGCAGACCTCTGGCCTAGTAACAGTGTAACCAATTATAGCCAGCAACTGAGACTGTTCAGAGTGGTCTCTTTTTTCAAAAGAGGATGATGTGACAGGAAGAGTAATGATCTACAGTGAAAGTTTGTGCAGGAGGGTGGAAGTCCTGAGAGCAACAGTCTGCAGGAGATACGCAGAGGAAGAGAAATAGTCTGCATGGTGTTATGCAGGGGAAGCGCCTGTAGATATTACGTGTACATCAGTACTTCACAGCTCAACCTTTTGTTCTAATTCTTAAATATGATGGCAAAGCAATTGTTCCATGGGCATCCCATATTTCCTTTCCCCCAAAACAGTTATATTCCCCAATAAACAAAACAAAAAAAACAACGCAAAATGACTGTTCATGTCCTCAGAAGGGATAGATAGAGGTTTGGCAGCAGGGTGACAAGGTAGATGTTAGTTACTAATAGCAACCAAGCGCTACAGAATCATCAGAACCACCAGAAAAAATTATGCCAGGCTGTTTTGTAGCTGGTATGCCTGAGGGGCAAGAGCCACACTGAGATTCTATCAGCTGTTCAGGGGCAGGCTGAGAGATGGATGACACCACGCCTCGTTGTGCCAAAAAAGTTGTGTGTGCCAATAGCACCAAATCTACTGTCTGTCATTCGACATGGAAAGTTCACACATGTGTCTTACCCAGCACACATCTTCAACCTGGCAGTCGTAAGAGATCCCATCCTCAGACCCCTCCGCGCTCAAGCTTTTCACACTCCTCTCTGGGATGATCATGTTGCTGAGCCTTCACTGACGTGATTTGATGATTGGTCTCTTCCCTTTCTAATGACCGCTACTCTAATGCCACATACACGCGATCAGAATTTCCAACAACAAATGTTCTATGTGAGCTTGGTGTCGGAATTTCCGACACCAAAAATTTGAGAGCTGGATCTCAAATTTTCCGACAACAAAATCCGTTGTCGTAAATTCCGAGCATGTGTAGACAATTCCAACGCACAAAATTCCACGCATGCTCTGAATCAATTACGAGACGAAAGCACTCGGTCTGGTAAAACTAGCATTAGTAATGGAGCACATTTGTCACGCTGCAAAGTTTTTAATCTTTTAATGCAGTGCATTCTCTTCTTCTTTATAATGCTAGAATAATGAAGTTGTTTTGCTGCTGATATTCACACAGAGTTCTGACAAACTGATTTCTTTATTATTTCTTGTGATCTCATGAATAATCTTTTTTTTTTGTCTCCAAATCTCCAGAATAATGTTTATATATTTTTTTATAGTGATCTACTTTTTTTTGGTCAAGATCTCCTGATTTTTTTTTTCTAGTGATCTTCATAATATTTTTTCTCGTTTTGTGCGTCAAGTTGCCACAACACCATTATTATCTTGTATTTTTTAACCCACTCATTCGTGGCCATCTCCTCGCAATCGCTCCCAACAAATGATAATCTTCCTCTGCTGCTGAAATGTTGGTTGATGTTGGTGTCCCTTGTTAATTTGACATTGTATTTTTGAAATGTACCTGCCTACTCACAAACAAACTGTCCTTTTTTAACTAAAACACGTAGCCAAGTATTTGTGATAAAAAAATTGACATTTATTAGGGGTCATAACAAAATAAAGAGGAAGGCAACGCTGTATAAACTGGTGAAATTGGCAAAACCTTTGTACCCCAGGGCACACATTAACTATCTGACAGGCAAAATTGGTAGCCAGAGGAGTCCATTTAATAGAGAGCACAATCCGGTCCCGGACTCCGAGAGATCAGGAGCAGCAGCAGATGACATATATGTCCTGAGGCTGTGGTCTTACAACAGCCTGCGTCTTTTGTCAGACCAGACTGAACCCAGGCCATCACTCTCTTCTCTTCCTTACAGGGTTGCTTCCATGCTTGCTTCCAGGCTGTGGCTGTGGTGTTGGAGTTGTGGCAGGAGGTGGAGGAGGTGGAGGAGGAGGAGGATGGTCCAACTCACACAGGTGGGTTTTGTATGAGTTCACACCTCAACCCCTTATTTAGGACCAGATAGATCACTTTCTCACAAATGAGGCGTTGGCCCACCTTCATTTCCTGCATTTTGCTGGCTACCATGCAGGCATAGACCTCTTGAATATTGGGGGTGGTTCTGAGGGCCGCAGTAGCCTTCTGAATCAAAGAAAGCACTGATCCTCCGCGTTCCTCCCCTTCCTGGTACTTTTTGTTGGAAGTCGGAGGGGAGGAACCTGGGATTCGGTCAGGCTACTTGACCTGGCCACCTCCTGGCTGAGACTTTCCACAGCCTCCTCCTGGCTGTGACTTTCCACGGCCTCCTCCTGGCTGAGACGTTCCACGGCCTTCTCTTGGCTGAGACTTTCCACGGCCTCCTCCTGACTGAGACTTTCCTGTGTATGAAAATGGGACATAGTTTTAGTTTTTTGGTCATCAATCACACACAATTTAGAACTCATGACTGTTGCAAATTGAATGTTAACAAATAGAAAAGACTATCATTCCGACCCCAGCATTTTTCATTCTTGTCCCAATCATTTTTGGCTATTATTGTCTATTGATATGTAAACCACTTTGTTAATTCCGAAATTAGTGATCAATACTAACATCTAATTAACATCATTCAATTTTTGGACAAGAAATATGTTGAACAATGCTATACCTGGCTCAATCTGGGCTCCTCCACACCTCATCTGATGTGGAAGGAAGAGTGGAAGGAAGGGCTGAGAGTGATGGCCTGATTTCAGTCTGGTCTGAAAAAAACGCAGTCTGTCGCAGTACCAGAGCCTGGGGACATAAACGTCATCTGCTGCTGCTCCTGATCTTATGGAATCCTGGACCTTCTTGCGCTCCCTATTATATGTGCTCCTCGGGCCACCAATTTTGCACTTCAAATAGGGGACGGTTGCCGTGGGAATCACCGGCTTCACCAATGACAGCAATTGATCCAGTACACTGTGTGATACTGCTGATCTGCACAGAGCGTCCTTGGCTCCTCCCACGCGTTGCATCAAGCTTAAAAAAGTCACGTGACTGTGATGCAACGCGTGGGAGGAGCCAAGGACGCTCTGTGCAGATCAGCAGTATCACACAGTGTACTACAGTGAATCTGCTCCTGTCTAAGGCAGCTGACTGCTATAGCAAAACCTGCATATGCCTTATCATTATAAGGCACACGTGAGTGGATTGAAGTTTGCCTGTGTACCTTGGTATCCTAACTATTGCACAATGATTGTTTTTTTTTCTCTTATCTGCCTGTTAAATGAGATCTGTTTATGATTCTCACATTGGTTGTGAACAGAAGCAAAAGAAACATTGTTACTATAAATGTCAATGAGCACCTTAATTAAGCAAGTGTTTTTAAACAGCTTTGCTAGTGGGACCGGATCAAAGCTTTATACCAATCGGATTCTACACTTGTATAATTGATCCTTCTGAATACATCCCTATATATTTATCTTTACGTTGATTTTTTATGTGGATTTTTTTACACATTTGGTGGCACTAATTTTTTAATAATTTTTTATAATTTTACACTATTTTGATTGCTGGATTTTTTAGGAAATTTTACTCACCGCTGGATTTATTTGAGTATTTATATTTATTTATTTATTTGTATTCATATTTATTCATTTTTTGCACATTGTGAAGTGCTTCAAATATCATTATTTATTCTTTTTAAGTGACTCTGAAAACACTCTCTTTTGATAGCAGCCTCACTTGGTTTTATGTGTAATTATCAGCTATTTAGCATCACAGCGCTTTGTGTTTTATATATTCTTTTTCACTTATTATTATTATTACTTTTGTGCTGCTCCATGTGCTTTTCTTTACTGTTGTACAGCTTAAAATTGCGTTTAAAATGGCAAGTTTCAGGTTTGTGTGCACAGTAATCGTTCATAGTAAACATCATTCGTTCGCCCACTAATACAATGTTTTTGGCAGATGCAGGTTAACTACTGTAGCGCTGACAACTTTTGTTTCTAGTCATATGTATTGTGGTAAAGGTAATAAGTTGATATAGCGCCATTTAGTGGCTAATTATAAGACTGCAATACGTTTATTTTTATCATTTTTGAGAAGTGACATGGAAGTGATTGATTGTTTACTTCTGGACATTAACTATCACCTACCCACAATGCTCCAGGACCAGAGGACAACTGAAATCCATTGTGGGAAGGATATAAAAGGGCTGGGAGCGGCCATCTTGGGTCTCTTGTTCCTGGGATGCGTGGCCTGCCAGCAGAACTCTGTGGGTGTGTGTGTGTCCCACAGGGTTGCGGCCTACTTTGTCAAGGAGCGGAGCAGCAGCAAGCATCCTGCCATCTATCACAGTGTGCTGGAGCAGCAAAAGTGATCATTCCGGAGACCCGTGGAGGAGGTAACCGAGAACTCCTGGTCGTTAGTAAACGGAACAGCGTGACAGAGTGGTTGGGGTTCCACACGGACTGAGAACTGCTTAGACGGAGACATCCGGTGCGGTGAGAGGGTTAATACCCAGGAGTTTGTTTAACACTACACACATTTAGAGCTGTTACAGAGTGTTGCTGGGACTGATAGTCCCACGGAACAATTGAGTTGGAAAGTATTACATTTACACAGACTTCAATATCCAGATACTGATATTAGATGTCTGTCTTCTTCAAGTAAGAACACTTAATCAATTTGCTGGATTATAATTATGCCTTTGTGTATCAACTTGCACTGTGCAACACTCCAGAAGAACTCTCTGTGGATTACAAATACTGATTTATAGCTAGCGAAGATTGAAGACGTCAGGACTATTTCTTCTATTGCAGGGCCCTGCACCTAGTTATAAGGGATAGTGATTTTATGGTTTAAAGCAGGGGGTATATATGGTATATACCCCCTGGTATATATATATATATATTTAGGTATATCTGTGTATGTGTACAAAGACTGTCATAACTATTTACTATCCTGTTACACTACGTTGGTGTGATAGTGTAGCTACTTGAATAACTTTTATATACATATATCATTTAAGTAAAAAAAAGTTATTTTGGTTAATACAGAAGTTTGCGTGCAGTGTTGTTATTTCTCCTGCAGGTGGAGTTACAAGCACCCAGGTAGAGGTAAATATATATAAATGTATATTGTGAGCTAAAGTTGGTATTAGTGTCATTACAACACTGCACTACAGCTGTGTCAAGGGGATTGAACGAGTTAAGAGGGGTGAATAGATCAGAGAACAGGCCCAATAATAAATCAGCAGCTCCACCGTGAGTTATTACTACATGTGGGGGCTCGTCCGGGATAACTGTCACTCTGAAGTCAAGCGCCCCCTTAAGAACCATAGAATGGATCCCCCCACTGTGGCACAGTGGTGTGAGGCGGAAGGCACCCGCTCAGAAGCGAGCGTGGCCATGGAACTCTGGGGAGATATCTGGCAGAAAGAACACATTAACTGAGTGGTAAAAACGCTGTCCCCAGAACAAAGAGCCAAGGTGGTCGCAGTCAGATCCAATCATGAGACATTCCGCACTTATGCATTATTAGAATGGAGGAAGGGAGTTCCGGAAAATTTCAAGGGTACAAGTGTTGAACTTGCTGATAAGACCAAATTCTATCTGACCCACCCAGGGGAAGAAGGGGAGAATCTTACCACCCTCCCACAGATGAGAGCAGAAGTCAAGGTTCCATCACAGTCAGCCCCGGCTGCAATTGAGCCAGAACTCTTCACAGCCCTGGGGAACTTTGTGTCCCAATGTCAAAAAGGGAACCCAACATACCGAAAACTGAGCATTTTTTCAGGCCGATGGCCTGTACCCAAAGGAGAAGACGCTTTTGAAGAGTGGTTGGAACACGTCACGCAAGCTTTGGATGAGTGGGACATCCCTGAAACGCACAAAAAACAGCAGATTACTGAGAGCTTGAAAGGGCCTGCTTCCGAGGCTATTCGAAATCTGAAGCTCAGCAAACAGAATTGTGTAGCCCAAGACTACTTAGATATCCTGCAAGATGTGTTCGGACGTACTGAAAAAGTTTCCGACCCAGCCTTTGGACCCCATCACGGCCCAGTTAAGAACTCGTCAAGACGGAGGCATATTGAAGTACCCCGATTTGATTCGGATTGTACGAGAAGAAGAAGCTATCTTGGAAAGGAAGAAGGGAAAGACTCAAGAGACGAAACAAGCTGTTGGAGTCAGGACTGTTAGTATAATGGATGATGATCCTCAGATCGAGCTCCTAAAGACTCAGGTGGCACAGTTAATGGAGATGATGGCTCTGTTGACCGAAAAATCCCTTACTCCACCTGAAAGAGAAGTTAGAAAACCTGAAAATGTGTCAGACTCTACCCTTGAGAGGAGATCTGGGCTCTGTTTCAACTGTGGAGGGGCTGGACACCATAGGAGAGTGTGCCCAAGGGCAGCAGTGAGACGCCAACAGCCGGCGGAAATCTTCAAAGGGCCCCAGTGAAGGAGTCAACTGGGTGCCCTGTAACAGCCGCCAACTCCAACAAAACCCAAACACGCCAAGTTCCGAGGATAAGAGAGAAGACGAAGTTGGGCAAACGTCCATGGAAACGAGGAATCAAAATACATACTAATAAGCAGAGTAAGCCGACCACTCCTTGTGGATTCCCTCCCAAGCTAGTAGGACCCTCCCCGATCATCCCAATCCAGGTGGAAGGAATCTATGCCAAAGCCCTTCTGGATACTGGAGCCCAGGTGACTCTATTATACAAAGATTTCTATGTGAAGCATCTCAAACATCTGCCCCTGCAAAAGGGGCAACTCACTTTTGACCCAAGGGTGGCTGGAAAGGCGGAGACTTTCGACACCCTGGCAGTAGTGTGTCCTTGGCCCCCCGGGACTCATAGAAGTTCCCTTATCATCGGAACGAATACTGATCTGGTCAGAAGACTCCTGATACCGCTTGCACAGAAGGAAAGTGCCCTGGCCATGAAGGTACATCCAATGCTAACCCAAGTGTACAAGGACATAGTACACGAACAGAAGGCCCCACCAGAAGGGGTGGGAAAAGTTTGGCGTTTAGACCGAGGTGAAGAACTGCTACAACCGGGTGAAGTGATATGCATGAGAGCCTCTGTCAAGTTGAGTTGGAGACAACCCGGTCCTTTCATTGTCTTGGAAACGGACACTCGAGAAGAAGGTGTGGGTCTGGAGATAATCCCAAAAGTGTTATCAACTAAGGCGCTTAAGAGAAGCAGAGGGAGAGTCTCAGTCAGTGTTGGGAACACGACAGCTTTGCCTGTGAAGATGCCAGCAAGGATGCTGCTCGGGCAGGCAAATCAAGCGACCCCGGTCTCGCCATGTGATGTCAAAAGAGGACCCGAAGGGGAGATTCCCATAGAAGACTTCTAGCCGAAGAACACCTCCCTTACGCCTGTTTGGATGGAAAGGGCCAAAACCCAGCTTATGAGATGGAGAGAGGCTTTTTCAAGGAGTGAGTTTGATGTGGGGTATGCCAAGAGTGCAGAGCACAAGATCCGGCTGGAGGAAGACAAACATTTTCGAGAAAGGGTCAGGAGGATCCAACTGGGAGATCTTGAGGACCTCCAAGAACAGCTGGCTGAGCTGAAAAGGACTGGGATTATCAGGGAGTCCAGGAGTCCATACGCCTCCCCGATAGTGGTGGTGAGAAAAAAAATGGGTCGTTACGGCTGTGTATCGACTATAGGACCTTGAACCGACGGACCATTCCTGATCAATACACTACCCCTCGTATAGAAGATGCCCGACAGAGCCTGTCAGGGGCGAAGTGGTTCAGTGTATTAGATTTGATTTGAAGAGTGGTTATTATCAGATCCCCATTAGTCCTGAGGATAGGGAAAAAACTGCTTTCATCACCCCCGTGGGGTTCTATGAATTTAACCGGATGCCACAAGGTCTGTCTGGGGCCCCAGCAACTTTTCAGCAGCTCATGGAAAAGACAGTAGGCGATATGAACTTGATTGAGGTCCTAGTATACTTAGTTGATATCATAGTATTTGGCCGAACTCTTGAAGAGCATGAAGAGCGACTGGAAAAGGTCCTGAAGAGATTACATGATTAGGGTTTGAAACTTTCAATGGAGAAATGTCAGTTCTGTCAATCTTCGGTGAACTATCTGAGGCACATTGTGTCTGAAGAAGGTATGGCAACTGACCCTGAGAAATTGGAAGCTGTTACCTCTTGGCCCAAGCCCACGAATGTGACCGGGCTCAGGTCATTTCTGGGATTCTGCTCCTACTATCGGAGGTTTGTGGAGGGGTTAGCGAAGATAGCCCACCCACTCACGGAACTATTGAAGAATCAAGAAGAGGCTGATGTGGATTCAGAGAAACCTACGAGGCGGAAAGAAGGGTCCAGAAAGAAGAAGGAGTCTATTCAGGATCAGTGGACGCAATGTGAGGAGACATTCAGACAATTGAAGTGGAGCCTTACCACTGCTCCAGTGTTAGCTTATGCAGATCCTACCAAACCCTATGAACTGCACGTGGATGCCAGCCAAGATGGGCTCGGCGGAGTACTCTACCAAGATCATAATGGACAATTAAGGTCCATTGCTTATGTGAGCCGGAGCCTATCCCCTGCTGAGAAGAACTACCCCACTCATAAACTTGAGTTTCTGGCCTTGAAGTGGGTCGTAGTAGACAAGTTGAGAGATTACCTGTATGGTACAGAATTTGTAGTCAAAACAGATAACAACCCCCTCACGTACTTGCTTGCCACCGCAAAATTGGATGCTACAGGCCATAGGTGGTTGGCTGCTCTTTCAACATTCTCCTTCAGCTTGAAATACAGACCAGGAGTGGGCAACAGAGATGCAGATGCGCTGTCAAGATGACCCCACAGTCCCCTGAGCTCCCAAGAGGATTGGACTCAGCTTGCCCCCGAAGGGGTAAGAGCCCTTTGTGAAGGAGCAGAAAGGCAGGAGAAAAGTGGAGCCAGAGCTGAAGAAATTGGAGTGACTACAGCAGGGGTGCCCTAGTATTACTGTAATGTCTCTCAGATTGCAGCAGAAGGTCTACCTAAGTTATCGAGAAAAGACCTTAGGAGAGACCAACAGGAAGATCCACTCTGCAGCTTAGTACTGGAAGTTTTGGAGAGTCAGCACCCCAATTTACTTCTGAAAAGTACTCGGAGGGAAGCTCTGTTTTGACATAAAGAGTGGAGTTGGTTGCAGTTGCAACAAGGGGTGGTCTACTGAAGGGGCCCCTCTGAAGACCTGGAGGAGAAGTGGCAACTGTTTCTGCCAGAGAAACACAAGGAGAAAGTGTTAATAGTCCTGCATGATTGTCATGGTCATCTGGGGTTAGAAAGAACTCTTCAACTGATAAGGGATAGATTCTATTGGCCTTACATGAGGAAAGAAGTGGAGAGTTATGCCCTGTACACACGGTCGGACATTGATCGGACATTCCGACAACAAAATCCTAGGATTTTTTCCGACGGATGTTGGCTCAAACTTGTCTTGCATACACACGGTCACACAAAGTTGTCGGAAAATCCGATCATTCTGAACGCGGTGACCTAAAACACGTACGTCGGGACTATAAACGGGGCAGTAGCCAATAGCTTTCATCTCTTTATTTATTCTGAGCATGCGTGGCACTTTGTGCGTCTGATTTGTGTACACACGATCGGAAATTCCGACAACGGATTTTGTTGTCGGAAAATTTTATAGCCTGCTCTCAAACTTTGTGTGTCGGAAAATCCGATGGAAAATGTGTGATGGAGCCTTCACACGGTCAGAATTTCCGACAACAAGGTCCTATTACACATTTTCCGTCGGAAAATCCGACCGTGTGTACGGGGCATTACTGTCACTCCTGCCATAGGTGTATCCAGAGAAAGACTTTGCCGCAACGAGCCGCCCCGATGGGTCATTTATCAAGCCAAGGTCCCATGGATTTAGTTTGCATAGATTTCCTGTGTTTAGAATCTGACTTGAGTGGGCAAGGAAATATCTTGGTAGTCACAGGCCATTTTACCAGATATGCTCAAGCCTTTTCCACGGAAGATCAGAGGGCAGTCACAGTGGCAAAGACGCTAATGGAGAAGTTTTTCGTCCATTATGGCTTACCAGAGAGGATTCACTCAGATCAGGGAAGGGACTTTGAGAGTACGCTCATCAGGAGGTTGTTGGATCTATTGGGAATTCAGAAGTCTAGAACTACACCTTATCACCCACAAGGAGATCCTCAGTTGGAGAGGTTTAATAGAACCCTTCTTAATATGTTAGGGACACTGACCTCCGAGCAAAGGCCCAATTGGAGTAAGCATATCACTGCTTTAGTACATGTGTATAACAGCACCAGGAGTGACGTCACAGGATATTCACCTTATCGGTTGATGTTTGGGCGAGAGGCTAGATTACCAGTGGATCTGGCTTTCGGAACTTCCCTGGACCACACCTCAGAGACCTATCATCGAGGATATACAAATAGGCTGAAGAAGAGTCTGAAGATTGCTTATGAGAAAGCTTGGACTATGTCAAACAACAGAGGGAATAGAAATAAGAAAAACTTTGACCTCAAAGTAAGGGTTCAAGATCTACAACCTGGTGACCGAGTTCTATTAAGGAATTTGGGTATTCCTGGGAAACACAAGCTGGCAAATCGCTGGAGGTTGCAGCCATACATTGTATGTAAACAGCTCCCAGGGCTCCCAGTATTTGAAATTAGACCAGAAGGAAGTGCTGGACCAATTAAGACTTGGCATCAGAATCACCTTTTTCCCCTCACTGATGCAGTCAGGATAATCCCCGAGGAGGAGTTATCATCTACATCAAATGTTGTACGTCGGCCTGTAACTAGGTCTCAGTCTGGGTCTTTAACAACTGAAGATAGTGAGGAGAGAGACATGGACATCAGCTGGTTGTGGTCATCTGATACACCCAAAGTTGAAAGGAGTGTTTCATTCCCGACAACCAGAGAGGATAGTGAGGCCCTTAGGCCAGAAGCTCCAGAGTTTGTACCATTGTCTGAAAGGGTTGAAGAGTGTTCGTCTCCCACTGAATTGGAAGAAACAAGGTCTGTAATAGAAGGAAACAGTGTTCACCCAGAAATAGAGGACACACCAAAAGTACAAAGAGGAAAGAGGAGCATTCGCCCACCCAAAAGACTAACATATGATACACCGGGCGAGTGTTCTGAAGTAGCAAAGGTTACCAGTAAAAGGAATGTCGATGAGCCTAGTTCCTCCTCTGTCAATCTGGTAGCAGAGAGCCCTGTTTTACCCCTTGACACACCTGTATCTGACACCAAGGTGACAGTTGTGGGTACACAGAATAGTTTCCCAACACCTGAGAATTGGTGGGAGGCTCCTCTGTCGGTCCTGTGCACTCGTCTAGAGGCCAAAATGTGTAGCAGGAACAAGGTCTTGCATATCTTTGGGGACCAAAGATCTAAAGCAGGGGGAGTATGTAGAGCTGACAACTTTTGTTTCTAGTCATATGTATTGTGGTAAAGGTAATAAGTTGATATAGCGCCATCTAGTGGCTAATTATAAGACTGCAATACGTTTATTTTTATCATTTTTGAGAAGTGACATGGAAGTGATTGATTGTTTACTTCTGGAATTAACTATGACCTACCCACAATGCACCAGGACTAGAGGACAACTGAATGCATTGTGGGAAGGATATAAAAGGGCTGGGAGCGGCCATCTTGGGTCTCTTGTTCCTGGGACGCGTGGCCTGCCAGCAGAACTCTGTGGGTGTGTGTGTGTCCCACAGGGTTGTGGCCTACTTTGTGAAGGAGCAGAGCAGCAGCAAGGATCCTGCCATCTATCACAGTGTGCTGGAGCAGCAGAAGTGATCATCCTGGAGACCCGTGGAGGAGGTAACCGAGGACTCCTGGTCATTAGTAAACGGAACAGCGTGACAGCGTGGTTGGGGCTCCACACAGACTGAGATGGAGACATCCATTTGTCCGGATCTGGTGCTGTAAGAGGGTTAACACCCAGTAGTTTGTTTAACACTACACACATTTAGAGCTGTTACAGAGTGTTGCTGGGACTGATAGTCCCACGGAACAATTGAGTTGGAAAGTATTACATTTACACAGACTTCAATATCCAGATACTGATACTAGATGTCTGTCTTCTTCAATTAAGAACACTTAACCAATTTGCTGGAT
This sequence comes from Aquarana catesbeiana, assembly GCF_042186555.1. Lineage (NCBI taxonomy): Eukaryota > Metazoa > Chordata > Amphibia > Anura > Ranidae > Aquarana > Aquarana catesbeiana. Next base: position 491,786,080 of record NC_133324.1, on the reverse strand, counting down.
TATAATTGCCTTTGTGTATCAACTTGCACTGTGCAACACTCCAGAAGAACTCTCTGTGGATTACAAAAACTGATTTATAGCTAGCGGAGATTGAAGACATCAGGGCTATTTCTTCTATTGCAGGGCCCTGCACCTAGTTATAAAGGATAGTGACTTTATGGTTTAAAGCAGGGGGAGCTCCCTGGTATATATATATATATATATATATATATATATATATATATAGAGGTAAATATATATATATAGAGGTAAATATATATGAATGTAATTTGTGAGCTAAAGTTGGTATTAGTGTCATTACAACACTGATGGGTTATATAGGGTATCACTGGTGATTGGACACTGGCACACCCTAACCAGGAAGTTCAACCCCCTATATAATCCCTCCCCCTTGCAGGGATACCTCCATTTTGTAGCCAAGCAATATAGTGTATTAGAAGAGGGGCGGGACCTCTGTGTCCCATGATGTCCATCGAAAGAAAAGGACTTTCTCGAACATCACGGGACACAGAGCCTCAGTAATTACTGATGGGATGTCCCAGAGCAATGCTATCTGAGGGGGGGAACCACAACCAAGTAGGGTGTAATCAGACCTGAGGAGCCTGTACCACTGCCTGCAGCACACTACACCCAAAGGCGATATCCTCATGCCTTCTCACATCCACCTGATAGAATCTGGTGAATGTATGGACTGAAGACCAGGTTGCGGCCTTGCAGATTTGAGCCATAGAGGCCCGGTGATGCACTGCCCAAGAAGCACCAATAGCCCTTGTGGAATGTGCCCTGATCTGAAACGGAGGAATCTTCTGTTTCAAACCTTAAGCTTGAATGATCAGTTGTCGAATCCATTTAGAAATGGTAGCTTTTGATGCGGCTTGTCCTCTACTTGGACCATCTGGCAGCACAAACAAAACATCCGTTTTGCGAATCTGAGCAGTCGCTTCCAGATAGGCCTTAACTGCTCTTACTACATCCAAAGAATGTAGTGATCTTTCTTCCGGAGAACAGGGATCTGGAAAAAAGGAAGGTAGAACAATGTCTTGGTTTAGATGAAAATCTGAAACCACCTTCGGTAAAAAACTAGGATGAGGGCGCAGTACCACTTTATCCTTGTGTACAACCAAATAAGGCTCTTTACAGGAAAGAGCTGCTAATTCTGATACTCTTCTAGCAGAAGAGATTGCTACCAGAAAAATTTACTTCCTTGTCAGCAAGACCAAAGGAATCTGACGTATTGGTTCAAAAGGCTGTTTCTGTAATACAGACAGAACCAAGTTCAAGTCCCAGGGGTTTAGGGGCGCCTTAACCGGAGGATTAATACACGTCGCCCCCTGCATAAAGTTTCGGACCAAAGAATGTGAAGCAAGTGGTTGTTGAAACAATACTGATAAGGCCGAGACCTGGCCCTTGATGGTACTCAAGGCCAGCTTCATCTCTAATCCCAATTCTACCAATCACATATTTTCTGGGATGCCAACCCCTGGATTCATACCAGGATATATAAGCTTTCCAGACTCTATGATAAATCATTCTGGAAGCTGGCTTCCTTGCATTGATCAAGGTAGATATCACAGGACCTGAAAACCCACAACTCTTCAGAACGTGGGTCTCAATAGCCAAACCGTCAAATTTAGCGTTTGTAAAGCAGGATGGAACACTGGACCCTGAGATAACAGGTCTGGGCGTACCGGTAGTGTCCACGGGGAACCCACCATCATCCTTACTATTTCCGCATACCACGTCTTTCTGGGCCAAGCGGGGTCCACCAGAAGTACTGACTTCCTTTCCTGCCTGATCCTGCGAAGGAGTCGTGGCAGTAGCAGAATAGGCGGGAATGCATAAATCATTGAGAACCGATGCCACGGAATCACCAACGCATCCGTCCCGTGTGCAAGAGGATCTTTTGTCCTTGCCACAAATCTGTCTATCTTTTTGTTGAATCGGGATGCAAAGAGATCTACATCTGGAACCCCCATCTTTGGCATATGGCTCAAAAGACATCGGGATGCAGAGACCATTCCCCTGGAAGTAACTGCTGGTGACTTAAGTAGTCCGCCTGCCAGTTCTCTATCCCTGGAATAAAAACTGCCGATATGCATGGCACATGCTTCTCTGCTTAGACTAAGATCGGGTTCACCTCCTTTTGAGCAGCTCGGCTCCTGGTGCCTCTATGATGATTGACATAAGCCACTGTTGTGGCATTGTCGGACTGGATCCTGACCGGGCAACCCTGTAGCCTGATAGTCCAGGTCTTTAGGGCAAGATATACCGCACGGATCTCCAGAATGTTGATGGGTAAGGTCCTCTCGGTCTTGGACCATATCCCCTGAACCGCAGACTGTTCCAGAACTGCTCCCCAACCCGACAGACTGGCATCTGTTGTTACCACCGTCGAGGTAACCGGCAGAAAGGATTTTCCCTTCTGCAGAGTTTTGGGTATGAGCCACCAATTGAGGCTCTGACGCACCGCATGAGACAGGTGCATCGGAAAGGTCTAATGCCTGAACCTTCTTGTTCCAGGCCGACAGAATACTGTGCTGCAGTAGTCTTGAATGGAACTGAGCATATGGAACCGCTTCGAACGAAGACACCATCTTTCCCAGCAGCCTCATACAAAGGCGGACAGAGGGACCCTTCTTGCTCTTGACTGCCAGGATCAGCTCCCTTAAGGCAGTGATCTTTGCCTAAGGTAGAAATACCTTCTCCTGGCTTGTATCTATGATCAGACCCAAATACTTCAGTCTTCTTATTGGTTTTAGGAAAGATTTTTCTAGGTTGAGGATCCAACCTAGGTGTTCCAGATTCTTGACTGTGGTCCTCAAGTTCCCGTTCAAGGAGGCTACCGACCGGTCTATCAGAAGCAGGTCGTCTAGGTATGCTATGACAGCTATACCCTGAGCCCTTAATCTGGCCAGAGGAGGAGCCAAGACCTTTGTGAACACTGGAGGTGCAGTGGCTATCCCAAAAGGCAGAGCCACAAACTGGAAATGGCGTCCTATCTCGAAGCGCAGAAACTTCTGATGAGCAGGAAAAATGGGCACATGCAGATATGCATCTCTGATGTCTATCGATGCCAGAAATTCTCCTCCCTGCAGGGTGGAGACTACTGTCCGAATTGATTCCATGCGGAAGGATTAAATCTTTAGGAATCGGTTCAGATCCCTTAAATCCAAAATGAGTCTGACATCCCCATTTGGTTTTTGAATCGTAAAAAGGTTGGAATAGAAACCCAATCCTTGATCCTTTGCGGGAACTACCATAATGACCTCCTGCGACAAAAGTCATTCTAACGCTAGAAGGAGCGACTGCTTTTTCTCTGGATCTCTGGGGACACTTGAACTGAGAAAACGAGAAGGAAATTCCTGAAACTCCAGCTTGTACCTAAGGTTACCGTGGAGATTACCCATCTGTCCTGGAAATCCTCCTGCCAGAGCCCTGAGAACTGTCGCAGTCTTCCCCCCACTTGAGCGAGCGGGGGCGCCCCCTCATGCAGAGGTCTTAGTGTCTTGCCTAGTAGGCTTCTTCCCCCAGGACTTCTTTTGTCCCTGGGGTTGACTCTTGTCTCTGGACCCAGATGGATGAGGCCGTCGAGACTGCCTGGAGGCTGAAGCCCCGGCGCTGGGGAAAGAGTCCGTTTGAAAGAGGGACGCTTACTCTTCTTCTTAACAGGTAAGAGAGTGCTTTTCCCACAAGAGATTCTCTTGATATAGTTATCCAAGTCTTCTCCAAACAACCTTTCACCACGAAATGGAAACCCAGCCAGGAGCTTCTTACATGGTGCTTCGGCTGGCCTTTCAACCATAGGATTCTACGTATATGCAATAACCCCAGCGACAGACGAGAGGTTTGCATAGTAGAATCTCTGATGGCGTCCACAACATAACATAAGGCCACTGGAAGGTTAGCCAACCCCTGGGCCTGCTGTTCAGGTAAAACCTTGATGACCTGCTTAACATGGTCTCTTAGGTATTGACAGACTCCAATCGCTGCTACTGCAGGTTGAGCCACTGAACCTGCTAAGGAGAAAACATCCTTCAATAGGGATTCCATCTTTTTATCTACAGGATCCCTGAGCATCTGAGCATTTTCTACAGGACAAGTCAGACTATTATTTACGGAGGAAATGGCGGCATCAATGGCCGGTACTCCCCACATTTTCATAAACTTTTCTTCCATAGGATAAAGTGTTGAAAACTTTTTCGGCGGAAATAAACGTTTATCTGGGTGATCCCACTCAGCATAAAGGAGCTTTTCAAGTAAATTATGAACAGGAAAAGCCTGTGCTGTTTGAGGAGGTTTCAGTGACCCTAAAGAAGAAGAGGGTTCTTTAACTGATTCAGATATGGGCAACTTAAATGTGGAGTGGACCAATCCAGTAAGGATCTGCACTAAGACTTTCTCCTCCTGAGAAGTCGCAGAGGGTCCCTCTCCACCTGATTCCTCCGAAGAGGAATCATTCGTCCCATCCCGATCCTCTGAAAGGGATTCCTCTCCTTTATCCCAGAGCTCCTCTTCCTGAGGGTCTTGGGGAACAGAGGGAGGCCTAGTGCGTTTTCACGGCCATTAATCTTTCCTCTAGACCATTAATGGTTGAGGAAAAAACCTCCTGTGTAATGTATACAGGGGCTGAAGTGCCAGAAGCAGGTATAGCCCCTGACCCCGACGGCTCTCCCTGGCTAGCCATCCCTGGCCCCTCAGGGGGGGAGGATGCTGCAGACAGGGGGCCTTCAGAACCTGAACGAGGTCCCCTAGAGTCTCTGGTTCTTGGGGTGCTTGAACCTCTTCTACCCATAGTGCAAAGCAACAAGGTGGAGGTATCACAAGATGAACACTGACTGCTGAGCGATGTAGTCTGGCTAAAAGCCGTGCTACCCAATGCCCAGTCTGGTGTTACTTTAGTAAATGCTGCCTAGGAGAATGCCTGTGTCCCACCTTACATGCGACCGTCAGCTCTGTGTCCCTCCAGAAGGCTTAGTGCACCTGCAATCATTGCCTTTAATAGCCTGCAGCCTGTCCTGTGGGCGTCTGAGCACGCTGTGCTGACGCCCCCCCCCTACCGCGCCCCCCCTGTTTTTTTAAAAAACGAGCGCTTCCCGCGCTAGCCGACCCTTCTGAACCAACATGGAGGAGGCTGGGGGAGGGGGAGGAGGGAGAGAGGCCGGTAGTGATGGGCCTGCCCGTGCAATGGCGGCGGCGGCGAAAATGCAGTGTCTAACCGCCTTACAGATCACCTGCGGCCCCCCCCTAGTCTGGGGGGAGATATCCCTGAGGAGAGCCCCCCATCCATTCTACCTGGAGCCGGCCGGAGGAGCTTGTGTAGCGTCGAACACTTGAGACAGACATCAGCATGAGAAGGTTTGTGTTCTTGGCAGCCCCCGGTGGTCACAATAGGCATAGCATGCATTTACCTTAAAGGAGAAACCTACTAGAATTAAAAAATGTGGAATCTCCCCTACCTTATCCAGCCGCAGGGTTTGTTGTACAGACCCAATCTTCGCCTCTCATGGTGGGCTCCGTTTGAAAAAACCGTCAGAGACTGGGGCCCCCCACGAATAGGGGGATCCACAGTTCTGGCCCTGTAAAGCACCCGGCTAGAAATTAGGCTAGAAAAACCATTTTCTAATCTGCGGGGTCCAGCTCTCTAAAAAGAGAAGCGTTACAGGTAAAACCTCGTTTCTTCGGACACAAGGCCCGGGTACCATCCAATTCGGCCTAGAAAAGACACTTTGGAATGGATCCGGTTCGCCTGGCCTGCCCCAGTATAGGATATAGGATAATCCCTTTGGAGCCCAGCACAGGACATCTTTACACATCCGTCACCTAAGACACTGGCGTAAAAACTGAGGTATCCCTGCAAGGGGGAGGGATTATATAGGGGGTTGAACTTCCTGGTTAGGGTGTGCCAGTGTCCAATCACCAGTGATACCCTATATAACCCATCAGTAATTACTGAGGCTCTGTGTCCCGTGATGTTCGAGAAAGAAACAATGTGTGTGTGTAGCAGACCCACAACATAATAGTTAGCTGAAGAAGAGATTGTCACCTCATGTATCAAATAAATTACGTTTGCACTATTGAAGAAAACGGCCAAAAAGAAAAGCCCATTGGATAACCTAGGAGACAGCTAAAAGAAACACAAGCAGTAAATCAAATGAAATATTATTTTAGTTTAAAAATAAAATTAATTTTCAAAATGTTTCTCAAACATTTGTTGGCATATCAATGGACCCCCTACCCGCAAAAGTATTCCAGATATTTTTGATGCACTTCGCGGGTGCTTTGAGGGGGCAAGCCAGGATGGCCAGCTTCAAGCGCCGTCAGGGTTGACTGATCTGACAATCCTTTCTCAGGCCCAGCTGAGGCCACATAGTTCGAAGCATTTCTCCTGAGAAAGTTGTGCATAATGCAGCATGCAAGTACGATATGGTTTATTTTATATTCCGCCATGTGAATTGGCGCCAGGAATAGGCGGAACTGGCTGGCAATTATTCTGAAAGCATTCTCCACCACTCTTCTGACTCTGGTCAGCCGGTAGTTAAAAACCCTCTGGTCCGGGGTGAGGCTCCGCATGGGGAATGGCCGCATCAGGTGTTCACCAAGCCCAAACGCTTCATCAGCGAAAAGACAAATGGTAGACCAGCCACATTGTCTTCTGCAGGTGGCAATCCCAAGCCACCACTCTGGAGCCGTCGGTAGAACTCGGTCTGGGCGATGACTCCACCATCCGACATCCGGCCATTCTTCCCCACGTCCACATAGAGAAACTCATATGTCGCCTACACCACCACCAACATCACTATACTATTAAACCCCTTATAGTTGTAATAGTATGACGCCGAGTTGGAGGGTGGCACGATGTGGACGTGTTTCCCATCAACTGCCCCTCCGCAGTTGGGAAAGTCCCGCCGCTGGGCAAAATAGGATGCCACAATCTGCCATTCCTGTGGAGTCAAACAAGAAAAAAAAAATAGTACTTTTGCACATAACATTGCAAGCAGATTAGACACAAACATTCTTGGCCAACATCAGTATAACATTTATTTTAAGGAGTATTTAAAGACAAAAATCTAAGATCCACTTATCAGATTCCTCACCCCCTCTGATGGCCCATTTAAACATTTTTGAGAGCTGAACGCATACATAATGTGTGTTACTTTGGCCAGGCCCTCCTTACTTACACTATTGGCAGCCCACTGGACAGGTAAGAAGTGTCATAATACAAAAATATAAATACACACTGTACAAATTGAAGCACAATTTTACATTCTGCAATTACCTATCAAGATAATAGGAAAACAAAACTTGAAACAGTACAATTTTAAAGTATTCAGGCAGGCTCTTACACTACATGCTTTGGTCTTTGGTGAATTCATCCATAAATCTGACCACAAAAGAGGTAGGTATAGTGTTTATAGGTTTGGCAAAGTCAGCACATAGAGGATTGGTATCAGTTACATAGTTACATAGTAGGTGAGGTTGAAAAAAGACACAAGTCCATCAAGTCCAACCTATGTGTGTGATTATGTGTCAGTATTACATTACATATCCCTGTATATTGCGGTCATTCAGGTGATTATATAATAGTTTCTTGAAGCTATCAATGCTCCCCGCTGAGACCACCGCCTGTGGAAGGGAATGAGTGGCCACGAGTCTTATTAAACTCTCTTCTGCGAAAAAGTTTTATCCCTATTGTGGGGTCACCAGTACAGTATTTGTAAATTGAAATCATATCCCCTCTCAAGCGTCTCTTCTCCAGAGAGAATAAGTTCAGTGCTCGCAACCTTTCCTCATAACTAAGATCCTCCAGACCCTTTATTAGCTTTGTTGCCCTTCTTTGTACTCACTCCATTTCCAGTACGTCCCTCCTGAGGACTGGTGCCCAGAACTGGACAGCATACTCCAGGTGCGGGCGGACCAGAGTCTTGTAGAGCGGGAGAATTATCGTTTTATCTCTGCAGTTGATCCCCCTTTTAATGCATGCCAATATTCTGTTTGCTTTATTAGCAGCAGCTTGGCATTGCATGCCATTGCTGAGCCTATCATCTACTAGGACCCCCAAGTCCTTTTCCATCCTAGATTCCCCCAGCGGTTCTCCCCCCAGTGTATAGATTGCATTCATATTTTTGCCACCCAAATGCATTATTTTACATTTTTCTACATTGAACCTCATTTGCCATGTAGTCGCCCACCCCATTAGTTTGTTCAGGTCTTTTTGCAAGATTTCCACATCCTGCGGAGAAGTTATTGCCCTGCTTAGCTTAGTATCGTCTGCAAATACAGAGATTGAACTGTTTATCCCATCCTCCAGGTCGTTTATAAACAAATTGAATAGGATTGGTCCCAGCACAGAACCCTGGGGACCCCACTACCCACCCCTGACCATTCTGAGTACTCCCCATTTATCACCACCCTCTGAACACGCCCTTGTAGCCAGTTTTCAATCCATGTACTCACCCTATGGTCCATGCCAACGCACCTTATTTTGTACAGTAAACGTTTATGGGGAACTGTGTTGACTTAGCGGTTGGGGGGAGAGAGGGTTCCAAATGAGTTTGGGACCCCCAAAAAAGCCACTGGCACTCTGCCTGAATTTAAGGACAAAAATCACATTTGTACAAATTTTAGGGGGTGTTTAGGGTAAAGCACTACAATGGAGCTGACAAAATACATTGTTAAGTGACTAGGCTAGGTGTGCATGGGCCCAGGATAGCATGCTGGGGAGGTTAGTGAAGGCAAATATGCATGAAGGACAAAAAAGAAACTTTAAAAGCTTCCAGCATGCATGAGGACAAAAGGGACATTCACAACATATTACAATAGCATATTACAGCATATTACAATCATGGTAATTATGGAATGATGAAATAAATACAATACATTAGCAAACATTAAATACATAGAATGTGATGCTAAAGGAGAAAACTTACCTTAATATAGTCCTTCTGCAGGACCTGAATGTTGGCAGAACAGGTCTCTGGGATAATGATTCCCAGAGCCTGGGGGGAGATGCCTGTCAAGAACTTGATGTCCTGCAGACTTCTCTCCGCAAGGTGGCGATGAACCTCTGCTCGGGAATGATGGCTTGCTGCATGCAGGTGTCCTGCTGCGTAATATAAGGGGACAGCAAAGCCAACAAACGGTGAAAAACGGGGTCCATCATCAGGAGATAATTCCTAAAATCATCAGGATTATTCTCACGGATCTCCAGCAACAAAGGCATGTGCGAGAATTGGTCACGCTGGAGTAACCAATTCTTCATCCATGAACTCCTCCTCGCCCTGTTCATGGACTGGGCTTGGGTCAAAGTAAGAACCCCAACACCAAGCCCCCACACAGCACGAACTCTACGATGAGTACGTACCTGCAACATGGCTAGAAAACGGTCGGTTGGTCAGAACGAACTAACACAACGCATTGAAAAAGGCCTGAGAAGAGCGACCTGAAAATCAGAAACGAGCGAACAAAAACGCACTGAAAAACAGATACGAACTATAAAACAACGCACTGAAAAACAGATACAAACTGACTACACGCACTAAAAAACAGATACGACCCCACAAACACAAACTGAAGAGCAGTAATGAACTGAAAAGCACGAGGCTGAAAAGCGTGAATCGTCTCTCACCAAACTTCTACTAACACGAGATTAGCAGAAGGAGCCCAAAGGGTGGCGCACTGGCTATTGAATTTCCTTTTTCTAGTCCCATTGTTCGTGTTGTACGTCAGCGTGTTCTTGCCGATCGGAATTTCCAAAAACATTTGTGCGACCGCGTGTATGCAAGGCAAGTTTCAGCCAACATCCGACGGAAATAAATCCACGGTATGGTTGTCGGAAATTCCGATCGTCTGTACGTGGCATAACTGTGAGTTTTGGCCAACCGGCCGCCTTGTTCCCACTTTACTGCTCCTGTGGGAGTCCTGTTTTCTAGTGAAAAACCATAAAGTGAATTCAAAGTCCATGCACCATGTCCTTTATACTTAAATTATATAACCACATAGAAATGTCTCCTGTAAATGTGTCCTGTAACTTGGTAATGATGACAGTTTAGTCACCTCTACCTCGCCCTCTTCATTCAAATCATCAGAACCACCGAACAAAATTATGCCAGGGTGTTTTGCAGCTGGTATGCCTGAGGGACAAGAGCCACACTGAGATTCTATCAGCTCTTCAGGGGCAGGCTGAGAGATGGATGACACCACGCCATGTTGTGCCAAAAAAGTTGTGTGTGCAAACAGCACCAAATCTATTGTCTGCCATTCGACAAAGTTTACACACGTGTCTTACCCAGTACACATCTTCAACCTGGCAGTGCAGCAGTTCTTAGCTACGTATCCTGTCTTCAATGGTTTGCTGCAGACTACAGCCCCTTCAGGCAATCATATCCAGTCAGTGTTTGCCTGGCTGAAACTCAGTGGCTGACTCTGAAGAGATCTCTAAGGAAAGGTTGAAGACTTAAGCACGCCTCTGTCTTCAAGGGAGACCAGCTACATGGCAATCTCCCCCCTTTGTTAGTCCCCACAGTGTTGACTACTCACTCTGTCCTCTCTTCTGCTCCTGTGCCTCCAGGAATGACTCCTCCTGTGTGTTTTAGCAGAATCCTTCCAGCACCTGAACCCCCCCCCCCGTGCTGTATTCTGGCCTAGGCCGACAAGGCCCAGGCCTAGGGCGGTACTTTGCGGGGGGGGCGGCCCCTGCACGAAAAAAGCCCCCCCCCTCCAGAGTCAGTGGTGGTTAAAAGCGCCCCACTAATGGCCGAAAAGCGCAGCAAAAGCGATAGTAAAGAGCCGCTACCTGTATGGCTAATGCTGCCTTCTGACATATGAAGAAAAGTGTCATTTCTGATCATAGATCAGTCTGGATATTATTACCCATCCTGCTGACTACATTAAGCCCAGGTTCACACTGATGCGGGTTAGAAATCGCCTGGGTTCAGCTGAACTCGCGCAATTTCAAACTGGCAAAGCAGTCCGACTTCGGGGGGCGATTTGACAGACATATGTGAGGGTTCATGCACAGATGTCTATACAAATCGCACCCAAAGTCACCAAAAGTAGTACAGGAAGTACTTTTGGGAATCATTGCAGCGCTGCAAAGTCGGTGTCGCACCAATTCGGATGATGCCATAGCTGCCATATCAGCCTGACAAGAACAGGTGCTTAAAGAGGAACTGCAGTCTTCTCACATAATTTCGTATGATTAGAATGCAACTGGAGACCCTTGTTGGGTACTGATGAGGCTGCGCTGATGGGCACTGGTGAGGCTGCATTGATGGTTGCTGGTGAGGCTGCATTGATGGGCACTGATTAGGCTGCATTGATGGGCACTGGTGATGCTGCATTGATGGGCACTGATGAGGCTGCGCTGATGGGCACTAATGAGGCTGCTTTGATGGGCACTAATGAGGCTGCCTTGATGGGCACTGATGAGGCTACACTTGGTACCCACTTTTAATGTACAGAGAGGATGCGGTGGGGCTCTAAGAGGGAAAGGTGGAGCCTAAATAGGAAGGTGTATGGTTTACATATGACAGGGCAGGTCTTGAACAGGTAGGTATTTTTGCCCACTACTGTCTATTGATATGTAAAACACTTTATTAAATCAGCAATTAGTGATCAATAATAACATCTAGTAAACATCATTTATTTATTGACCAAAAATTTGTAGATCATTGCTATGCCTGGCTCAAGCTGGGCTCCTCCACTTCTTCCTGGCTGGAAGTCCTAGGTTGGACATCGGAAGCCTCAGCTGGGGTGGAAGATAGGGTGGAAGGAAGAGTGGAAGGAAGGGTTGAGAGGGATTCCCTGACTTCAGTCTGGTCTGACAGAAATCACAGTCTGTCATAGTACCACAGCCTGGGGACATAAATGTCATCTGCTGCAGCTCTGGATCTCTGGGAGTCCTGGACCTTCTTGCGCTCCCTAAGATAAGTGCTCCTCAGGCCACCAATTTTGGCTTTTAAATAGGGGATGGCTGCCGTGGGGACCACCGGCTTCACCAAATCCAGCAGTTTCTCCAGCGCTGCCTGCCTCTTTTGTTTATGATTATATTGCGGGTGTTTGACCTGCCACAGACAGGGCAGCTCCCTGTATTTGTCTATGAACAGGGGGAGGAAGTTGTGGTCATTAAAGCCATCCATTTTATCTGCAATACACAAGACAAACCCTAATGTCAGGCTAAACTCTACTAATCTTGTCCCAATATAGGCCTCAATCTATAAGCAGTTTAGGCCCAAGTTTAAATGTTACCTTCGTTATCACGATCGGCACTTCCGATACTCCTTCCTCCGCTCACAGATCGTACATACTGCACAGAAATTTTGGGGTACGGTGATCCAGGGATCAACTGAGGAAGCGGTGGTCGGACCTCAAATTAAGGGAGCACGATCAGTATAGAAGGATCAGGAGAGTGGTGCAAAAAAGTAAGTAGTTGTCCTGTGTTCTTTTTCTTTATTTTTATTACGTTCGTGCTGCTCCATGTGCTTTTCTTTACTGTTGTACAGTTAAAAATGGCAACTTTCATGCTCATGGACACATTATTCGTTCGTAGGAAACATTGTTCGTTCGGCCACTAAAACACCATGTTTTGTCCAGATGCAGTTCAATACATTTTTTCTGCCCTACTTCTCTTAAAATAAGTTTGTTGTCTATATGGGTTTGTAACTAGAATGAAATGCAAACTAGATTCTGTGTAAGGAGAGGGCACTCAGCAGCTGTTTACACATCTGGATGCTGGAGCACTAGTGTGGGACAAAAGAACACCCTTTTTATTAGGGAGCCCACACAGGTGCTCCAGTGAATACTGTAGGGGTGTCTCCATCTGTGAAGCTTGTACAAAAAAGGTAAGTATTCAAGATTGACAAAGGACAAAAATATTTCTTCATCTTGGAACTCTGCCAAAAGAGACAATTGTACCCCACTTCCAAGCAATGCTTCATATTCCTATTTCTGGCCTCAAATATCTGTGTACTAAGTATACCTATTTTTTTTCACAAAGGAGAGAAAAGACTCGGAGGACACCACTCATCAGAGGAGACCACGGACCCCCCACCTCAGGAAGAAGGGGAAATTTCCACAAACCCAACCAGAGGAGGAGGAGGGAGACATTATAGAACTTGTCACCACAACAGGTGAGTGTCTGCGACCACAGCTTCAGGTAAGAGATGGATGCCTGCATATTTATAATACATGGTGTGTTTTTTTGTTTGTGTTTTAGGTGATCGTGATGTTGTAGAAGAGGAATGTCATTTCACAAGTGATAGTGCCCAGATCCTCATCGGGAAGATAATGGGGTGTAATAGGGATTTAGAAAGCATAAAGCAAAACATTAATGATGTTCAAACAAAATGAAGAACATCATTGATGTTTTAGGGAGAATATAAGACACCCAGAAATCCCTAACTTATTGCAGGTTTATTGTTGTTTTTATGTCTACTTTTTGACATATTATAAAAAAGCCAAACTTTGAAGATGCACACAGTGTGTCAACATGTGCTATCTGCCATCACGGGAGATCAATGTACGTGTTTTGTGGGTGCAACCCCTTCCTCAATAATAAAGTAGCTGAGAGGAAGGGGTTGCACCCACAAAACACGTCCATTGATCCCCCATGATGGCAGCTAGCACATGTTGATATTAGGCAATTAGTGTGCATCTTCAAAATTTGGCTTTTCCAGGGGTGACATCACCCCATCTGCTGAACGCAATATCAAACACAGTTTATAAATACTCATGTCTGATATAGCCTTCACTTTCTATAAAAGTTGAACTATGTAAGTTCCAGAGTTGTGTATTTTTTTTTGGTTTAAAATATGCCTGTTTTACCTTAAAAGGCAATTTCTACTTTTTGTTAATGTGACCTAAAAATTTGTTATACAACAAACATGTTTGTTTGTTCAAAAACAAATATCAATGGCCCCCCTACCCGCAAAATATTCCATGCATCTTATACGGACCTCGTGGGCACTCTGGGGGGGCAAGCCAGGACGGCCAGCTTCAAGCGCCGTCAGGGTTGGTTCATTAATATTAATTCCAGCCTCAGGCCCAACTGAGCCAGCATAGTTGCAAGAATTTCTCCTTAAAAAGTTGTGGAGAACACAGCAAGTCAGGATGATGTGATTGAGTTTATATTCCGCCATGTGTATCGGTGTAAGAAATAGGCGGAACCGGCTGGCCATTATTCCAAACGTGTTCTCCACCACTCTTCTGGCTCCGGTGGCCAGCTGGTAATTGAAAACCCTCTGGTCCGGGGTGAGGGTGCTCATAGGGAATGGCCGCATAACATGGTCCCCCAGCGTAAACGATTCATCCGCAACGAAGACGAATGGGAGTCCTTCCGCATTGTCTTCTGGAGGTGGCAAGCCCAAGCTGCCATTATGGAGACACCTGTAGAACTCCGTCTTGGCGATGACTCCACCATCCAACATCCAGCCATTCTTCCCCACGTCCACATACAGCAGGGATATGCAGTTAGCGGACCTCCAGTTGTTGCAAAACTACAAGTCCCATCATGCATCTTCCTCTGGGTGTCATGCTTGTGGATTTCAAAAGTCTTGCTATGCCTCGTGGCACTTGTAGTTCTGCAACAGCTGGAGGTCCGCTAATTGCATATCCCTGACATACAGGAACTTGTAAGTAGCCGACACCACTGCCAACATCACAATACTATTGAACCTCTTGTAGTTGTAATAGTATGACCCCGAGTTGGGGGGTGGGACGATGTGGACGTGTTTCCCATCAATTGCCCCGATGCAGTTGGGAAAGTCACACCGCTGGGCAAAGTGGGAGGCCACAGTCTGCCATTCCTGTGGGTTAGAAGGAAACTGTGGAGTCAAACAAGAAAAAAATGAATCATTTTGCACATAAACATTGAAAGCAGATTAGACACAAACATTCTTGGCCAACATCAGTATAACATTTATTTTAGGGAGTATTTAAAAACAAAGGTATAAGGTCCACTTATCAGATTCCTCCCCCCCTCTCATGGGCTATTTTAAAATTTTTAGGGGGGGGATGTTTTGGACAGGTAATCCTCTCCACTTCATTGAGAGATGAATGCCTAAATAATGTGTATAACTTTGGCCAGCCCCTCCTTACTTACACTTTTGGCAGCCCACTGGACAGTTAAGAAGTGTCATAATACAAAGATATAAATACACACTGTACACATTTTAGCACATTTTTACATTCTGCTATTACCTATCAAGATAATAATAGGATACAAAAACTTTAAACAGTACCATTTGAAAGTATTTAGGCAGGCCCTTGCACTACATGCTTTGGGGAATTCATCCATAAATCTGACCACAAAAGAGGTAGGTATATAGTGTGTTTGGGTTTGGCAAAGTCAGCAGATAGAGGATTAGTATCAGGTGACTTAGCAGTTGGGGGGGAGCGAGGGTTCCAAATGATTTTGGGCCCAAAAAAAAAAAAACCTCTGGCACTCTGCCTGAATTTAAAGCACAAATAAAATTTTTACACATTTTAGGGGTTGTTTAGGGTAAAGCACTACTATGGAGCTGACAAAATACATTGTTAAGTGACTAGACAAGGTGGATATAGGCCCAGGAGAGCATGCTGGGGAGGTTAGTGAAGGCAAATATGTATGAAGGACAAAAAATGTTTTTTTAAAAAAAACAGCATGCATGAGGACAAAGGGGACATTCACAGCATATTACAATCATGGTAATTAGGGAATGAGGAAAGAAATACAAAATATTATCAAACATTAAATACAATAAAATGTGATGTTAAAGGATAAAAATCTTACCTTAACATAGTCCTTCTGCAGGACCTGAATGATGGCAGAACAGGTCTCTGGGATAATGATCTCCAGAGTCTGGGGGGAGATGCCTGTCGAGAACTTGAGGTCCTGCAGGCTTCTCCCCGTCGCCAAGTACCGCAGGGTGGCAACTAGCCTCTGCTCCGGAGTGATGGCTTGCCTCATGCAGGTATCCTGCCTGCTGATATAAGGGGTCAGCAAAGCGGGGTCCGTCATCCTGAGAAAGTTCCTGAAATCGTCAGGATTATTCTCACGGATCTCACAGAGCAAAGGCATGTGAAAGAATTGGTCACGCTGGAGCAACCAATTCTTGGTCCATGAACTCCTCCTCGCCCTGTTCATGGACTGGGCTTGTGTCAAAGTAAGAACCCCAACACCAAGCCCCCGCACAGCACGAACTCTACGATGAGAACGTACACGCAACATGGCTAGAAAACGGTCGGCTGGTCAGAACGAAGTAACAGAACGCACTGAAGAACAGCAAGGCCTGTGAAGAGCGACCTGAAAATCAGTAACGAACGGACAAGAACACACTGATAAATCAATGGGAACTCACTGCACGCACTGAAGAACAGATACAAACCCACAAGCACAAACTGAACACCAGAAATACGATCTGAAAACCATGAGACTGAAAATGCGCGAATCGTCTCTCACCAAACTTTTACTAACACGAGATTAGCAAATGGAGCCCAAAGGGTGGCGCGCTTCGTATTGAACTGCCCTTTTATAGTCTTGTCGTACATGGTGTACGTCACCGCGTTGTTGGCGTTCGGAAATTCCAACAACTTTGTGCGACCGTGTGTATGCAAGACAAGTTTGAGCCAACATCCGTCGGAAAAAAACAATGGATTTTGTTGTCGGAATGTCCGATCAATGTCCGACTGTGTGTACAGGGCATGACTGTGAGTTTTGGCCATCTGGCCGCGTTGTTCCCAGTTTACTGCTCCTGTGGGAGTCCTGTTTGCTTCTTGTGGGGGTCGTGTTTTTTTTTTGCTTTGCTCCCCCCCAGGACCCCTGCTCTGGGGGACACTGCCACTTTTGGATCAACGTGGCCCCCATGTGGACATGTGGTGGTTGGTCGCCCAGCCCAGGGCTCACATTGTGAGCTCCACCTTCGGGACTCTCTCAGGACTTTTGAGGGACGCTGTTCCCCTTACGGACACCTCCTAATCCATGGACAGTGGCCCTCCTGGCCTGCAAACACCTGGGCAGTAGAAACTCAGTAGAAACAGGGTCCCTCCTTTGGCCTTTGGGCCTAGGGGATGCTGTTGCCCCAGTCTTGTGTAACATTCCATCATTACCATTGCCCTTAATTTGTGGGATATTTTGCTGACTTAATGTTTGGTTCTGCGTTTGCTTTCGCTCTGGGGTAGGGACGGCCTCCACTCCCTGTTTCAGCTTCACCTTCCCCCTTCCTGTTTCCCTTCTCCTCTTCCTTTTTCCTCCACCTCCTCCCCCTCGTTCTCTCCCTCCCTCTCTCCCCCCTCCCTTCCCTGCCACACCTCCTGGAACTGCTGTGGACATCCGTCTAGCTGTTGCCCTTGCCTCAGAGCGGGGATTATCTTGCCATCACTGGTGGGGGCTGTTTGGGCTCCCTTCCTGCCAGACGCCCGGGGAGCCTTGGATTGAAATTTGTCCTACCCCCCTGGCTCTCGCAATCCATAACTACTTTATTTTCTATTACTGTATGTTTATTGATGTTGTTACAGAATGTGTTTTTTATTCTCCTACTCTAGGCTCAATCCTCTAGCCCTGAACCCCTTCATTCCTTCCTCTTCTCC
This sequence comes from Aquarana catesbeiana, assembly GCF_042186555.1. Classification (NCBI taxonomy): domain Eukaryota; kingdom Metazoa; phylum Chordata; class Amphibia; order Anura; family Ranidae; genus Aquarana; species Aquarana catesbeiana. The sequence continues at coordinate 491,768,518 of NC_133324.1, read as the reverse complement.
TTCCACTTCCCCTCCACCCTTTCTTCCTACTGAAGTGTTAGCTACTGCGGTACAGTGGTCCAGGGTTTGACCCAGACACCAGCAGTCTCCTATCTTCTAGTTTCCCCTTTCCTGGCTCCCCTGGGAGTTTCTGTTGAATTTCATTATAGTGGCTATGTGTCCAGTGATAGAGCCACCCCTACCTAGTATCTCACATTACTGGTATGCGTTTCACCGATGGTGCATTCTTATTTGTTCTTGACTCTAATTTCTTTCTTTTCGTTTTCTTCCTCTTTCCCCTCTCCCCCCCCCTCCCCCGTTCCCCCTAGGGTCTCAGGACTCCTCGGGCCATCCGCCAATTGGCTTACAACACTTTGGCTGACACACGCTATGGCTGCAGAGCATCTCCACCTCTCTCCACCATGGCCACTGCGCCATTGAAGATCTACTCCCACAACATTCATGGCTTTAATTCACCTGTCAAGTGGTCTAAGGTTTTCCATCACCTTAAATCTCAACAAAGAGATTTGGTTTGCCTTTTGGGGAGACCAGGTTCGCCTTATCATCCGCACCAAGATACCTATCTCCACACTACTCTACATTTTACACAGACTCAGCTGCAGAAAAGCATAGGGGAGTCCTGATCGCATTTCGGCATAACCTGTCCTTCGCTTGTACCCTAGAAATTGCTGACCCCACTGGCAGATACCTGCTTCTGCAGGGCACCATTTGGGATCATGAAGTCACCCTTGTCACTTATTATGCTCCCAATAGGTTTCAACACAGATTCTTTTCTCACTTATGCAAGGTGATCTCACAACATCAAAAAAGCCTTCTTCATATGGGAGACTAATGTCACCCTAAATTCAGCCTTAGACAGACGTTACATGCAAGGTGCGCCTATTTCTCACGACTACTTGCAAGAATCTCTTATGTGCTCCCTCTTGCAAACCTTTCGTCTGGATGATGTTTGGAGGGAACTCCACCCAACGGCTCGCGACTTTACCTTTTACTCTAACCCTCATGACAGTTTCTGCAGAATTGATCACATATTCATGCATCTTCACCATCTTCCCTTGGTAAAGAAAATATCTACCCCCGTATCTCCTTGGTCTGATCATGACCCCTTGGTCCTCCTGATTGCCCTCTCAGGCTTAGTTAGCTGACCTCCCCACTGGGACATTAATGAGTCCCTGCTGACTACCCAGGCCACATGCCAATGCATTCAGTCCTCAATCAACACTTACTTTGCTGATAACGTTGGCTCAGTCTCGTCGGCAGCATCCTTGTGGGAGGCCCATAAAGCCACTGTACGTGGCCAGATTATCTAGCTGGCCTCTTCACGGAAGCGAGAGCGTTGCATGTCAGAAATCCATGCCGTTTTAGACTTACTTTCCACCTCAGAGGCCGAAAAGGCCTGCGCTGTACCAAGCACAAATATTATACCTGTGCAGACAAACCGGGCTCAATGTTGGCTAGGAAGCTGAACGCGGTGGGGAAGCCATATAGGCCAGTCCGGTTTTACCTCCAACCCCCAATGGATCACATTGACATTTGCGGACTTTCTGTCAAAAGTTTATGCTAAGCCTGATCCATTCCCATTAGACCAAGTGGAAGCCTTTTTTCATGACTTGGATGTCCCTGCGCTATCTGAGGCAACACGTGACACTCTCAATGCTAGCATCACGGTGGCTGAAGTCCTTCAAGCTTTCAAGCCTTTGAGGCCTTCCTTGGCTCCTGGCCCTGATGGCTTCTCTGGCCTTTATTACAAGAAATTTGCTGGGCCTCTAGCGCCTCACCTAGCCAATTACTTCAATGCTTTAAAACAGGGGTTCCTACCTACTTCAGATGTGCTCAGGGCACACATTACTATGCTCATCAGAGGACACTCCAGAACCACAAGCCTTCCATTCTATCTCTCTCCTAAATGAGGATATGAAGATTTTGGGAAAGATTTAAAGCCTCCGTATAAATAAATATCTGCGCCACCTGGTCCATAGAGACCAGGTGGGCTTTGTCCCAGGTCGACAGGCTGTGACAACGTCTGCTAAGTGGTCCACCTCATACACCTCCTAAATCAGTGTAAAATTCCTGGGTTCCTACTCTCTTTGGACCTCTACAAAGCCCTGGACTACCTGTCATGGGAATATTTGTGCTTTGTACTGTCTTGCTGGGGGTTTGGAGAGTGCAAGAAACCATGAAATCAGGCCGAGACAGAAGTACAGTTAAATCACACTTGTTTAATAATAAAAGTAAAAAGAACAAACATAGTCAAAACATAGCCAGTAACTGGAAGGGATAGTCAGCTAAGCCAGAAGTCAGGGATCAATGTAGTGGAACAGCAAGCAGGATCTGATGCCAGAAGGGATGTCAGCAAAGCAAGTCTTGAACAGGATCGCAGGAGAGTTTCTGTGATGTTGACCAAGGCGAAGGCAGAGATCCTCTGGACTGGACGGCTTAAGTAGGCAGGACTGACGAGCAGGATATCATCAACAGTTGAGTAACTGTGGAGAGATAGGAGCAGGCAATTAGCCGACAGCTAAGCAGCTAGCTCAGAGAAGGAAGGGCTGAGCCCAGCCCTGACAGAGAGGCTATCTTAGCCTAGATCCAGGCCCTATACTCGACCCCTTCTGCTTCTGTGAAATATGCAGGGTTCTACTCGTCCCCCTTTTCCATTTTTCGGGGCATGAGGCAGGGATGCCCCCGTCTCCAGCTCTCTTCATCCTGGTGCTGGAACCTCGGCCAAAGGCCCTCCAGGCTGACCCAAATATCTCTGGAATCCCTTAAGCAGGCAATGAGTATTAACCTCTTCACAGATGACGCCCTATTGACCTTGTCCAATCCTCTCATCACACTCCCTAATCTGCACCTGGTCCTCCCCCGATTCTCATCAATCTCGTTCTTATGTATCAATCTCAACAAAACAGTCGCCCTTAACGTGACCTTGGCCCCTGACCTGGTCACTTGGCTACAGTACCACTTCCCTTTCCAATGGACGTCCTCCCACATTGACTACCTTGGGATCCGCTGACCCCCTCATACTCCTCCTTATTTGCCTCTAATTATTACCCATTGTTACGCTCTATATCTTCCCTTATACAGTCTTGGCAATTCCTGCACTTATCATGGATAGGTCGAATTAATTCTGTGAAAACTTTTATATTACTTTTGCACTCTAGCGGTGCGAGTTCCGTCGGTTGCGCCAAAACAGAATCTTCCAATAAATGCCCCAGGATCTCCAGAATGACACTTATGACACACAGGCTACAGGGGGGCCTGGGGGTTCCCAATATCGGCAAATACTACCTGGCCACTCAGATGGCCCAATTATTCCTGCTTCATGCTACATTTGATACTCCTTTGTGGGTTCTCTTCCCTCCATCCATCAACTTTGAGCCCACTCATGCATCATAGCTTACAAGTCTGGGACTCTGTGCGGTACTCCACTTGCCTCATGTTGCCCTTTCTGCCCTTGCTCCCAATCACTAATAATCCTCTCTTTTCCCCAGGTCTGGACCAACCACAGGCGTTCTCTTGGTGAGTCGCTAATGGGTTCTCACATGTTCGACACTTCCTAACCACCAGATCACTTGCCATGTTGGCTTCGCTTCGGGAGACCCATGACGAACCGGAAGAGGAACTCTTCCGCTACCCCCAACTTCAGCATTGGCTCACCTCGCTGCACAGGACTGCTACATAACCCGTTCCCGTTCCCGCTCCCTCCTAACCACAAAACCATAGGAAGTAAGTGGACTTTCAAAGTAAAGTCAAACAAAGAAGGGAATATCCACAAATAGAAAGCCAGACTAGTTGCCAAGGGTTACTCCCAGAAGTTTGGTGAAGATTACGATGAAACATTCACTCCCGTCGTAAAACACTCCACCATCAGTGCACTTCTTAGCATTGCAGCCAGAAAGGGCTTGCAAGTCAAACACCTAGACATTAAAACTGCTTTCCTATATGGAGACATTAAAGCGGAGTTCCACCCAAAAATGGAACTTCCGCTTTAAGGGAAGGTGACCCCCTGACATGCCACATTTGGCCTGTCATTTTTTTGGGGGGGAAGCAGAAACCCTCTTTTTAGAGGGTTCCAGCTCCCACATCCTCCCGGGGCACTGCGGCGCCGGAAGTAAGTTCACCTCTCCCCCCTCCCTCTTGGTAATCATCTGGGACACTTCACAGGTCCCAGATGATTGCCCGGCCAGTCAAAGTGTGCAGCGCGGCTCGCGCATGTGCAGTTCGTGCCCACAGTGACAATGCTGGCACCGCAGAGAGGAGGGGGAGACAAGCGGGGCTTTGTTCCCCCCGCATTGCTGGACCCTGGGACAGGTAAGTGTCTGATTATTAAAAGTCAGCAGCTGCAGTATTTGTAGCTGCTGACTTTTAATTTTTTTTTTTTAGTCTTTAAAGAAGATCCCTACATGGAGCAACCACCAGGGTTTGAGCAAGGAGACAACCTTGTGTGTAAACTTCAGAAGAGCATCTATGGTCTTAAGCAATCTGCAAGGATGTGGAATGAGAAAGTGAACAAAGTACTTACCAGAGAGGGATTCTCAAGAAGTAAAGCAGACTCCTGTCTCTACTGTTAAGAAGACAGATGGATATACATCCTTTTACACAGCGATATATATATAGTCCCTACCCTCAAGGAGCTTACAATCTAAGGTCCCTAACTCACATTCAAATACTAGGGCCAATTTAGACAGAAGCCAATTAACCTACCAGCATGTCTTTGGAGTGTGGAAGGAAACCAGAGTACCCAGAGGAAACCCACGCAGGCACAGGGAGAACATGCAAACTCCAGGCAGGTAGTGTCGTGGTTGGGATTAAAACCAGTGACCCTTTTTACTGCTAGGCGAGAGTGCTACCCACTATACCACTGTGCTGCCCATCTATATTGATGACATTTGAACAGGAAGGGGATTAGATCACAAGCTGAAAGAACATTTTGAAATCAAAGAGATAGGGAACATTAGCTACTGTCTTGGAATCCAAATAGAGAGAGAAGACGATGGAAGTTATCTTCTCAACCAGCCTCAGAAGATCTCCAAAATCTTGGAACAATTCCATATGCAAAATGCAAAGGAAGTGATATATGCGTTATACCTATCTATACCAGTAGGTGGCACTGCAGTAATATAGTGTTTATCTATGATATGATGTAATGGGATGAAGTACTGTTTTTCCTCTGTGTGTACTTGTTTGTATTCAGTTCCTGTTCCTGTCTCTATGATGAAAAGATATGTTATGATATTTCTCCATAAAATGAAAGCTGATTGCTGTATACAAGAAGCTTTCAGCGCATCATATCAATACCCTGCCAACAATTTGCTCCTTAGTTCCTGTTCTGATACTGTGCAATACTTTATTTTGAGCAACACAGAATTCCAAACTAGTTCAAAACATCTTATATTATTTTTATTTGTCATATCATATTAACATCTGCACGATGTGCTCAGCTTAGAGAATAATCTATATCCCAAGGGATGCATTGCTGGTTGTAAAATAGCAAAATATGTCATGAACAGTATCACAATTACATGCTGTACTGAAATAGTCTCAGGCCTGTAGCATCTTTTTATAATTGGCTGCTGCTAATGCCACAGGAAAAATAACAATATGCTTGAAATAATCTGAAAATATCAAATAGGCTGCATCAGGGTAAGTAGAGATGAGAACCAGCAAATGTATTAACAAAGCATTAGTATGTTAAATAGGGTTAATCACATTACTGATATTCTTTCTAATTTTTAACCCGTACATAAGTTTGGTGTATTAACGGTTTTGCCGTCAATGCCCATTTTACCATCTAAGAAAAATTCAGATTCACTTTTTCTCACACAATGACCTATAAAATGGTTACTCATGTACAAGAGTACATTATCAGGATGGTTCCAAACAGAGAATGAAAGTGTTTACCTATACTGCATAATAAATAAGTAAAAGATGAACTCCAAGCAAGCAGCTAAATACACATTGGAAACACATACTGTATATGAACATGTTTTATTTTAAAAAGTAGTTATAATCCTGTGCAACTAATCTTGTGACTTGTGATTCAGACACCCCTTAGCAGACAATACAGTCAGATCACACATACTGTACATCACAGCTGCTTGTTAAAATGTAATTTTTATAGAACCAAAAATCAGTATTTTGCTTCTGAGTTCTTTGGCTTTATGAAAAACAATAATATTGCACGGAGCAGCACAGGTGGGTGCGTGTGATTATCATATTTGCCTTGCTTCACCCCAACCTGCTGATTAGACGTTGGAAACACAGCAGAACACTGACAAGGTCATCACTCTCCTCTGCTTACTCTCCTCCTGTGAAAGTCATATTGTGCATAGGATGACAGGATACAAAAACAGAATCAGTTTCCTATCTATAGTTGCATTTAAAGTACATTTGATTATTTTCATGAATACATAACAGTTTAGACGGGTGTTTTTTTATAACAACATTAAATGTGATTTTCCAATTTTGTGAAAAAGGTAAATCCATGTTATGACATCCCTCAAAGAAACCAAGGTAAGGACTGCTATGTCATTTTTTTCTGAATGCTATGAGTGAAATTGGTACTGTGGCTTAGCTTATCAGACAGACACTAAACATTGAGGTAATCTTAAAATGTAGTGCTAAATCCTTTAGCGCCTAATAAACAAATCAGTGAGTACTGAGACTGTTTGCAACATAAATTGTATTTATGTTTGACAGGAGACCTACTGTATGTAGGGGGATCAGGCGTACCATTTTCTAGCACTAGGAATGGTTGATAGATCTTCTTGATTTATTTATTTTTTTTGCTACATGCAACTTGCTAAGGGAAGACATGAGTGGTACTAGCAGCTGATGTCTTATCTCAGACAGCAATAGCAATCATGGCAATCAGCAAATAGCATACAGTTGCAGAGAATCAGAGACCCCCAGCAGATATGAGACCAGAGTCTTATCAAGGCAAAAAATAGCTGGAACATATGGCTGTTAACTCATGTTTATGGGTACTGTCAAACAAGCCAGTTTGGCTGACAAATACTCAGTGATAAGTGAAAAATTCCAGTTGTCCAATAGACACCACCAGGGCTCTTTTTCAATTCAGAACTCCATTTCGCCTCTGGCAGCACTGTCCTCTCAGAACTGTCACTGTGAACATATGGTAGAAGTCGGTAGAGAATGTTTTCTTCACTACTCACTTCTTGTACCGGCATCTTGTTTACAGTGACAGCGTGCCTCTTAGAGCAGCTCAGGTGTGCTGCTGAGCCACTAAACTTGTTCCACCTGAGGACTTCTCCTTGGCAGGAGCACGCTAAATCTGCTCAAATTCAAAAGAGATGCTTTAGCTCTGGACAAGATCGTGAGTACCATGAGACCCTCAGACTAAGTTGTATTTTTTACTGATATGTGGTTGTTATGGATGAAAATTCTGTAGCTATGGTGGTATTCACAATAGGGATATGTTGGGATGCTACAGTGAAGTTCGGCTAAGACTTCCTGCTCAGGTTGAGTAAGCTCTCCAATTGTTGTAATAGTGACTTGTCCCATTCCGAGACCTGTATGCCTGGCCTGAATGTGGCAGAGACAATCACTGTAGACCAGTGGTCATCAACCCTGTCCTCAGGGCCCAATAACAGGCCAGGTTTTATGTATTACCTTGGGGAAATGCAGACTAGAATACTGCAATCACTGAGCAGCAAATTATATTACCTGTGATGTATTTCAGTTATCTTGCAAACCTGGCCTGTTAGAGGGCCCTGAGGACAAGGTTGATAACCACTGCTGTAGACAATCTTCATCCGCTAAGCTCACTTAATAATGCCGGGTACACACAGACTGAAAATCAGCTAAAAAAAGGAAGTTTGGCAAGAAGCTTATGACTTTCAGCCTGTGTATACAGCTCCCTGAATGAGCATGCTAAAAAAACAGCATCTGATCAGCATCCAATGACTGCGAGCGCTGACCATTGTGTTCTGGCGGGGGCTACACTATGAAGTCATAAGTATACATTATTATCTCTTTTGTATTTTGGGTCCTTTGCTGCCCATTTGTCTAGCAGACTGCATGGAAGCTTTGACATCACTGAATCTATGTCATGAATAGTGCCCAAGTTGCTTAGACTGCCTTTGCCATCTCTAGCTCTATGAGGTGATCCTTATTAGGTATTTTAGAAAGGTAGCTGGGAGAACCTTTTAAGTACAGGGGGGTAACTGGGAGTAGATAAGTACCTGGGAATAGCTTACTACCTGGGAGTACCATAGTACCTGGAAGTACCTAAGTACCTGGGAGTGCCTTAGTACCTGGGAGTACCTAAGTAGCTGGGAGTGCTTTAGTATCTGGGAGTACCCTTAGTACCTGGGAATACCCTCAGTACCTGGGAGTAACTTAGTGACTGGGTGTGCCCTTGGGACCTGGGAGTACCTCTAGGACTTGGGAGTACCTTTGCTACCAGGGAGTAACTGGGAGTACCTTTAGTGCCTGGGAGCACTGAGAGTTTCTGTAATAACTGGGAGAACTGAGAATAGCTGGAGTGAACCGGAGTAACTCTAGCACTTGGGAGTACCTTTAGTACCTTTGGGCTATTGGGAGCTGTGACACGGTGGGCTGAGAGTGACGCAGTGTGCCTAGAGTGACACAGGGTGCTGAGAGTGATGCTGGGTGCTGTGATAGGACGCAGAGTGTTGTGAAGTGATGAGGGGTGCTGAGAGTGACGCATGGTGCTGTGAAAGGACGCAGAGTGTTGTGAAGTGACGCAGGGTGCTGAGAGTGACGCAGGGTGCTGTGAAAGGACGCAGAGTGTTGTGAGGTGACACGGGGTGCTGTGAGGTGACGCAGGGTGCTGAGAGGTGACGCGGGGTGCTGAGAGGTGACGCTGGGTGCTGAGAGGTGACGCTGGGTGCTGAGAGTGATGCAGGGTGCTGAGAGTGACGCAGGGTGCTGAGAGTGACGCAGGGTGCTGAGAGTGATGTGGGGTGCTGTGAAAGGATGCAGAGTGATGTGAAGTAAAGCAGAGTGTTGTAAAGTGATGCAGGGTGCTGTGAGGTGACGTGGGGTGTTGTGAGGTGACGCGGGGTGTTGAGAGGTGACGCGGGGTGCTGTGAAGTGAAGCAGAGTGTTGTGAAGTGATGCGGGGTGCTGTGAGGTGATGCAGGGTGCTGTTAGGTGATGCGGGTGCTGAGAAGTGGAGGGGTGCAGAGTGATGACACGGGTTCTGAGTGGTGATGCGGGTTCTGAGTGGTGACGTGGGTGCTAAGTGGTGACACGGGGTGCTGAGAGGTAACGCGGGGTGTTGAGAGTGGCATGGGGTGCTGTGAAGTGACACAGGGTGCTGAGAGTGACGCGGGGTGCTGAGAGTGACGCGGGATGCTGAGAGGGGCTATGAGGTAATTGGAATACCTGTAGTGCCAGGGTAAAGTAGAATACCAACAGAAAGTCTTTCATTATTATCACCATTATATAACAGGGTAAAAAAGTCAAACAGGATTGGTGGTGCGACCCAGTGCACATCGTGCTCCATGTATGCCTTCCTTGATAAAACTATCAAGGGTGAATACTGCTGTGCGAGATGTCAGCTAGTTGTTTCTCTGAAAGCCCAGATCCTGGATCTAGAGAACAAGGTGGCAACAGTGCACAGAATCAACAACCTGGAAAGGAGTTTGGACATTACCCAGTAGGTGCTGGCACCCACACCATCAGAGAGAAAGCCACGCTGTACCCACACCACCAGAGAGAGAGCCTCGCTGTACCCGCACCACCAGAGGGAGAGCCACGCTGTACCCGCACCACCAGAGAGAGAGCCACGCTGTACCCACACCACCAGAGAGAGCCACGCTGTACCTGTACCACCAGAGAAAGAGCCATGCTGTACCCCCACTACCAGAGAGAGCCATGCTGTAACCGCACCACCAGAGAGAGAGCCACGCTGTACCCGCACTACCAGAGAGAGAGCCAAGCTGTACCCGCACCACCAGAGAGAGCCACGCTGTACCCACACCACCAGAGAGAGCCACGCTGTACCCGCACCACCAGAGAGAGCCACGCTGTACCCGCATCACCAGAGAGAGAGCTACGCTGTACCCGCACCACCAGAGAGAGAGCCACACTGTACCCGCACCACCAGAGAGAGCCACACTGTACCTGCACCAGCAGAGAGAGAGCCACGCTGTACCCGCACCACCAGAGAGAGAGCCATGCTATACCCGCACCACCAAAGAGAGAGCCACGCTGTACCCGCACCACCAGAGAGAGCCACGCTGTACTCGCACCACCAGAGAGAGCCACGCTGTACCCGCACCACTATAGAGAGAGCCACGCTGTACCCGTACCACCAAAGAGAGAGCCACGCTGTACCCGCACCACCAGAGAGAGAGCCAAGCTGTACCCGCACCACCAGAGAGCCACGCTGTACCCGCACCACCAGAGAGAGAGCCACGCTGTACCTGCACCACCAGAGAGAGAGCCACGCTGTACCTGCACCACCAGAGAGAGAGCCATGCTGTACCTGCACCACCAGAGAGAGCCACGCTGTACCCATACCACCAGAGAGAGAGCCACACTGTACCCACACCACCAGAGAGAGAGCCACGCTGTACCCACACAACAAGAGAGAGAGCTGCTGTACCCGCACCACCAGAAAGAGAGCCATGCTGTACCCGCACCACCAGAAAGAGAGCCACACTGTCCAGCACCACCAGAGAGAGAGCGCCATGCTGTCCAGCATCACCAGAGAGAGAGGTCAGTGTCACTGGGCAGTGTGGGCACAATAGGAGACAGACAGTACTAGCATTGTATGGCCACAATAGGATTGGGACATCGTAATATAAAGGGGACTACACTGTAATCATTGCAGTGCCCCTTTACAGTGCAGTCCCCTTTATATCACAGTGTCCCTGCACATTACAGGTGGAGGACCGACACCAGCCCCCCCCCCCAGTCCCTCTGGAAAAGTTGGCTGCTCAGTCTAAAATGACCGGGCCTATTTTTTGTCCCAGTCCGGGCCTGGGTAAGCTTTATTCTAGGCTTACCTATAGGTACAACTTCCACAGAGAGGTTTACAACCTTTTTAATCTATGGTTTAGTTTCTAATGCCTCTGCTGGCTGTAGCTTGAACTGTGGCATGTTGCTTGAAGTCACATTGTTAATGGTAGATGTTGATATCCTGTGCTGTGTAGGTACATCTGTGTGGTATATTTGAAGTGATGCAGCCATTTCATTTTAGAGGCTTCTGGTCAGAATACTATTGCTAGTAGAAAGCATAAGAGAAGGCTCTGCATCCATGCAGTGTGCTTTAGTTTACTGGTGCATATATGCCTCGTTTCCACTGAGCGGATTGGTTCGGTTCAGTTCGGTACGGAATGCTTTTTTGAGTGTTTCCATTATGAAAGCGGCCCATACAATTGAACCGAACTGCACCATTCAGGGTCCTGCTTCAGATGTGGGGCCATAGAAAATGGTACGGTTTGGTTAGGGCGGAGCTACAATACTTTCCACTGATTTGTGGACATGTGACACCATGCTAGGCATTTTTTCTAAACCCACGTATGGCCCCTGTCGGTCCGACTTGCAGTGGAAACGCTCAACTGAATAGGCCGGACCATTCTAGGCCTTCCAAACTGTAGCGATCCGCTCAGTGGAAACGAGGCATTAGCTGGATACAGTTCTGCTGAGATGAAACAATTTGGATTGTTACTTTTTCCCATTGCTTGTTCAAGGACTTTCAACTTTGCCAGGCCAGCTGCTTCTTCCTTTTCCTTTTGGAGAATTTAAAAATTTTCACTAGGGCTTGCAACTCTACCTCCTTTCATATCAGCCTCTTTGCTTTCATCTGAACTTGCAACTCTGGTTCTTTTCTAGCAAAGGATTTTTTGCACTTTAGTTGCTTCTGCATTTGTGCAGGCCTGCATGTCACTCAACTCCTGCATGCTCTCGGCACAGCTCTATCGATGCAAATATGTGGCCCCTCAGTGCCAAGCCCGGCCGCCAAGAGGCCGCATATTTACGTGCGGTCGGTGCCTAGGGGTTAATGTTGATCTTCTAGAGTAAGGGGATAAATAAACATAGATGCAATGGCATTGCCCATAAAACTGCTAGAGGCAGCACACTCTGCTTAATTTTTTTTTTTTTTTTTACTTATTTTTATTCAAATTTTCCTTATAAGACACAAAGACATAAAGACATATACAAATTGGTTGTCTAGCTTGTACAGGTAATATCGCAAGTACATCAGGTAAAAAAAAAAAAAAAAAAAAAAAATGAAAGGGAAAGAAAAAGAGAGGAATACATCCATGCAATACAATTTTAACATGTAAGTGAAAAGGGGATTTTTGGAATTTTTGGGCCGCCCCCCCACTGCCCATAAAGGCCTATACCTATTAACTAGAAATTACATTTAATCGTCGATTCTTGGTATCGTAACTGAAGCTAGTCCAACATTAGTAAGCAATGTTCATTTCCTCCAGCCACCCACTCCAAACCTTATTAAATTTCAATTGGCAGCCTCTATTAAGATAGGTATCTTTATATAGTGGAAGATTATCGTTAACCAAACGTTTCCACTGAACATTTGTGGGGGGATAGGGCTTCTTCCATTGAAATGTTATGGTTTTCCTAGCGTAAAATAGAAGCAAACCAATCATCGTGCGTTTAGCTACAGCAGGAACTAATTTTTTTATAAGGCCCAACATACAAATCTCCATAGACAGTGGTAGATTAGTGGATGCAATTTTATTGATTAGGCCTAGTACCTCCCCCCAGAATTGTTGTATCTTTGGACAATGCCAAAAGATATGGGAAAAATCTCCGGGGGTGTAGCTACATCTCCAACACTTAGGGGAGTGGGCAGGATTTATCAAATTAAGTCTGTGGGGAGTGAAATACGCCCGGTGGACTATTTTAAATTGGACTAACTTGTCACGTATAGAGACTAGCGAACTAAAAGGGAAGTCCCAAACACCATCCCAATCTTCGCCACTCAAAGCTGGAATGTCACGCTGCCAACGGGACAAAAGGCCGTCCAACGGAGGCAAGGACTCATAGATTAAATGCTGATATATGTGAGATATAGGTTTTTTTGTACAACCGGATCTAAGAGTAGTCTCCAGTTTAGACTGTATTAATATACAGGACGAACGTGGGAATTGGGCTTCGAAAGCATGCGAAAGTTGAAGATAACGGAACTGATAGTGCTGCGGAAGATTATACTGGGAGGAAAGCTGACAAAAAGAAAGCAGTGAGGTGCAAGACACCACTTGTGAGATTAATTTTATACCATATCTAGTCCATATCTGGGGATCAATAGATTTGTAAAAATGTGGTAAATTGGGGTTTAGCCATAGGGGTGTATTAGGGGAAATTCCCATCTGGCTGTGTTTTTCAATAGCCAAGCCCATTTTCCAGGCCCGTAAAGTAGTAAGCATAGACGGAGTTAATAAGTGTGGGGCACATGGGCCTCTGTAAATTAGGTATTGAAGAGATTCCCAGGAGCCTGCCACGGTGGCCTCCAAAGCGGAGGCCACATTGGTTTTATCAGGATTTAGCCACCAGACCACTGTCACCAGCTGTGTCGCCAAAAAGTACTTATAGCAATCCGGAAAGGCCATACCACCCTGCGATAGTGGCCTCATTAATGTAGTTAACTTATATCTCGGTGGTAAGGAGCCCCAGAGAAACTCTGAAAAGCGTTGGTTTAGTTTAGTAAAGAAGGATTTAGGAATCCACTGCGGGGAATGGCGGAATAAATATATGAATTTGGGGATGACCTTCATTTTAAGCAAGTTGACCCTTCCCCATACCGATAGGGGGAGATTATTCCATGCCTTGAGTTTAGCTTTCATATCCCCCACTACCGGATCCAAGTTTAATTTAGGAAAATCTGAGGCTTGTGCAGAGACACAAACCCCAAGATATTTAAAGGAGTCAACCCACTTTAATGGGCTATCTGGAGAGGATGTCAATTTGGCTGCTTGATCTATTGGAAATAGAGTAGATTTTGGCCAGTTTACCCGGAGGCCCGTTACCATGGAGAAAGTGTTGAGGAGTGACAGAGCACCCTGAAGTGATGGACCCGCGTCCCCCAAAAATAAAACCATGTCGTCAGCATACAGGGCTACCCTCTCCTCCAGCATGCCTATCCTAAGCCCCTTAATATGAGGAGATGTACGGAGAGCCTCTGCAACTGGCTCTATAGCTAGAGCAAATAGAGCCGGAGAAAGAGGGCAGCCCTGTCTAGTTCCCCGAAACAGTTGAAATGGAGTTGAGAGTCTGGAGCCCAAACGAATCGATGAGATGGGACACCTATAGATCACCTGCAACCATGATATAAACCGTAGTGGAAAACCCATTCGACGTAAAGTCTCCCACAAAAAGGGCCACTCCACAGTGTCGAATGCCTTTTCTATATCTAGTAGGGCAATAGCTCTGGTACCGGAGTTATTGTGTTGGGCATGAATATTGGTAAAGAGTCTCCTAAGATTAACGTCGGTTGACCTTTTAGGCATAAATCCTGTTTGATCAGAGTCAATAACCGAAGGTAATAATGGATATAGACGGGTAGCCAGCAGTTTGGTTAAGATTTTCAGGTCATTATTCAATAGGGCTATTGGCCTATATGAGGCACATAGCTCTGGGTCCTTAAGGTCCTTATGGATCAAAGTAAGATAGGCCTGGTGCATTGAAAGGGGCAGATCACCCTTGGATAGGCAGAGGGTGTATAATTGGGCCAGGATGGGTGCCAAAAATGCTGCATGTGCCCTATAAAATTCTATAGGAAGACCATCCGGCCCTGGCGCCTTGCCCAAAGGGAAGGACCGTATAATTTTTAAAACCTCTAAGGCCGAAATAGGGCGTACCAACGATTCTCGTTCCTCATTCGACAGCCAGCCAAGTGCTAGTGGATCTAAAAGGTTTTGCAACATCTCTGGCTGGAAGTCGGGGGGAAGAGCAGAGGTATAAAGAGTTTGGTAAAAGGCTTTAAACATTTGTAAGATTTCTACCTGAGAGGTCACCTTATCCCCAGTTGAAGACCGCAGGCCCGAAACCACTGTGGATGGATATTCATGCTGTGCCAACATGGCCAGGAAACGACCATTCTTGTCCCCCTGTTCAAATAGTCGCTGTCTACCTTTATGCATATCCAATCTTGTAACTTCCGTTAAATGTAAATTTAGTGAACTGCGGGCGGCATTTAATGCGTCAAAATGAGCTGCTGTAGGATCTGTACTATAGATTAATGTTTGATCCTCTACCAACTGTTGTAACCTGTAAGTTTCCCGGCCCTGCTGTTTCTTGACACTAGCGATAATAGAGATATATTGCCCTCTTGTATAGGCCTTGAAGGTGTCCCAGACCGTCTGTGGGGTCGAGGAGCCTTCATTAAGTTCCCAAAACTCAACTAGTCTGGGTGGGATAGTGTCAGCCACCTCAGGGTGGGAAATCCACTGTGCCCCCAGCCTCCACACTCTGCTTAATTTAATCAGCTTTCTGTCTCAAAGCATCATTGCTGAAAGAGGTGAAAGGGTTCTGTCTCTTTCGCTCGTTTAGCAGTTGTTTTTGAGTCCATTGTAAAATTGTATTGGCCCCGTGACCTTTTACTGTGCAACCCAAGCCCAACTGGTAAGAGTAAGGTCATCATGTCAACATCTGAGTGTACTTGGTTCCTGTAATCCATAAGTTTTCTTGTCATTTTCTTATATTCCTGCATTAGTTCCAGGATATAAACCTCAAAATGATTGCCAATAGGTCTCTGAATGTTCTCTTTTATCCAGGCCATGGTATAGTTATTATTAGTTATTCACATTCGGCTAGACCAGTCCTTTACTTGCCTTTATCTGGCCCTTGAGGCCCTATTCCTCCCACTGACATAAACAATGGGGCACTAGAGATTATGCTGGAAGTATTGCCGCATATTGGACTTTACGTGTACTGTTTCCTTTATATAGTGTGCTAGGATACATACGCTGTAAGATCCTGTATGTGCTATTCCTCTCACTGACGCCAATAATGGGGCACTATTCCTCTCACTGACACCAAAGATGTGGCACTATTTCTCTCACTGACACCAACAATGGGGCACTATTCCTCTCACTGACACCAACGACAGGACACTATTCCCTTCCATTGACACCACTGATGGGGCACTATTCCTCTCACTGACACCAATGATGGGGCATTGTTATCGACGCCAGGACATTTTCTGCTCCCACTGGCCCTATTCTGGCCCCTCTTAAGTCTAAAGGATAGTAAACTTGACCTTTTGGGAGACCCCTAAACTAGACTGTAATGTTGAAGATGTTTTGTAGCTTCTAAAAGCCATTTCTTCAGCTCCAGTGAGTGTCAGGAAGATACTCCTACATTTACATAGTTACATAGTTAGTCTGGTTGATAAAAGACACAAGTCCATCTAGTTCAACCAATAAAAGAGAGGAAAAAAACATTCAATCTTATATACTCAGTCCTTTCCCTACAGTTTATCCAGAGGAAAGCAAAAAACTTCAGGAAAGTATGATCCAATTTTCTCCAGGGGGGAAAAAAAATTCCTTCCTGATCCTCCAAGAGGCAATTGGATTCTCCCTGGATTGACTTTTCCTATAAATATTAGTATTCAGTTACATTACGTACATTTAGCAAATAAGCAATCTCCTTTTTGATGACCTTAAAGTATATAACTGAACACCAAGTTCTCTATATGGATCCCTTATGTATTTATACATGTTGATCATATCCCTCCTTAATCTCCTCTTCTCAAGAGTGAATAAATTCAGTTCCTCTAATCTTTCCTCATAGCTGTGCTCCTCCATGCCTCTTATCAGTTTGGTTGCTCTTCTCTGCACTTTCTCCAGTTCCCGATATCCTTTTTGAGAACTGGTGCCCAAAACTGAACTGCATATTCCAGATGAGGTCTTACTATTGATTTGTATAGGAACAAAATTATCTCTCTCTCTGGAGTCCATACCTCTCTTAATACAAGAAAGGATTTATGCTCGCTTTGGATACTGCAGCTTGGCATTGCATGCTATTATTAAGCTTATGATCTACCAAAACACCCAGATCCTTCTCCACCATTGATTCTCCCAGTTGTATTCCCCCTAGTGTGTATGATGCATGCATATTCTTAGCCCCCAAGTGCATAACTTTACATTTATCTAAATTAAACATCATTTGCCACATAGTTGCCCAATTAGACAGTGCATTAAGGTTGGTAAATTGGAAACATCCTGTAAGGACGTTATTCCACTGCATAGCTTGATGTCATCTGCAAACACTGAAATGGCACTTTTAATCCCAGACCCTATATCACTTATAAATATATTAAAAAGTAAGGGTCTCAACACTGAACTATGGAGTACACCCCTGATAACCTTAAACCATTCAGAGTAAGAATCATTTCCATTTCTTTTCCAAGCCTGTGGACTTTATCTTACACATTAGCAGGGATGGACTGGCCATCGGGACTACCGGGAGACTACCCGGGGGACTACCCGGTGGGCCGATGGCTCAGTGTGGGCCAGTTTCAGCCGCATCTGCGGTGCGCGGCGATCTACCCATCAACCACCAACAGCTGTAGCCTGACGGGTAGATCGAGATTTAGCCAGTATGCAGAGTAGGAAGCGTGTGTAGTAAGTTCTCTCTCTCATGTCACACGCGGCTGCTCCCCGGCGGCCCCTCCTCTCTTCTCGTCTATCCCTATTGGCTTGTAAGATCATCTGGGATAGACTAGAAGAGAGGAGGGGCTGCCGGGGAGCAGCCGCGCGTGACATGAGAGAGAGAACTTACTACTACACACGCTTCCTGCGCTACTCTACATGCTGGCTAGTAAGATCCTGATAATGTGTCCCCTGATGTGCCCCATCATGTGCCCTGATGATGTGCCCCCTGATGTGCCCTATAATGTGCCCCCTGATGTGCCCCATGCCCTGATGTGCTATGTGCCCTAATGTGCCATGTGGCCTGATGTGTCCCGTGCCCTGATGTGCTATGTGCCCTGATGTGCTATGTGCCCCGATGTGCTATGTGCCCTGATGTGCCCCATAATGTGCCCCAATGTGCCCCATAATGTGCCATGTGCCCTGATGTGCCATAATGTGCCCTGATGTGCTATGTGGCCTGACGTGCCCCATGCCCTGATGTGCTATGTGCCCCGATGTGCTATGTGCCCCGATGTGCTCCATAATGTGCCATGTGCCCTGATGTGCCCTGATGTGCTATGTGCCCTGATGTGCTATATGCCCTGATGTGCTGTGTGCCCTGATGTGCCCCATAATGTGCCCTATAATGTACCATGTGCCCTGATGTGCCCCGTGCCCTGATGTGCTATGTGCCCTGATGTGCCCCGCGCCCTGATGTGCCATATACCCTGATGTGCCCCATAATGTGCCCTGATGTGCCCCATAATGTGCCATGTGCCCTGATGTGCCCTTATGTGCCCCATGCCCTGATGTGCTATGTGCCCTGATGTGCTATATGCCCTGATGTGTTATGTGCCCCAATGTGCCCCATAATGTGCCCTATAATGTACCATGTGCCCTGATGTGCCCCATGCCCTGATGTGCTATGTGCCCTGATTTGCTATGTGCCCTGATGTGCCCCGTGCCCAGATGTGCCATGTGCCCTGATGTGCCCCATAATGTGCCCTGATGTGCCCCATAATGTGCCATGTGCCCTGATGTGCCATAATGTGCCCTGTGCCCTGATGTGCCCTGTGCCCTGATGTGCTATGTGCCCTGATGTGCCCCATGCCCTGATGTGCTGTGCCCCGATCTCCTATGCCCTGATGTGCGCCGTGACCTGATGTGCATTGTGGCCTGGTGCCCCGTGCCCTGATGTGCCTCGATGTGCTGTAACCTGTGCCCTGATGTCCTGTACCCTGATGTGCTGTGTTCTGATGTGCTATACTTTGATGTGCTGTGCCCTGTACCCTGATGTGATGTGCCCTGATGTGCTGTGTCTTGTACCCTGATGTACTGTGCCCTGACATGCCCTGATGTGCTGTGCCCTGTACCCTCATGTGTTGTGCCCTGTACGCTTATGTGCTGGGCTCTGTACCCTGATGTGCTGTGCCCTGATGTACTGTGACCTGTACCCTGATGTCCTGTGCCCTGATGTCCTGTGCCCTGATGTGCTGTACCCTGATGTCCTGTGCTCTGATGTCCTGTGCCCTGATGTCCTGTGCCCTGATGTGCTGTACCCTGATGTGCTGTACCCTGATGTGCTGTGTCCTGATGTGCTGTGCCCTGTACGCTGATGTGCTGGGCTCTGTACACTGATGTGTTGTGCCCTGATGTGACCTATACGCTGATGTGCTGGGCTCTGTACCCTGATGTGTTGTGCCCTGATGTGCCCTATACGCTGATGTGCTGTGCACTGGTTTGCCTTGTGCCCTGATGTGCTGTGCCCTGTACCCTGATGTGGCCTGATGTGCTGTGCTCTGATTTACCGTACCCTGATGTATTGTGCCCTGGGCCGGTCTGGATGAAGTCCAGGGCCACATTCTTGTCCCAGTCCAGCCCTGCATATTAGCTGTTTGCGGGGAACTGTATCAAGCCCTATTGCAAAATCCAAGTACACTACGTCCACAGCCACCCCTCTGTCTAAGGTTTTACTTACCTCCTCATAAAAAGAAATCAGATTTGTCTGAAACCTTCGGTCTTTCATGAATCCATGCTGTCTGTTGCTTAAAATATTTTTTTTTCAGCAAGATCTTATCTATGTGGTCTTTTATTAAACTCTCCAGTAACTTCCCAACTATAGAAGTTAAGCTAACAGGTATATAGTTATTTGCTAAAGACTTTGATCCCTTTTTAAATATGGGCACCACATTGGCCTTACGCCAATCCAGTGGTACTATTCCAGTCATTAAAGAGTC
Source organism: Aquarana catesbeiana (assembly GCF_042186555.1). Classification (NCBI taxonomy): domain Eukaryota; kingdom Metazoa; phylum Chordata; class Amphibia; order Anura; family Ranidae; genus Aquarana; species Aquarana catesbeiana. The sequence goes on along the minus strand of NC_133324.1, from coordinate 491,748,687 downwards.
CCTAAAAATTTGAAACAATAGCTTTGAAATGACAAAGCTCTTTTCTTTAAGGATCCGTGGGTGGATGCCATCTGGTCCAGATGCTTTATCCACCTTTATTCTGTCTAAATATTTCTGGACCATATCACTTTTGAGCCATAGTGGATCATTTGGGGCTGTGTCACTACCATCCCCATGATAGGCATGAGCTTCCATGCTCCTTTGTATACACAGAGCTGAAGAAGGTATTTCATAAATTTGCCTTCTCTTTGTCCCCAGTCACTCACTGTAGTTTATTCATATATACTATTCATATATATAAATAATTTTTGGGGGATTGTCCTATATCTTTTGCAATCTGTTGCTCATTTTGAATTTTTGCAGCCTTGATTTCCTTTTTACATATTCTTTGTATATTTATATCTACACAAGTAGCAAAGACGCCATAATCCAATCACCATGAAATCTGTAGATTTAGATTTGCAAGAGCATCCCCTGCTTTCCCTTGCTCTGTACTTTCCCTTTAAGTGGATACAGCTAATGAAGCAAAACAACTGTAGTGTGCTGTCACATTTTACTGAATGTTCTTTTATTGAAAAGTATCAGAGGCTAGCGGCAACAGGCACAGATAGGCAGCTGCAGTGCCTGTGGCAGGAAACAAGGCTGCTTTTAAGCAATTTACTTTACAATTGGAGAGCTTTCATTTGACATAACATTATGTATGCTTTTCTATGTGCTTAGAATACCCAGAAAATAATGCACATATGGGCTTGTTCAATAAGGCAAAAAGCAATTAACCTAGTACAGTAACCAATAGCAAACAAAAAGCCCAATGATCTGAATTTAGTAGACTGAAATCGGAACAGGTTTTTGAGTTATTGGCATGTGCAAATCTTCCTTGCATTTTGAGCTGCTTTAATTGAATATGTTCCATAAATCATGAAATAACAGTTTTAGATACTTCTCTGTACTAGATAGCTTTGGTCGTATCTCGGTTCAGAAATGCAAAGCATACTAAAGCTCTTAAAGGGCAATAATCATCACAGCCTCGTTTCCTTCCCTGTGTGTTCTATTTAAACTTTCTTCTTGTGAGTCTGGAAGTGAAGCATTGTAATTATGTTTCTGTTGTACTCGGCTTGTGGCTTCCTATTTGTGTAATAGATGCAGACCTGCCAGAGCGAGCGCAGGTTTTGCAAGCTTTTACATAGGAACAGGAGTCCTTGTGGGTGGCGGAAATACACCAAGTTTGGAGCACTAAGGTTGCAGTGAATTTAAAAACAGAGATAGGTTAGGAGCAGTAGGGTTTCAATGATTATGTGAAGAATGTTACTGATGAAAAATATGGAAGCCATTAGAATATATAAACAATTATCTTTAAATTAAAGCCCAATTAAACCTTTAGTTTAAATCAGTGAAATACATTCCGGGCACATCAAAACAAAAGCTTTTTATTAATGTCCTACAGTTCATTTTCTAAGTAGATATGCCTGTCCTCTGCAGAAGCTGCAGAGTGGGAATCCTGCTCTCAGCTGTCTCATTGTAGAGGTCTGACACGCACTCCACTGAGTGTGTCCACTCACAATCCATAATTTCCCTCATTAGAAGCAGTGTTCTATAACTTACTTGTCACTGACAGTTTCACTGTCCTCACTTGAACTGTTTACTAGCTGTTGCCTGATTTCTATTTTGGTGACATTACTGGTGCATGCATGATTTGTCCGTCATCCACAGCATGATCTGTGTGCCATCAGTCAAGGCAGCCTCCTGCAATGCCAGTATCATCATTACTCGTGGCATAACTATTCAATACTCGTGGCATAGTTATTCAAGTACTGACCCCCGGCCGAGTTCCTGAAACCCTAAGGAGCGAGATAATGGACTGTCATTACAGAGAGAGGGTGGAAACAGTATCATGCTGGATGCGAAAAGGAATACTCAAGATGGTGAGGGCTTCTGTCGGGATATATAAAAGTAAAAGTGTCACCCTTACCCAGGGGTGTTGCTAGGGGGTGGCTATTGGGGCTATAGCCCCGAATCTGGGGCCCATAGCCCAGAGTCTCTTGCTGCAGGGTCCCTGCCTAACCAGCAGGTTGTGGCTGCTGCAGCGGGAGGGCTGGCTGCATGAGAGAGGCGGAGGAGAGAAGCGAGCGGGCGGACAAGCAGAGATGACATCTCTCTCCTCCTGCTCCACATCAGCGCTCTTCACAGCCGGGCCTCTTCAATTTGGGAGCGAGGTGTGGTGAGCAGCAGAGAGATGACATCATCTCTCACTGCCCACCACACATCAGCGCTCTTCCGCCCTCACAGCATGGTGGAGTGCAGGTCACGTGCTTCCTGTCATCGTGGAGCTCCACTTTGCAGCCAGACCCCCTTGCTTCAATGTCGAAGGTGCGGTGGGGAGCAGCAAGATGACATCATCTCTCACTGCCCTCCCCGCATCACCGTTCTCCTGCTCTCACTAAATGGACCAGTGCTGTCAGCCTGCCACCAATTCAGCGTCAATGCACATTTGGTGGCACTGGCTGGTATGGCAAGTGACAATCCACATCAGTTAGCAAGTGACAGCCCACATCTGGTGGCCGGTGACGTAGCAAGTGACAATCTGCAAATGGTGGCAGGAGATGTGGCAATCTGCAAATGGAGCCAGGAGACGTGGCAAGTGACAATCTGCAAATGGAGCCAGGAGACGTAGCAAGTGACAATCTGCAAATGGTGGCAGGAGATGTGGCAAGTGACAATTTGCAAATGGTGGCAGGAGACGTGGCAATCTGCAAATAGTGGCAGATGACGTGGCAAGTTGCAATCTGCAAATGGTGGCAGGTGACGTGGCAAGTGATAATCCACATCTGCTGCCAGGTGAAAGTGGGAAGTAATATGCTGCGTCTGTGACAGGCGACGGTGTCAAGTGACACGCTGCATCTAGTGGCAGGAGATGTGGCAAGTGACACGCCCGGGGCTCCCACTGATTCTGCAGTATGGTGAGCTGAACCACTTCATTATATACTATATTAGAATGTAACAATAGAAATAATGCACTTTAATCACCCTGACACCATATCAACCATAGTGCCATGATGATTGAAGCGCCAACACCAGCCATTGGCCATGAAAAATTGCTTACCACCGGTCTCCCCTCCCCCCGCGTGGGCATACAAAAAGGTTGATGACCGCTGCTATGGGCTCTAGCCCCAGATCTTTTGCAGACCTAGCAACGCCCCTGCCCTTACCCCTAATGCAGGTGATCAGAAACTATAGCTGGCTACTGTGCTCTTCACCTATAGCAGCCACCTTTCCCAAAAGGCAAGCAGGCCTATCAATATTCGGTTACCCCCAGGTCTTATACACAATGCTATAGTATCTGGCTACCCAGCCAGGGCATGCTGGAACTTATCAAAGCAAACAGGTACTTGCGGTTGGCAGACAAGCAGGGTGGTTCAATGACAGTCCAGGTAAAAGGCAGGTAGAGTTCAGAGAATAGCCGATATCCGATCCAAGGTTATACACAGGGAAATCCAATCTAGCAGAGCAGGGCAGACAAACATTCAGCTTGATCAGTTATTACACAGTCTATCAGAAACATGACACTGCGGGCTTGGCTAGCTTAAATCAGATGTGGCCTCCACCCAGAGTCTGGCCACAACAGTCACCTTGCAGGTGGATAGACAGACAAGGAGAATGCCATAGCCACAACCAGGATGCTGGAATAAGGAGCAGGAGCGCTAGACACTCCTTACACCCCCCTCTCCCCTCTGAGGAGGGGCCCCGGACCCTTACAGACAAGCTGGACATCCAGCACAGGACAGCATCAGGCTGCACAAAGGTCAGGGGATCAGCGAGGTCAGGTTGGTTAGCAGGTGACATGTCACTGGAGTCAAGTTGAATAGCTGGAACTCAAGCTGGATGCAGAGTGGCTTGAAGAAATGGTCAAAGGCCCCATCTGGCACTCTATTCAAAGGATGGATGGAACTTTTTAGAGAGGTTTGAGCAGATTTTGTTTAAGTAGGGTGAGGCCAGGTTACTGAAAGTCCAGAATATGAAAAAGCAGAAGGCTAAACTGCCATGGGCTGGACCGGAGTAACTGGTGCAAAGGCAGCAGAACTTGAGGACAAGTTAGCCTGCATGTGCATCCAAGGGCGTTTAGAGACAGGCAAATGTAGGGGTAATCCAGAGGGCTTTACTTTTGAGGACTTAGTGCGAGCGCAGGTTTTGCAAGCTTTTACATAGGAACAGGAATCCTTGTGGCGAGAGGGCCATCAAAGCCTGTGAAACACCAAAGAAAATGTTTTAGTAATCCCTGGGTGCCTGGCCGCTTTCGTGCCATGTGCTTCTGAAAGCACTTTAAAGTAATTGTAAAGGTAAAGATTTTTTTTTTTTTTTTTAATAACAAACATGCCATACTTACCTGCTCTGTGCAAGGGTTTTGCACAAAGCGGCCCCGATCCTCCTTTAACACAAACAACAGGACATGGCCCCCACCCCCCTGGTCACTGGATTTGATTGACAGCAGCGGGAGGCAACGACTCCTGCTGCTATCAATCTATCCAATGAGGACAGTGGTTGGAGCTGCTGGGCTCGTTCTCATCACTGGAACGACCGGGTTCAGGTAAGGGAAAGGGGGACTCTGGGGGGCATCTGCAGCACAGAAGGTTTTTCACCTCAATGCATAGAATGCATTAAGGCAAAAAACCTTGAGACTTTACAACTCCTTTAAGCCTAAGGTGGAGGGGAACAAACAGCTTTCCGGGGGCTAGATTGGGCAGAACACAAGACTGGGCCTTTAAAATAAAGTCCAACGGTCGGGGGAAAAGGCCCCCATTACTTGTGCTGGGGATAAGATATTATAAAACTTAGAGGAAGTTTCCAAACAGGGCTCAAGGCTGTGAGACAGTGGGTAAGTTCAGCCTCTAGGAGGAAAAGATTCAGACTGTCGCAATTGGCTGGAGAGGTGGCCTGTAGACAATTCAATAAACTCGTCAGTGTCTTTTGCTAAAACAGAGTCATATAAAGGCAAATGGTTATGCAAACTGGAGTCGGACTTGGAAAAATTGTCATGATCAAGATCAGAATAAGACAAATAGGAATAGCTCCTGCACACTTGCTGGTTGGAAGCTGAACAGTGGGAACTTTGAGTGGAGAGTGTGAACAAGTTTTGCTTTTGACTGCTGGTGATTGCTGTGTTGCATTTTTTTGTTCTTTTTTGGGGTTTTTCCTTGCAGCTTTTTTTTACACCTTTTCTGTCACTTTTTAAACAGCCTTTTTTTTTCTTTCCTTCTTTCAGCCTACTAATTAAGTTGAGTGGTTAATTGGTCACAGGTGCTTGAGGCCTATATAACTTTCTGTAGAGCACATCTGAATTTGCCAGACCTGCTGGTTGGAAGCTGAACAGTGGGAATCTTGAGTGGAGAGTGTGTTTTGCTTTTGACTGCTGGTGATTGCTGTGTTGCATTTTTAGGTTCTTTTTGGGGTTTTTCCTTGCAGCTTTTTTTTTTTTTTTTCACCTTTTCTGTCACTTTTTAAACAGCCTTTTTTTTCTTTCCTTTCTCCAGCCTACTAATTAAGGGGAGTGGTTAATTGGTCCCAGGTGCTTGAGGCCTATATAGCTTTCTGTAGAGCACATTTTGAGCCTGCTCATCTTTGAGCTTGCCACCTTTTTGCTTGCTGGAACTTAGACCAAGTGGAACTGGACTAAGTGGTCAGTTAAAAAACAGAGTTTAAAACAGGAGGTTATAACGGGGTCAAAGTACCTGTGTAGTGTGAGTGTGTACCTGTGTATTATAACACAAGTGCTGCGAATGCACATGGGCTGTATTGAGTATTAGTGTTAGGTAGTACCTGAGTATTGTGAGTATTGGGAGTACCTGTGTATTGTGACTACCTGAGTGTTGTCTGAGTAGTGTGTGTGGATCGTTAGTACCTGTGTATTGTGTATACTTGTGTATTGTGAGTGCACTTGGTCTGCGAGTGCATGGGGTCTGCGAGTGCACATGGTCTGCGAGTGCACGTGGTCTGCGAATGCACGTAGGCTGCGAGTTCACGTGGTCTGTGAGTGCACGTATGCTGTGAGTGCACGTGGTCTGCAAGTCTACGTAGGCTGCGAGTTCACGTGGTCTGCTAGTGCACGTGGTCTGCGAGTGCACGTGGTCTGCGAGTGCACGTGGGCTGCAAGTGCGCGTAGTCTGCAAGTGCACGTGGTCTGCGAGTGCATGTGGGCCTGCGTATTGTCTTGTTGAGTACACATGTATTGTATTGTTGAGTATTAGTGTCAGGAAGCTAGTTGTTAGGTAATTTGGACAGGGTTGACTAAAGCACATAAACCCGAGGTAAGTATAGTAACAAGTCCTATTTGCAATCTCGGAACACCCAATAAGAGGACAGTATGCAACCGGTCTAAACTACGTGACATGTTCACCAATGCCAGGAGCCTGGTGGACAAGATGGGTGAACTAGACATACTGTTGAATGAGGAGGTTTTAAATTTTGTGGGAATTTCAGGGACCTGGTTAAACAGCTCTCATGATTGGCTGGCAACAATTCAAGGGTATTCCCTTTACCACAGGGATTGAGAGGGTACAAAAGGGGGAGAGGTATGCCTATATATCAAGAATAATGTACAAGTGAATTAGAGAGATGACATCAATAAGGGAGCTAAGGAGGAGGTGGAATCCTTATGGGTAGAGCTCCAAAGGGATGAAGCTAAGGGTAAAATAATACTGGAAGCATGCTATAGGCCCCCTAACCTGGGGGAGGAGGGGGAGAAGGACCTCCTATCACAATTTGGATTAGTAGCAAGGATAGGAAGTTTTATCATAATGCGGGATTTTAATTATCCAGACATAGACGAATGCGTGGTTCCCTCCACCCAGTCTAAGGCTCGCCAGTTCCATGGGTCAGATGGTAGACGTACCAACTAGAAACAAGGCGTTACTGGATCTACTGATAACCAACAATACAGACCTGATCACGGATATGGAAATACAGGGCAATTTAGGAAACAGCGATCACAGGTCAATTGGCTTCAGTATAAATCACACAAACAGGAAACACAAGGGGAACACAAAGACACTTCATTTCAAAAGAGCCAACTTCTCTAAACTACAAACTTTGCTAGAAGATATAAATTGGGATAAAATCTTGGAAACAAACAACACAGAGGAGAGATGGGTTTGCTTTAAGAGCATATTAAATAAGGGAATTAGCCAGTGCATCCCATTGGGAAATAAATTTAAATGAGTGAATAAAAGTCCCGGATGGCTTAACTCTAATGTAAAAATACATATAAAAGCAAAAGAGGAGGCCTTCAAAAAATTCAATGCCGAGGGATCATCGGCAGCATTCAGACTTTACAAAGAATGCAACAAGATATGTAAGGGTGCAATTAGGGCGGCTAAGATAGAACACGAAAAACACATAGTGGAGGAGATCAAAAAAAATCTCAAGAAATTCTTTAAGTATATAAACAGTAAAAAAGGGAGGACAGACCATATTGGCTCCATAAAGAATGAGGACGGACATCTAGTTACAAAGGATGGGGAGATGGCGAAGGTATTGAATGTATTCTTCTCCTAAATCTTCACGAGGGAATCGGGGGGCTTCAGTAACCAAAACTGCGGTGTTTGTCCTCATGACACATCACAGGAAGCACCCTCATGGCTAACAGAGGACAGAATTAGAAATAGGCTTGGGAAACTTAACATTAATAAATCACCGGGACCAGATGGCTTGCACCCGAGGGTACTTAGGGAACTCAGTCAAGTAATTGCCAGACCATTGTTCCTAATTTTTACTGATAGTCAACTGACCGGAATGGTACCAGCTGATTGGAGAAAAGCCATTGTAACACCAATATTTAAAAAAGGGCCAATATACATCCCTGGGAATTACAGACCAGTTAGCCTAACATCAATAGTACGCATGTTCTTGGAGGGCATGATAAGGGACTATATACAAGATCTTAGTAATGAAAACAGTATTATTAGCAATAATCAGCATGGATTCATGAAGAATTGTTCTTGCCAAACCAATCTATTAACCTTCTATGAGGAGGTGAGCTGTCATCTAGATAAAGGAAGGCCGTAGATGTAGTGTATCTGGATTTTGCAAAAGCATTTGACAAAGTTCACCATAAACGTTTAGGCCCCATTCACACCTGAGTGTAGCGTTTTTAGGCAGAAAGTTGCGCGGTTTTACCACATTTTTGCCGCGATTTGATGCGTTTTTGCCGCGATTTTGTATAGATCAAAAGGTCACCAATGTAAAAAGCAGAACAAATGCCCAAATGTGCCTAAAAAAAAAGTTCCAGAACTTGTATGAGCTTCAGGCGTTTTGGAGCTTCTGGATTTAGGCGTTTTGTAGTGGAGATCCATCTCTATAGAGAATAATTGATTTTTTTTCCCCTCCAGCGTTTTGTAGCTTCAGGCTTCAAGTTACAAAACGCTCAGGTGTGAATGGGGCCTTACTGTACAAAGTAAGATCAATTGGCATGGACCATAGTGTGAGTACATGGATTGAAAACTGGCTACAAGGGCGACTTCAGAAGGTGGTGATAAATGGAGAATACTCGAAATGGTCATTGGTGGGAAGTGGGGTCCCCCAGGGTTTTGTGCTGGGATCAATCCTGTTTAATTTGTTCATAAATGACCTGGAGGATGGGGTAAACAGCTCAATCTCTGTATCTGCAGATGACACTAAGCTAAGCAGGGCAATAACTTCTCCGCAGAATGTGGAAACCTTGCAAGAAGATCTGAACAAATTAATGGGGTGAGCAACTACATGGCAAATGAGTTTTAATGTAGAAAAATGTAAAATAATGCATTTGGGTGGCAAAAATATGACTGCAATCTGCTCACTAGGGAGTAAACCTCTGGGAGAATCTAGGGTGGAAAAGGACCTGGGGGTCCTAGTAGATGATAGGCTCAGCAATGGCATGCAATGCCAAGCTGCTGCTAACAAAGCAAACAGAATATTGGCATGCATTAAAAAGGGGATTAACTCCAGGGATAAAGCGATAATTCTCCCACTCTACAAGACTTTGGTCCAGCCTCACCTGGAGTATGCTGTCCAGTTCTGGGCACCAGCCCTCAGGAAGGATGTACTGGAAATGGAGCGAGTACAAAGAAGGGCAACAAAGCTAATAAAGGGTCTGGAGGATATTAGTTATGAAGAAAGGTTGCGAGCACTGAACTTATTCTCTCTGGAGAAGAGGCGCTTGAGAGGGGATATGATTTCAATTTACAAATACCATACTGGTGACCCCACAATTGGGATAAAACCTTTCCGCGGAAGGGAGTTTAATAAGACACGTGGCCACTCACTAAAATTAGAAGAAAAGAGGTTTAACCTTAAACTGCATAGAGGGTTCTTTACTGTAAGAGCGGAAAGGGTGTGAATTCCCTTCCACAGGCAGTGGTTTCAGCGGGGGCATCGATAGTTTAAAAAAACTATTAGATAAGCACCTGAACGACAACGACATACAGGGATATACAATGTAATACTGACATATAATCACACACATAGGTTGGTCTTGATGGACTTATGTCTTCTTTCAACCTCATCTACTATGTAACATGCGCAGGAGTGATGTCATCTCGTGGAAGCCAATCGAGATGAACGAAACCCAGCACACAGGAGAAAGTGCCGGCACCGACGTGGGGGTGTTGGGCAGGTATCCTCCCTTTAGTACCACTTTAAGACTAGATGTATGTTGCTGGCTGGATCACCAGGTGAAATGAAGAGAAAGGGCTCTAAGCAGAGCGGCGCAAGGAAAACTTTGGTTGGAGGGGAGACAACGCTTGACTCCATGGACTAGAAAATATGATTTTATTTTTATTATTATACAGGGACAAGTATTAGAAAGATTACTTTATTTTACCTAGGTAGGGTGAAATTCCTGTTTGAACAAAAAATTAATTACCCCTACAACTTGGACCCGTTTGATGTGAAAAAGGGATGAGCTGAGCTTACCTGGGTTTGGTTCGAGGTGGCTTCAGCAAACATTTATGAAGTTCAGGTGCTGAAACAGAAGCAAGAAACAGCAAGGGATTGTTAACCAAAGGGTTTGAAAGGGGGCCAAGCACTGCCCTGAAGAACATGTACCAAAGCAAAAATATTTTTTTTTTTAATTCTGTTTGGCTGGAAACTGTGATTTTTATGTAGCAATATGGACTACAATTGGAACGGACAGTTATTTCCTGTCATATCTGTATATTATATTATTCCTCTAGTGCCTGGTGTTACTAAACTGACATCATATTTGTGAGCCCAACCAAAGGCATTGTGGGATTGGTAGTTTCATCAGATGGCTATTCAACTGCATGGCTATATGCCCGGACTACATATCCCAGGGATCTTTGCACAATCTCAGCGAGATTGCTGGGAAGGGCCATAAAAGAAACCAGAGACCGGCCCCAGGCTCTTTTCTTCCTGGGCCTCGTGTGTGATGGATCTCTCCGTGCTGGGAGAGTGAGGTCGCGGTCCACCACGCAATGTACAACATTTCTGCCGGACAAGAAGGGATTCAGCGATGTCTACTGTTCATCGGACATCGGACCAGCACCAACTTGACCATACAGCAACCCATTCTTTGTGCTCTGCATTCGGGTGACCATCACAAGCGGATCCGCAGCCAAGATGACTATTCGGGAGTCGCTATCCTAAAGACGGTTGATCAGCCTGGTCGTTGGTGAGAGGGCAATTGCCCACCTTTGCAAGTCTTTCCATGGTTGTTTTACTGGGACACTGTGTACAGACAGCTTTACTTTGGGAACACTTCACTGAACTTCTATTTAAACACTGTACATATGTATCTTTAGCCTCATTCAGCACAAGATATACTACCACTCTGTTACTACACCTTATTGAAAATAGTTAATGAGCTCCGACTACCGATGAAGACCATCAGATCTGGAACGGGGACATTCTGTCATTGCTGCTTAAAGGGCCTCATATCATTCTTGTTTAGCTGCATGTCTCATTAGGATAAAAGGTTGAACAGGACGGCCTGGGTTCCTCTTCCTAGAAGTATTGTCAGAATTGATGCTTAACCTTTGCTTATCCTTTCAAGTTATGTCCAAGTGGTTTTCCATTGTACATATGTGTATATAGTATCCTGTTGTTTCCAACTGTCTTAACTGGTATACCAGAGGAATCATTCTGCTGAGTTTGTGCTGTTATTTAAATCTCAGTTGAACCATTACCTCCTTTGTACAACAATATCTTATCTGAAGTATTCCAGTAAACGTTAATAGACTATAAACTCATTGAGTGTTGTCTTATTACTGAAAGGTGCTACAATAATGTCTGAACCCAAAGTGTCAGGTGGGTTTGACTGTTTACAGGGTCACAGCGATGCAGATGAACAGGTAAATCCAAGCAGTCCCCAAGGGGGACAGTGCTACATTTAGAGGCTCCCCCGGGATGCCATCTGCAGCAGGCCCTAGCCAACCTAGTCAAGAGCCACAATCCGCCTGGGAGGCCGATTCCGTAGCCGCGGCTGTCTGGGGCAGAAATCAGGGAGCTCAAATGAAGAGAAGCACTGTTCTAGAGATCTCGGGAAGTGAACACACTGAGAGAGAGATTAGAAAGTGGGTGAGAGCTCTGGCCCCAGGACACCGGGCATACTCTGTAGACACGGAAGCTGAGTACGACTTGGATCAAGTCAGGGTGCTACTGGAGTGGCAAGAAGAGATACCTGTGTGCTTCCAGAGGGAAGAGATAAGTCTAGCCAAAGGAGTGATTGGTATAGTGATCCTACTCAAAGTGGGGGAGAGCCTGCTGAGCGGCAGCCTTCATAAAGGGCTCAGGAGAAGGGCCCAGTACCGGTGGGAGCTGACTGCCAAGGGGCAAATGTTCCCCCTCTCTCTTTTTACACGGATATTAGCCAGCTAGTTGATAGTTTGGTGAAGAACGGCCCTGGAAATGCCAACCAGAGTTACCGGAGACTCAGGTTTTTCTCAGGGCAGTTACTGACTCCTGTAGGGGAAGATGAGTTTGAAACCTGGATGAGTCAGGCTCTGCAGGGCATGGAAGAATGGAGTGTTTCAGAGGCTGTGAAACGATAACGGCTCAGTGAGAGTCTTCGAGGCCCGGTGGCTGATGTGATTCGTTAACTGAGGATGGGAAAGAAAACTTGTGTTGCCATGGACTACATAGACGCCCTGTATGCTGTATTTGGAAGAGTTGAAACTACCGCAGACCTGAAGTACAAATTCAACCACACCCACCACCAAAAGGGGGAGAGTCTGTCTGAGTATATAACTCGAGTAGACAGAATGATGCATCAAATTATCCTCAAGAGGGGCATTGATCCCAAAGATGTTGATCAAGCTCGTCTAGACTGGCTTCTGCAAGGGGCTAGGCCAAACCACCTGATTGGATTGAAGTTGTTACTAAAGAGAACCAAAGTGGTACCTACATACCCTGAATTGATAAGAGAAGTACGAGAAGAAGAGGCTCTATTAGAAGAGAAGAGCTAAAGGTCAAGAGAAGTGGGTGCTATTGCTGGAAACATGGAGAAAGTTGTGGCCTGAACTGTTCATGCGGAGATGAGTTTCTCGGATGAAGACAGTAGAACTGAGTTTGAACCGGCAGGGCTGGCCATTCCTGACACTAATAAGCCAGTAAATGAACTGGGGCCAACCAAACTAATGGCTCAGGTAGCTCAAGCTCAAACCCAGATGTATCATGCCTTGATGCGGGTGATAGAGACCCAAGCAAAGGTGCGAGAGCAAGGGACTCGCCAAGAGGAGCCAAAATTTCCCCAAGGGCGAGAGAAGAGATGCTACGGATGTGGGGAGGCTGTACACTTTCAGGCCGAGTGTCCCAAGGCCGGCATCAGCTCTCAATTACTCACGGACGTTCTGAAGGTGTCACAGAAGCTACTCTTCCCAAAACTGGCGGGAAACTTCAGGGGACCTCAGTGAAGGAGCTACTGTAGTTGAGAGTCCTGAGGGAAGATTGAGCTCCAAGGCCAAACATAGATCTAATAGGGAAAAAGGGACGCAAGCCACCTGCTGATTCCCCCCCTTTTTCACCAAAGGAAAGATCTAAGAAAAAAAAAGGGACACAAGCCATCTTTTGCCCCTCCCCTTTCTTTGCCAAGGAAAACCACAGAAACTAAACCCTCAAGGAAGGAGATCTGGAGGCAGGAAATCAAATTACACCTTACTGAGCGAACAGTTAGACCAACTCTGCTACTTCCAAAGAGACTGATTAGGGCACAAACTATAAAGTCACCCGCAGGAAATCTGCCAAAAAACCTAGTGGGGCCCTCCCTTATAGTCTCAATACAAGTGGAGGGCATCTATACCCAAGCTTTAGTGGATACGGCAGCCCAAGTGATGTTGCTATACCGAGATTTTTACCACAAGTATTTGAAGCATATCCCTTTGTGTAAACCTGAGGAGTTAGAAATCTGGGGCATAGGGACTCAGAAATGCCCATACAATGGATACATATCCATCAAGATAACCTTTGATACTTCCCTGGCTGGGAAACCAGAGACTTTTGATACATTGGCTGTTGTCTGCCCCCTCCTGGGGCAGCCCGAAACTCTTTGTTGATAGGCACCAATCTTGTGAGGACGCTACTCACTCTACTGGCCTTGGAGGGTGCCCCAGTAGGGAAGATTCAGCCTCAGTTGCGGCAGGCATTCCAGCGAGTGTTGCAGGAGAAGAAGGCCCCCATGGAAGCGGTAGGAAGACTGTGGCAATTGAATGCTCACGAAAAGGTCTTGCAGCCAGGTGAGAGAGCCTGCTTGAAGGCCACTGTTAAATTATATGGGACCAGCCAGGCCTTTATGTAGTGGTGGAAGCTGATTCAACAGAGAAGGATGTTGGAATAGAATTGGTACTGGAGATCATACCCACTAAGGCCTTATTGAGAAGTGGGGGGCGAAGCCCTGTCATTGTGAGGAACATAACCGGCAACCCGATTAGCCTGAAGCCTCAGATAGTGATTGGGAAAGTGAGTGCTGCCACCCCAGTGATGGGGAATGATCTGGTCCAGAAGGGAAATAGAAGAGAGATCACTGTCCACTGCCCAAATCTACCCTCAGGATGGGAGGAGAAAATTAAAACCCAATTAGCCCAATAGGAGAAGATGTTCTCCAAAAATGACTTTGATGTGGGCTGCCCAGGAGTGCCCAACATCGAATTTGGCTAACTGAAGATAAGCCCTTTTGCGAAAGGGCCAGGCGAATCCCTTTGTGTGATCTGGAGGATCTTAGAGAGCAGCTCGCTGCTGAACTGAAGAAGTCAGGGGTCATTAAGGAATCCAGGAGTCCCTATGCTTCCCACATTGTGATAGTGAGAAAGAAGAATGGGTCCCTCCGGATGTGTATTGATTACCAACCTTGAACCGAAGGACTCTCCCAGACCAGTATACAACCCCCCACATAGAAGAGGCCCTGCAATGCCTATCAGGGGCCAAATGGTTCAGTGTGCTGGATATGAAGAGTGGATACTACCAGATATCCATGCATCCGGATGACCAAGAAAAGATGATTTTCATCAGCCCTTTAGGATTTTTCAAATTTGACCGAATGCCACAAGGATTTGCTGGGGCCCCCGCCACTTTCCAGAGACTGATGGAGAACACTGTGGGGGATATGAACTTGGTAGAAGTACTAGTGTACCTTGATGATATCATTGTGTTTGGCAGAACGTTGGAGGACCATAAAGCCCAGTTGGAAAAAGTTTTCCAATAGCTACACACAGAGGGGCTGAAGCTGTTGTTAGAGAAATGCCAGTTCTACCAGACCTCGGTTACGTACCTTGGGCATGTAGTCTCAGCCGAGGGGATAGCTACTGACCCTCAGAAGTGGTAGGTTAATTGGATTCTGTTCAAAAAAAAAAATGGCCCTATTATATGAATGTGAGTTGGGGACCTTGGATTGTGGGCTCCTTGAGGGTAGGGACCGATGTGAGTGTGCGATGTACGTGTGAAGCGATGTGTAAATTGATGGCGCTATGTGGGTATCTTAAATAAATAGGGATAATTGTAGACACACACCCACACTCACTCAGGTTGAACTGGATGGACTGGTGTCTTTATTCAACCTTACTAACTATGTAACTATAGCTACTGACCCTCAGAAAGTGGAGGCCATTACTTCTTGGCCCCGTCCAAGCACCATCACTGAATTGAGGTAGTTTTGGGGATTCTGCCCCTAATGTAGGAGAATCGTGCAAAACTTCTCAAAGATCGCTCGAACGTTGAACGAACTCTTACAGAAGGGGATCTGCAGAAAGCCCAGAAGGGAGGCCCCAGGAGGCCACGTGAATCCATTCAGGAGCAATGGACGGTAAAGTGTGAAAAGGCTTTTGAATGCCTGAAGGGGAGCCTTGTGGAAGCACCAGTGCTGGCCCATGCGGACCGATCCAAGCCTTATGAATTGCATGTGGATGCCAGCAGAGATGTCCTTGGAGGAGTGCTGTACCAAGAGTTGGAGGGAAGCCCCTGCCCGGTAGCTTTTGTGAGCTGCAGCCCTTCTGAGAAGAACTATCTGGTACACAAGTTGGCATTCTTGGCCCTCAAGTGGGCCATGGTAGATAAGCTACGCGACTATCTGTATGAGACCATCTTTGTGGTGAAAACGGATAACAACCCTTTAACTTATCTATTAACCACTGCCAAACTGGATGCCACGGGATATCGGTGGTTGGCCGCTCTGTCTGAGTTTCGGTTCAGTCTGAAATACTGGCCTGGAGTGGGAAATCGGGACGCTGATGCCTTTTGCCGAAGACCTCATACCGCAAATGTTGGCCAGAAGAGTTGGGTCCATTTGCCCCTGGAAAGAGCGATGGCTGTATGTCAAGGAGTCGAGCATAAGCACAGAGGGGCAATAGGAGTAGAAGCTGTGGGAGTCACTCCTGCTGGTGTAACCAAATATTATTGTGATTTGACAAAAGTGCACAGCCAAGAATTGCCTCAGTTGACAAGAGAGGATATGAGGCGGGATCAACAGGAAGACCTGTTGGGAAGCCTTATGAAGAAGTCTCTATCCATTCAGGACCCTCAGATGCTGTTGAATAGTTCCATTGAGGGAGCAAAAGTAGTCCATAGAGAATAGGAACGAATGCAATTAGAGGATGGAGTCATTTACCGGAGAGGCCCACCTGAAGTGCCAGAGGGCATTCGTCAACTGTTCCTCCCTGAGAAACACTGGCTGAAAGTGTTGACCGCCCTTCATGATGATCATGGTCACTTAGGCCCAGACAGAACCTTTAAGTTAGTCAGGGACCGATTTTATTGGCCATCCATGAGAGCTGATGTGGAGAGCAACTGTCGCTCTTGCATCAGATGCATTTAGAGAAACACTTTACCAGGCAGGGCAGCCCCAATGGGCCATCTGGTCAGGGTCAGGGACCAATGGAGTTGGTGTGCATTGATTTCTTGTGTTTGGAGCCTGACTTGAGTGGGCAGAGTAATGTCCTGGTTGTGACAGATCACTTTACCGGCTATGCCCAAGCTTTCCCCATTAGGGACCAGCATGCCAGTACTGTAGCAAAAACCCCAGTAGAGAAGTTTTTCATTCGTTACGGGCTGCCACAATGCCTACACTCAGACCAAGGTCGGGGAGATTGGGGAGACCATATAGCTGCAGTAGTACATGCTTATACAGTGCCTTGCAAAAATATTCACCCCCTTGCCATTTTTCGTGTTTTGTTGCCTCACAACCTGGAATTAACATGGATTGTTTGAGGATTTGCATCATTTAATTTACAGAACTTGCCCACAACTTTTAAGATGTTTTTTTTTTATATTATGAAGCAAACAACAAATAGGACAAAACAACAGAAAAAGTCTGTGTATAACTATTCACCCACCTAAAGTCAATACTTTGTAGCGCCACCTTTTGCGGCTATCACAGTTCCAAGTCACTTTGGATAAGTCTCTATGAGCTTGCCACATCTTACCACTGGGATTTTTGCCCATTCCTCCTTGCAAAACTGCTCCAGCTCCTTCAAGTTGGATGGTTTGCGCTTGTGAACAGCAATCTTTAACTCTGACCACAGATTTTCTATTGGATTGAGGTCTGGGCTTTAGCAGTGTGTTTGGGGTCATTGTCCTGTTGGAAGGTGAACCTCCGTCCTAGCCTCAAATCACACACAGAGTGGTACAGGTTTTGCTCAAGAATATATGTATTTAGCACCATCCATCTTTCCCTCAACTCTGACCAGTTTCCCAGTCCCGACTGCTGAAAAACATCCCCACAGCATGATGCTGCCACCACCATGTTTCACTGTGGGGATGGTGTTCTTTGGCTGATGTGATTTGTTAGGTTTGCGCCAGACATAACGTTTTCTTTGATGGCCAAAAAGTTAAATTTTAGTCTCATCAGACCAGAGCACCTTCCTCCATACATTTTGAGAGTCTCCCACATGCCTTTTCACAAACTCAAAACGTGCCATTTTGTTTTTTGCTGAAAGTAATGGCTTTCTTCTGGCCACTCTGCCATAAAGCTCAACTCTATGGAGCATAAAGCTTATTGTCATCCTATGTACAGATACTCCAGTCTCTGCTGTGGAACTCTGCAGTTCCTCCAGGGTTACCTTATGTTAGATACCTGGTAGTAGAGCTTGACTGTAGGAGGAGACCTCTCTTACAACGCTGGTTGAGGAGCCACTGGAATGGGAACAGTGGTCTTGTGAGCACAGTGGGTAGGAGTGCCTGTTGAAGTAGAAGTCACCAGTACTTGTAGCAGAGTGGGTCGGCAGGCAATCAGGCAGGTGAATACAGTAGACAATAGCAGAGTCGGTTAACAGGCAAGGGTCGGCAACGGATCACAGGCAGAAGATGTAGCAGAGTCAGGCAAGCCGGGTCAGATTGGAGAGAGCAGGGAGGTCAGACAAAGCCGGGTCGGTATAGCAGATAAACAATCAGCTACAGGTAACAGGGCACAGAGCTGAAGATGAAACAGTGCCGCACCCGTGCAGCTAAGAGTCCTTTATGCGTTCAGTGGCGCCAAACAGCGCTAACGCGCACGCACATGTGCCCGCCGCATGCGCACACCTGAGGGGCTCGCCGATGCATACCAGTGGACAAGCAGAAGATGCAGCAGAGTCAGACAAGCCGGGTCGTATTGGAGAGAGCAGGGAGGTCAGACAAAGCCGCGTCGGTATAGCAGATCAACAATCAGCTACAGGTAACAGGACACAGAGCTGAAGATGAAACAGCACCGCACCCCTGCAGCTAAGAGTCCTTTATGCGTTCAGTGGCGCCAAACAGCGCTAACGCGCACGCACATGTGCCCACCGCACGTGCACGCCTGAGGGGCTCGTCCATGCATACCAGTGTATGAGCTGTTGCTCAGTTCGGAAAGGAGCACACAGGCGCATGCGTGCACACATATACCCCTGTCTGGTGCTGAAAGGTCCCTGACACCTTAGGTCTCTGTGCTGCCTCTCTGATTAATACCCTCCTTGCCCGGTCCGTGAGTTTTGGTGTGCGGCCGTATCTTGGCAGGTTTGCTGTTGTGCCATGTTCTTTCCATTTGGTTATGATAGATTTGATGGTGCTACTAGGGATTATCAAAGATTTGGATATTTTTTTATAACCTAACCCTGACTTGTACTTCTCAACAATATTGTCCCTTACTTGTTTGGAGAGTTCCTTGGTTTTCATGGCAGTGTTTTATGTGACTTCTGAAGGTAATTGGTTGCACCAGAGCTTTTTATGGGCTTCATAACAAAGGGGGTGAATACATACGCACATGCCAATTATCAGTTTTTTATTTCTGAAAAATAGTTTTATGTATTTATTTTTCTAATTTTACTTCACCAACTTAGACTATTGTGTTCTGATCCATCACATATAATTCAGATTTAAAAAAATATTGAACAAAAGGCTGTAATGTAACAAAATAGGTAAAAAGCCAAAGGGGGTGAATATTTTTGCAAGGCACTGTAATAGCACCTCAAATGATTCTACTGGGTACTCCCCCTCTATAGACTAATGTTTGGAAGAGAAGCTTGTTTACCTGTGGACCTGGCTTTTGGAACATCATTGGATCGTACCTCTCAGGTCTCCTATCAGGCGTATGTCGACAGGCTTTGGAAGAATTTATAGATGGCCTATGAAAAAGCCAAGGAATTATCCACCACCAGAGAACAGAGGAACAAGAAAAACTTTGATCTCAAAGTGAGGGTTCAGGACCTACAACCCAGAGATTGAGTTTTGTTATGCAACCTAGGAGTGTCCCTTCCTGTGTGCTGTGTGGAAGGGGTGTGTCCCTTCCCTCCAATCAGCTCTCAGAGCTCTCCTCCCTGATGTAACTACAGCCCACCCCCTACTTTTTTAGAGCTGAGAGATTCTGCGTAAATTCTGCACTTTGAATGGCTGTAGGGAAAACACGGCTGCAGATAGACAGGTACAACATATATAGGAGATGTTGATCCATTTCTGTGTATCACCTGAGACCAGTCAGTTCACTGGGTATATGTGAGGGTTTCCAACCACTTTTACACTAGGCTCCTTAAGGGTTTAAACGTTAAATCATTTCATTGGCCAGAATAAATGATTATTCTGGCCAATGAAAGGAATTAACCCCCAAGATCTTGATGTGCTTAAACACATCTAGATGCGTTGACCCACATCAAGCATTTTTTCTGCAAAAACGCTGCTGTCCAGAGGAAAGGCATTTAGGAGAGCTGAGCAAACACCCTGTGTGCATGGGGCTTTAACATTTCCATACACTTCAAAGGTATTACATGCAGTTAAAGCGGTTGTAAACAGCTGCAGTAAAAACAAAAAAAAAAAAACGTTCCCCTGTAAGACAATTGCATAATGTGCTAGTATGCATTGCATATGTCACCGCTGGCAGGGCTTCCATCTTACCCCGGTCTTCCTTTTGGGTTCCCTGAGCCCTCAATTCCAGTATAGTGCTCTGAAGGTCCAGCGGGGTATGCCGGAACTTCGAGAGCATGCAACGGTGACGTCACCGGTTGCATTCAGTGTGAATATCTCCTAAACAGCGCCCATTTAGGAGATATTCATTTTACCTACAGGTAAGCCTAATTATAGGCTTACCTGTAGGTAAAAATCACAATGCAGACTTTACTAGTGCTTTAATATATAAATACTATTTAATATATAAAATATTGATTATATTAATTAAAGTCAGGCAAAACTTTCCAACCTGTTGGTTCCTTTGTGGAGCAGACCTTTTTTGATGGTTTATTATTATTATTATTATTCAGGATTTATATAGCGCCAACAGTTTACGCAGCGCTTTACAATATAAAAGGGAGACAATACAGTTATAATATAATACAATACAATACAATAGGATTAAGAGGGCCCTGCTCAGAAGAGCTTACAATCTAATACCAATATAACCTAAAAGAAGTGGGCATATAACTAAACTAAACATATTTATATAATGCAACAATCATGTCACATGTATGTGTACCTCCAATGTAAACCTCCTACAGTTTACTTTCTTACAACATTCAAGAAAAATTGCCTAGAGAAAGATGACCTCTTGGATCTTATCTTAAAGTGATAAAGCATCAGACAAATTCCTTCACGTGGGTCTTCAGTGATAGATCATGAGTTAACAATGCTGGCTGTACATATCAATGAGCACAAGTTGGGATTAGTTTGCAGTTGATATTGCCGTTAGCATTAAAAAAGCACAGCAGGGCTGATTTAAAAAAACTGGAGGAAATAGAACTAAGAAGAGAGAACTAAGCTGATAGAACAATAGCATTTGGTTATATTACTGTAGTTCTGCCATGGGGATCCTGTTTCTTTGTTACCTCTAAGTTTCATATACAGTATCAAGGGAGGATGAATGAGAATCAGAATACACTGCAGCACTGATCAAGTGGCTAAAATCAAACAGGGCAATTGAACAGAAGATGATCAGTAGATTCATCCATGTGCCATTGAAGCATATGGGTGATATCACTGCTCCAGGCTTTACTAGCCATTTTCAGAGTGCTCTCTTCTCTCCCCTGCAGCCGCTGTTGTCTGACATGGGAGATCATGTGACTAAACTGGACTGAAAATAGGTAAGTATATATTAGGGGCGGCCTGTCCATTAACCTCCCTGGCGGTATGATTATGTCTAATTTTTGCATGGAAATTTGGTGTTTTGCATGGAAATGCAAAACGCCAAAAAACGGTACAATGTTTTGCATGGAAATTTGGCATTTTATATTTTAGGCCTGTAATTCTTAGGAATAACTCACTTAAATCTGTCCAAACAAGAGTCTAGTAGACATCCTGGCTATGATAAAGTTTGAAACATGAAATCATAAATTATAATATAACAACTAAATGATAAATAATTATAAAAATAATAAATTTTATTCAATGTAATCAAATCAAAAACACTGAAATTTGTCCAAACAAGAGTCCAATATTACTAGACACGGCATATTGGTTTCGTAAACATCCCGGGTAAGAAAAATTTTGAAACATGGGACTGCACTAAGTCCAACATCACAATCAGGACAATGGAAAGCGATTAGAATCACTTGCAGAACTGAACAATAATGATTTGTGGGAAATTCGTCATCACACACTGAAAGTGACGACAGCGACAATTCTGCGACTGAGCTCAGTGATGTGCGAACTTGGTGCTCTATTGACTGTGGTACAGATCACACAGCACTGAGATCAGTTGCAGAATTGTCGCTGTCGTGACTTTCAGTGTCTGATGACAAATTTCCCCACAAATCACTATCGCACAATTCTGCAAGTGATTCGAATTCACTATTGGTCTAAAACTGCTTTTGACGTAGAGGGATTCTTTTTCGATGCCATGGATGTTCTCAAGTTTTCAGGCAGAAAAAACAGTATATATAATATAAAAGTGCATGCAGGGCACTGGGCAAAGCACTAGGGACAAAACTGAGGTGAAATGATTTGATACAGTTATGTAATCTACAGATTACAATGTATTGTGTGTGTTATGTTTTTTTGTACTTTTTTGAATTTGCCACTTGGTTTCGCCCCCATGTGTCACAACGCTTGTAGGGAACTGAGCCCTGGAACATTGATGCATAGGGAGGAGGATCTGCCGGAGAACACAGGGGGAGGACATCAGAGGATCGTAGGGACAAGGTAAGTAACTGTACCTGGATACTGCAATGCAATCCCGAGTGTGGCTATTGGTACTGAAAATTAACCCAGAGCCACACTCGGGATTACCGCTAGGAAGGTTAAGGGCGCACGGGCGCCCCTCCCTGTCCATCGCCACCTCCCCTATCCATGCGTCCAGCCCCTTCAGGACACCGGCGCATGGATTCCAATGCGGAGGGGCTTTTTTTTGAAGCACGGATAAGAGCCAGAGGCTCTAATAGGCTTCAATATAGAGTGGGCTCAGGCCGCAGTACGCTCAGAGCCCACCCAGGTGTGTTACAACAGCGAATCAATATTCTCTGTTGTAACACTGATACTCCTCCCGGCCAATCAGGAAGCAGGTTTTGACACCGGTCACCCGATTGGCTGAAAGGACAGGTGATCCTATTGGACGCCTAGGAGGAGGAGGGAGGAGCCGCATGGTGGAAGCTGCTGTGATGCAGAGAGAACATAGGAGCCACTGCCCACCGCCCATAGAAGCCAGCAACCCACAGGAGCCCGCAAGCCGCCCATAGGAGCCCACAGCCCGGCTGCCGGCCGCCCCCGTAGGAGCCCGTCCGCCTGCAACCGATGGGGTAAGTGCCAGGGTAGGGGGGTTCCCGCTGGCCGACACTGACCGCCCAACCGGGAAGGGGTTGTTTGCCACCCACCCAAAAAAAACACAACAGCCGCCACTGGTATATCTTTCTTACTGTACATAGGTTAGTTAGCATAGGTGTTGAGAGGGGACAGTTTTAAGGCTAGTTAGGTGTATACTGGAACTTCAATGCACACTGGGCATAAAAAATGCTGCTTATACAAGTTTTGTGTTTTTTTTTCTTAAGCCTGTAGATGCAGCTCTGTTAGTCTACGTTTCCATGCACATTAGGGAGTTTATGAGCATATTTTTAGAGGAGCGTTTAGAGGCAGAAAAAATTCATAAATACGCCTAAATGCGGTGTTTAGGAGCATTTGGCGTTTTTAAGTGTACATTGATTATAATGAAAAATGAGCAGAGGAGAATGTTTTGGAAAAAAACGCCTATAAAAGCAAATGCCCATAAACTCTCCTAAACCCTTGTGCAATATGAGCCACTATGAACATTTTTTATGCAGCTTTTTCTGCCAGAGGTTCTGCCACAAAAGGTATATGTATTTTTACTCAAATCTTGGTATGCTTTGTACTTTTCTTACAACTGTGCAGCAATACTGTGTAAAAATGTTCCTTTTTGCAGAAGCTTCCTGTATTAAGACCAGTCCCTGCTGCTCTC
This sequence comes from Aquarana catesbeiana, assembly GCF_042186555.1. NCBI lineage: Eukaryota > Metazoa > Chordata > Amphibia > Anura > Ranidae > Aquarana > Aquarana catesbeiana. The sequence continues at coordinate 491,725,373 of NC_133324.1, read as the reverse complement.
TCTCCTTGTGCAGGGTGACTGGTCTTGTATCCACCCCTCTCCCGAGAAATTCAGAAAAAAGTCCGAAATCTGTATCTAAATGCTTCTGAAATAAAGTAAATTAAATTGGGAAAAAGGGGGAAGGGAACAAGAATCATTTATGGAGTGGTCAGATTAGAGTGACCAAAAAGTTTGTAAATGAACTGATGCTGTAACCATGATAATACAAAAAGAAAGAAGGGCACCCGGTACTAGTGTCCGGGTAAGGGGTTACCTTAGCAACACTTATTTATTATCAATCACAAAATGGGTGGGTTGCCAACCCACCCATTTTGTGATTGATAATAAATAAGTGTTGCTAAGGTAACCCCTTACCCGGACACTAGTACCGGGTGCCCTTCTTTCTTTTTTTCTGAAATAAAGTGTAGCAAAGTCAGCTTCTGTGTTTCTCTAACAACAGGTTCCCTTTAACCACTCGCGGACCGCCTAACTGTTAATGTACGTCATTATTTTGACGTTAAATTCCAGAGTTATGGCAGCAGCTAGCTGTCATAACCCTGGTATCATTATTTACAGCAGGTGGCCAGCTTTCAGATAAAAGTGGTCTCAGTGGTGGGTCCGCCAGAAGATCACTATTATAGGGCCACAGGAGAGGTGCACCCTCCCCCCGCCGCTTCTGCCTCCCAGTCTTAAAGGGATGGGTTTTTTTTACCCTCTTCGAGGCAAAATCCCTTCTTTTTTGACCCCAGATTTCTTAATAAAGAGGACCTGTCATGCTTATTTCTATTACAAGGGATGTTCACATTCCTTGTAATAGGAATAAAAGTGATCAAAAAAAAAAAAATTAAAGAGACAGTGTAAAAAGTAAAATAAATAAGAAAAAATATTTTATTTAAGTGGCCTGTCCCTCCGAGCTTGCACGCAGAATCGAATATATACGTAAGGCGTGCCCACATATTTAAACGTTGTTCAAACCACACGTGTGAGGTATCACCGCAATTGTTAGAGCAAGAGCAATAATTCTAGCATGAGACCTCCTCTGTAACTCTAAAAAGGTAACCTGTAAAAATATTTAAAGCGTCGCCTATGGAGATTTTTAGGTACCGTAGTTTGTCTCCATTCCACGAGCGTACACAATTTTAAAGCATGACATGTTAGTTATCTATTAACTTGGCATAACATCACCTTTCACATTATAGAAAAAAATTGGGCTAACTTTCATTTCGTTTCATTTTATTTTTTTAATTCATTCTACGCAAATACAATGTGACATAAAATATTGTAACGACTGCCATTTTATTCTCTAAGGTCTCTGCTAAAAAAAAATATATAATGTTTGGGGATTCTAAGTAATTTTCTAGCAAAAAAATACCGTAAACAACAAATGTCAGAAAAAGGCCTGGTCTTTAAGTGGTTAAAGAAGACCTGTATTACCTGTGAATCCTCTTGTAGCTGATCTTTATCCTAGAGGTATTTACCATGCCTTGTTCCACACCCTCTCTCTGTGTAGAGGCAGCTTTCTTGCAGAGGTAGGTATTTGCTTCCTCATGTCACAGTTGCCCACTGATAATTGATGATTTGATGACTGATGGAGGAATACTCAAGCAACAGCAGGAGAGTTTCAGAAAACCCATATACATAGAATAAATGAAGCAAAAGCAGGGTACTGTTTTCCATGCTGGAGAGAAAGCTGTGAGCAGCACTCTAGTGACCTAACCAAACCTCATTCCAAGGTAGATTTTTCAAGTTAATACTTTGACACAATAAACCTTTCTAGATGTTCCCTAGAGCAAGTTTTTATCTTTTTGTTAACTTTAAAGAACAACACCAACTCTTGGTATTAACGCCATATACACTTGCTTAAAAAAACACTCCTAGCAGCAGCTCTTAAAAAAGCGTATAGGAGCAAATAGTATTATTCTGTGTCCATGCACACTTATAGTCTAGAAGTGTTTTTGAAGCTGCAGCTTTTAGGAGCAGGAAAAAAAAGTATTTTTTCCATTTTTGGGAGCAATTTACCAGCAGAAAAAAAAGCTGAATCAATCAGAGCCAGTGAGTCAATGAGGACAGAGAGGGATCTGAGCCAATCTGTGGCTCGGCCAATCCGTGGCTGTGTGTGTGAATGGACATGCAGAGTAGCAGCTTGGGAGCAAGTCTGCTTGGGTGCCCCCAGAGCAAGCTGCTTGCTCTGGGGGCACTCGGCAAGAGAGAGGGGCAAAGAGCACTGGCGGGGGACTCGAGAAGAGGAGGATCGGGGTTTCTCTGTGCAAAACCACTGCACAGAGCAGCCAGGTAAGTATGTTTGTTATTTGAAAGAAAAAATGCCTTTAATATCACTTTAAGCTGGGATACGTGCTGGGACACGTTCATGTGGCCGAACTGGAGCTTAAGAATAGGTGAGTTTGGACATCTTTTCTTTTACAGGTTAGATAGAATAGTCTTAGAATGGGGTGGGAGTAGGTTTAGGCGTAGTTAGAATCTTGACTGGAGTTCCACTTTAAATGTATTTTTTAAATGCAAGCTGTGCGAGTATCTGAATGTAACCTGGTGTACGCCTTTTACATTCCCTGTACAGCAGATCTGGGAGGAAGAAGCAGAAGAAGGGGCTAATTAGTTCAGGTACTGACAAGAAACATGCTGATAGGAAGAGAAACTGAAGTGACAGAGAGATCAGTGTGCTGCTACTCTTTTCACGCTCTAGTCATAGGCTGGTATCCAGGACGACCTGAGCTCAGAGGAAGTAGAGTGAATGATGCTGATCATTAGACTAAGGACCTCCAGCAGCAGAAAAACCGTGGGTGAAATTGAAGATAAATATATCAGCAAATGTTGGGTTTGTTGTTTATCTATCAATGGGCTACTTATTTTTATCTTGTTATTTCTGATTCAAGATGCATAGAGGGGTGTGGGAGTATTATGTAGTTGGGCTTTGATACAGTTTTAATTTTGACGTCAAATTTCAATGTAGTTCCAGGCTCAGTTCACACTGGAACCCGCAGCGTATCGCACAGGAGCGCTGTGCGTCCCTGTTCCCCGTTTCAGGGATGAATCAAGGACGAATCTATGCCTGAATTCGGCCCTGAAACTAAGCCAAAGACGCACAGCGTTTCTGTGCAGTGCGCTCCGCAGCCGCAACGGAGATATGTGAACCGGCTCCATAGGGAGACAGTCACATTCTCCTGCTATGCGAATTAGATGCAGGGAAATCGAAAGACGACTACAGCGTGGACCTAAATTGCCAGGAGGGCGTCCATGTACATCCTTCCGTGCATGTGCTGCCTGCGTGCCCCCTGCAGGGGTCACGGGAGGCGCGCTCTGTGATCAGCGAGTCCATAAGACTCAGCTGATCACAGATCGGAGTAAGGGGCCGATCCCGGCCCTTCACCATGTGATCAGCTGTCAGCCAATGACAGCTGATCACGTGATGTAAACAGAAGCCGATAATCAGCTTCTTTCGAAAAAAAAAAGCCGATTACCAGCTTGTGTAAATGGGACATCAGTCCCGCACATAGACACCCACTGCTGCTAAGCAGTGTCCACCAGTGCCACCTACCAGTGCCCACCAGTGCCATCTACCAGTGCATATCAGTACTGATAAGTAGTGCCCACCAGTGCCACCTACCAGTGCCCACCAGTGCCACCTATCAATGCCTACTAGTGCCCCCTATCAGTGCCCATCAGTGCCACCTATCATTGCTGCCTGTCAGTGTCACCTACCAGTGCCTATCAGTGCCACCTATCAGTGCCACCTATCAGTGCCACCTATCAGTGCCCCTCAGTGCAGCCTCATCAGTGCCTCCTAATCAGTGCCCACCAGTGCTCATCAGAGCCACCTATCAGTGCCCATCAGTGTCGTCTTATCAGTGCCTATCAGTGGCCATCAGTGCAGCCTATCAGTGACCATCAGTGCAGCCTCATTAGTGCACATAAGTGAAGGCGAAAAAAAAAGTTTGCAAAATTTTATAACAAACTATGAAAACTGTTTTTTTTTTGTTTTTTTTAAATTTTCGATCTGTTTTTGTTTGTTTAGCAAAAAATAAAAACCCCAGTAGTGATTAAATACCACCAAAAGAAAGCTCTATTTGTGTAAAAATAATGATAAAAATTTCATATGGGTACAGTGTTGCATGATCGCACATTCAAAGAGTGACAGCGCTGAAAGCTAAAAAATTGGCCTGGGTAGGAAGGGGGTTTAGTGCCCAGTAAGCAAGTGGTTAAACATGCACTACAGACACAGATATAACCTATACATCACAAAGGCTAAATATATGTCTGTAGTGCATGTTCAAACCTTAATACCATAAAAAAAAAACATGTTATTAGATTTTTACTCAAGGAGTATATAACGAGTTTGGAAATTCTAGAGCAATACCTAAATATTGGATTACAATTTAACTAAACCCATTAGATTTTAGTTGATTAAAATGTACTGATTTTTATTTAGTTTTAGCCATAGTCTTTTGACTAAAATGCCATTTTAGTTTTTGTCGTATTTTACTCATCTGAATTGTTCTTCTTAGTCCTATTTTAGTCGACTAAATTAACACTGTCTTAAACTCATCCATTGTGCATCCCAGTAAAAGATACAGTGATAATACTTGTACATAAAGAGTTACAGTTCCTTGACAGGCTCCTAGATGTTCTGTACAGAATTTAAATTTGCTGAGGGATTGATCAGGGATTGAGATGGAGAAAATACAAGTTTGGTTGTTTTTCTCCCCTCAGACATCAAAACTGATCAAAGCAATGATTTTAAAGAATGGCAGAACAAGAAAATGTTTTCCCCTGGGTAAAATAAAAAGAACATTTTGTTCCACACTATACTTGTTTTCACAAAACTTTACACATGCATAAATGAGATAAAATATACAATACAGCACTGGAGAGGTCTGTATACTGATAAAGGCAGATAAATATGTTTGAGTATAGGCATGTGAAACTGAATGGCAGAGGACTGAACTGCTTGAGATCTTATCACTTTTGTAACAAGCTTGCCTCAGCAAATACTGGTCAGACAGTTGTGCTCAACTGCCCATGGCAGGCTCACACACCATGTAGATGTTCACTCTTGTTTTAATGACACATAATAAACATACACTAACTGCCTATGTTATTAGGTACACCTTGCTTGCTAACACAAATTGCTAATCAGCCAATCACATGGCAGTAACTCAGTGCATTTAAGCATTTAAACATGGTGAAGACGACTTGCTGAAGTTCAAACCGAACATCAGAATGGGGAAGAAAGGGGATTTAAGTGACTTTGAAGATGGCATGGTTGTTGGTGCCAGACGGGCTGGTCTGCGTATTTCAAAAACTGCTGATCCACTGAGATTTTCATGCACAACCATGTCTAGGGTTTACATGGAATTGTCCGATAAAGAGAAAATATCCAGTGAGTGGCAATTGTGTGTACAGAAATGCCTTCTTGATTTCAGAGGTCAGAGGAGAATGGGCAGACTGGTTAGAGATGATAGAAAGGCAACAGTAACTCAAATAACCACTTGTTACAACCAAAGTGTGCAGAATACCATCTCTGAAGGCACAACACATCGAACCTTGAAGCAGATGGGCTACAGCAGCAGTATCAATGGTTCAGACTGGTGGTGTAATGGTGTTGGGGATATTTTCTTGGAACACTTTGGGCCCCTTAGTACCAATTGAGCATCATTTAAACGCCACGGCTTACCTGAGTATTGTTGCTGACCATGTCCATCCCTTTATGACTACAGTGTATCTTCTGATGGTTACTTCCAGCAGGATAATGCACCATAAAAAGTGATCAATCACTTTCAAGTCATAGCAGTGTGTGACTCAGAACTAGCAAGGGTCCTTTTTTACATGAACCACACATACAGGCATGTTCAACAAGGCAGAGCAAAGCACAAAACTAATATGTAGTTAACCATAACAATCAGTCAAAATAATCTTTTAAATCACCTCCTTATTGTAATCTAAAAACAGACTGGTTGGTATGGGTTATGACACATCATCACTAAAGAACAAGCCTGTAAAGCACAAACGTGTTTTTATCTACCCAAGAAATAATAATCATCATGCACCAATCAGAAATCAGACTCCGTTTAGTGAACCCTATTTCAGGTAAGATTTAATCATTTTGAATTTACCAATATTTCCATGTAGATGCATTTGATGTGCACAGGATCACACAATTTAGAAAAAACAGATAGTTCTGATTAATAAGTGACACTATACGAAAACCTTGTTCTCCAAAAAGAATCCATACACCTGCATTACTTAATGGCCCTGTTATCTATTTTTTATAGATTGAAAGGTATTGCCTCAATAGGTTAGTAAGGGAGGTAAGGGTTGGTACCATCATCCTATCGTTTATATAGTAAAGAAAGGGGAGATAAGTCAAGGGCTACTCCAAAAATTTGCCCTTGATCGCCAGTGGTGATTAGGACTATCTCGGTACTCAAATATACAATAGAAGATTTATAAAAATAACATTTATTACAAAATATACAAAAAATATATATACACGAATTACAACAAAGACAACTAGGTAGTTGTTGCAAAGATTACATATAACAATAATATTTAAAAGAAAATTTGGAAGCCCCCACAGATGTGAAGGGGCACAATGATGTAGGTGTAGACATGGTCCTGAACAAGTTTCGCAGCCAATGCCGCTTCTTCAAGAGGCGTCAAACATAACACCTATAGAAGATATAATCACATAGCTACAGTATCATGGAAATCTGAAGTATGGCTATACTGCCATTAACACATTTGTATTGGAGTATTAAGGGAAACCAGCATGACTCACCAATGGAGGCCCGATTGGGCAACAGACGGCATAGATTGAGACACCCGCTGACGGGGGAACCCCCCGGGGGCTATTGGGATGGACTGGAAATGTATGGAAAAGCTATCATTAATTGATAGAACATGGGTTGTGGCACAGGGCCAATGGACTAGCAAAAAGAAAAAAAAGGGTGGGGGCTGTGTGAAGGGAAAGGGGGAGGGGGAAGGGAGGGGAAGGGGGAAAAAAGCAGGGGGGGAGGGGGGTAAGAGGATGGGACGGAAGGGGGGAAGGGGGGGAGGGGGATGACACTGGACATCGACACAGAAAATGAAGTTGGAAGAACAGAAAAAAGGAATCAAAAAAGAGAGAGAGAAAGAAAGAGAACCAAGGACTGGGGGCACCCACGACCAGGAGGAAACATACTGCAAAGGCTACGTTCCAAAAAATAACCCACCCAATAATGTAATTGAACTGATGTGACAACCGGGATTATGCTAAAGACCTCAGGGACGATTCAAAAGAGGACTGCTGCATTAATAAAGTCAGCAGAGCTTGTAGGTGCCAAGCAGTAGATTAGAAGTAGAATGATCTAAAAAAATCATCAAAACGATTAACAGGGGTTAATCTATGGCAGATAACTGCCAAAGAATGCTCCCATATCCCGCTAAAGTGTAGGGTCAGAGAGCACTCCCCCAAGAACGAGGGCAGTAACAACAGACCAATCAACAAATAGTGAGAGAGGAAGATGGGGCACTCAGTGCTGGATCACGGGTCGTGAGGAGCTCACCTTCCTGAGACTGAAGAACAGAGCTTCCCGGGTGTCTGCCGTCACACAGAAGGTGACCAGCAGGTCGCCTTAAAAGCCCCCAACCCAGAAATACATACAGGCACTACGGCAATGCCAAGCACCGACATCACCGGGTCAGTCTCTCCCAGTGTGCACACGCAAGTAGCAATATACGCGTGTGCAGTCCTCAAATGAATGATGCATAAAGCGTCATAAGAGGAAATAGAGGGAAGGACCAGACTCAGTAGAGGGTCCACCCCAACCTGGAGAGGCGCAGGTCCGCCACTGGGGGGAGAGAATGAACTCCTCAAGCCGCTGGTGCCATTGGAGAATCATGCTGTAAGAACTAAACAATTGAACATAGTGTAAGGATAGAGTTGTCACAGGGGCAATGTGCCAAACAGACGGAAGACGGAGATAATGGCGCCATACCTCCAGAATGGGACAAGACCATGTGATTGTTAAGAAAAAATTATACATAGTTACAAAAATTTACTGTAACTATTACTATTACTTTACTTACATGGACCATGTGCTTTGCTGGCACAGGTTCATAGATGACTTGTTTGTCATTTGGACAGGCACTGAACAACTCCTTAAAGATTTCATTCAACTTTTGAATACCAACCACTTTAATTTACACTTTACATTTACCTATGATGTCTGTAGTATTTCCTTCCTGGATTTGAAAATTACCAAAAGCCCCTCGGGTAAATTAATCACAGACTTGTTCCGCAAGCCCACAGTGGGCAACACGCTCCTTCATGCCACTAGCTCTCATCCCCGTCCTCTGGTATGCAGTATTCCATATGCCCAGTATTTAAGACAGTATTTAAGACTGAGCCGTAACTGCACAGAGGACGGGGATTTCCGCATGCAGGCGGATGCTTTACGTGAACGTCTGTTGGTTCGGGGATATAGCCAGACTAACCTGAGGAAGGCCTTCAACAAGGCATTTGCCCGAACTCAACAGTCCCTTCTGTATGGCCCACCTCGCACAGACCAAACTCCAACAGTCAAGATCGTTACTAAATTTTCGATCCATCACAATCACCTCTGCAATATACTGTCAGAGCATTGGGATCTTCTATCTGAGCACCACATATTAGGCAAATATGTGAGGCCCACTCCAGAACGTGTCTTCAGGAGAGCTACTACCCTCAGGGATAAACTCACAAGTAGCCACTATAGGGCTCATCCATTACAGATGGAGGGTCCTCGTGGCACCTTTAAATGTGGCCATTGTCCACGGTGCCCGTGGATACAGGAAGGATACACCTTCACCCTCCCCAACGGGGAAATATTTTCCCCTTTACAACATGCCAATTGTGGCACCAGAGGGGTCGTATACCTGATGGTCTGTGCCTGCAAGGCCTTTTATGTAGGCAAAACTATCAGGGAACTACGATGATTTTGATGATTTTTTTTAGATCATTCTACTTCTAATCTACTGCTTGGCACCTACAAGATGTGCTGACTTTATCTATGCAGCAGTCCTCTTTTGGACTGTCCCTGTGGTCTTCAGCATAATCCCGGTTGTCACATCAGTTCAATTACATTATTGGGTGGGTTATTTTTCGGAACGTAACTTTTGCACTATGTGTCCTCCTGGTCGTGGGTGCCCCCAGTCCTTGGTTCTCTTTCTTTCTCTCTCTCTTTTTTGATTCCTTTTCTTCCCTCTTTTTCATTTTTTCTGTTCTTCCACTTTCACTTTCTGTGTCAGTGTCCTCCCTTCCCCCTCCCTCCCTCGCCTCCTTCCTCCCCCTTTCCTCACCCCCCTTTCCTTTCGGACAGCCCCCCCCTTTTTGTCTTTTTGCTAGTCCATTGGCCCTGTGCCGCAACCCATGTTCTATCAATTAATGATATCTTTCCATTCATTTCCAGTCCATCCCAATAACCCCCCACGTCCGCCCCCGGGGGGATCACCCGTCAGCGGGTGTCTCAATCTATGCCGTCTGTTGCCCAATCGGGCCTCCATTGGTGAGTCATGCTGGTTTCCCTTAATACTCCATAACAAATGTGTTAATGGCAGTATAGCCATACTTCAGATTTCCATGATACTGTAACTATGTGATTATATCTTCTATAGATGTTTTGTTTGATGCCTCCTGAAGAAGTGGCATTGGTGAAACTTGTTGAGGACCACTTCTACACCTACATCATTGTGCCCCTTCACATCTGTGGGGGCTTACAAATTTTCTTTTAAATATTATTGTTATATGGAATCTTTGCAACAACTAGTTGTCTTTGTTGTAATTCGTGTATATATATTTTTTGTATATTTTGTAATAAACCTTATTTTTATAAATTTTCTATTGTATATTTGGGTACCGAGATAGTCCTAATCACCACTGGCGATCGAGGGAAAATTTTTGGAGTAGCCATTGACTTATCTCCCCTTTCTTTACTACTTAATCTATTTTTCATGAAATTTTTTCTAAAGCCGGCCATAGATGGTGCAAATTTTTTTTTTCTGCAACCATCACTTGATTCCCCCATTAACACAGTCAGTGTTGATGGAGGAATCCCTCCTGCGGAGCTAGTGTGTTCTTTTCTGGCGGGGGGCGAGGGGCGCCATCCCAGCCAGAAGAACACAGTGATTATTGCTAGTGACTATATTTGAATCTGGCTCGGTCCCTGCTGAACCGTCAGAGATTCAAACCGTCTATGGATGGTTTTACTGTGTTTTTCTGCCTTCTTGTAATGACCTCAGTGAGTTTCAGAACCTCTCCTTTTCCCCTCCTCGTTTCCCTTTGATTGGAATGAGAAGTGCACGCTAGTTGTGGTGATGTGAACTGCTCAATGCAGATGACAAATCCCGCAGTCCATAGTTCATCTTGGCAAGCAATAGAGGGTGGCTACATTCCTACTGAGGGAGCATGGAGAACAACACATAGCCACCCCCTAACAGGAAGTCTGATCACAGCAGGATTTAGAGCAGGCTGAGAGCAATAGAAGGTACTTTTCTGAGATAAAGCACAACTCCGGGCAACATTTTTTTTGTCCCATGCAGTGGGGCACTCCATGTGTCAACTGCTCATTTTTTTGGGGGGGTGAGCACAAAGTTTATACTCACCTAAACCACCGATCCTCTGGAAAGCTACGCTCCCCCACAGTCCAGTGGTGGAATGTTCCTGTCTATGGAGCATGTTCTGAGCTTGCTGACATCGGGAACAGTCCATTTTCAAGACAGCTGGAGCATGGGGGTGCCAGACCAGTCTTGTGTGGGGAGGATCGGCAGATCAGGTAAGTGTAACTAAACTGTCCTCTCCCCTAGAAAAAAACGAGCAGTTAGCCCATGCAGTGCGGGCACAGCCATGCTGCATGGAAAAAAAAAAAAAAATTGTCTGGAGTTCAGCTTTAAGAATTTTTTCTGAGTTTAGTGTCCCTTTAAGCTTCTTTGAATATAGGAGTAGTACACATGCCTATATTAATGAGAATCCAAAAACACTATAAAATCAATTTCTAAGCCTCTCATATATATCAGATTATTTACAAGCAATAAGCCTATGGTGAACAGTATTTATAGCTGCTGAATTTTTTAAATAATCGGGAAAGTGCCTCTTTAAGTTCTATTTTCACAGAAAACATTGCTAAACCAAGGCAGGAAAGTTAGGACAGGTTGTAGCATCATTAAATTGAGCGTATCTGTTACTGCCCATGGCTCCTAATCTATTGGCATAAAAAAGATTTTGGATTTGCATAGGTTTATTGGATTTAAGTTTACAAATGTAAGTGTAGGAAAAAAAATGTGATCAGGACCTCCACCTCTATAATATTAAAGGTCCATCGTTATCTGTAAACATTTAGTCGGCCATAAAAAGTTAAATATTGGTGTGATTGTAATAGGTGTATACCATACATGAGGTCAGGGGGTGACATACATTTATTGCCTGTCGGCAGTGGACTTTCCAACTTGGGAGCATACATCACTCAAGCTAAGTACTATACAGTAAAACCTTGGATTACGAGCATAATTTGTTCAGGAAACATACTTGTAATCCAAAGCACTTGTATATCAAAGCAAATTTCCCCATAAGAAATAATAGAAACTCAGATGATTTGTTCCACAATCATTTATTCATAGGTCTTTCAGTTTACTGTAGTGTGTGTGATAGGTTGTGTAACCATAAAATGTCCATCCACAAATGGAAGCCTCCGTAAGGCGATTAGAAGCAAAATCCAGCAGGGGCTACAGAGTATAGAAGATAAGAGAGGCGAATCTAAGTGTAGCAATATGGTTACATTTATTGAAGGTACAACATTTAATAACTCACATGGTCAATGATTAAAACAGACACATCTAAGTATGCAGACATCTGGGGTAAAGCTCTCCACATAGACCATCCTCCGCACCGCCAGCTCTCACCCCTGTCAGTCTGCAATCGTGACTGGGAAGACTACCCTGCAGTAGAGCGATCTGAAAGCGAGGCCTGAAGCGCTCATGGAGTGCAGCGTGGAAGGGATGACATGGATGGTGGTGTTGAGGACGGTCTATGTGGACAGCTTTACCCCGGATGCCTGCATACTTAGATGTGCCTCTTTTAATCATTAACCATGTGAGTTGCTAAATACTGTAACTTCATTAAATGTAACCATATTGCTACACTTGGAGGCGCCTCTCTTCTCTTTTATACTCAGATTTGACATGACGCTACTTGTATATCAAGACATCGCTTGTATACCCAATCAAAATTTATTAAAACATTTTGCTTATCTTGCAAAACTCTCTCAAACCAAGGTTTTACTGTACTTTGCATTTATTTTCAGCATTGTTTTCCAGCTATATCACTGTGTTTGTACGACTTGGCTTACAAGATTAAATTTGCTGCCTAGACTAAATGAGGGGAATTAATAAAAAGTGTCCATAACAATCCATCAGCTTCTAGCTTTAAAGCGGCAGCAAACAACGCTTGATCACTAGTAGCTACAGGTAAGCTTATAATAAATCTTACCTGTAGGTACTAGGAATATCTTCTAAATGTGCACCATTTAGGAGATATTCACTATTTCTGCAGCTGGTGACATCACCGGCGCATTCTCACTGCGCTCTGAGGCGCCGGCATACTGAGTATGCTGTTCCTTCAGAGCGCTGTGCCGCAAAAATCGTGGCTTCCACGCAATTGCATGGGAGTAATGACATCCCGCCTCAGCCATTCAAACAGCCAGAAGGAAGACCGGGTAAAGGTGGAAGCCCTGACAGCCGTGACAGTGCACCGCTTGTGGGCTTTGTTTTAAGGTAAGCCTTCATAATGTGCTAGTAAGCAGTACGTTTTTTAAAATTTTTATTCAAGAATTTACAACTGTTTTAGTTGTTTTCCATACAGCTTAGAAAATTTAAATTAAAAAGCTGATTGGATACGCTCCAGTTGAAACAAAGTTTGAACCTCCTTTTTTGTTAATTCCCCCATGTCACATTTGTGTGTGATATACCCCTTTTATATGCGGACTGATGCCTAAACCTTTCTGTCCATCAAAGATTAAAAATAAAAATTGATCTTTTATAATAGGTGCAGGCACTGATTACTATTGTTTTTTCTGTTTTACTGAAGTAATAAAGTACCTTAGATCATGTACCTGAAATATCAGCAGGTGTAGCTGTGTACCTATGCTTGCCATGTGAAATTTACCTGTACTTAAATTGTGCAGTGTGTATGTCCTCTAAAACCTTGCTTCACCTGCTTTGACTGAGATTGCATGCCACACCCCTCCCAAACGCTTTTCCCCAGATACAATACATTTAAATAAACACTCAGGATACCAAGTTTTTTGGCAAAGAAATATCCTTCAATACTCTTATTATCAACCAAATGACATCATGAATTCAAATAAACATCAATTCTTATGCCCCGTACACACGGTCGGACTTTGTTCGGACATTCCGACAACAAAATCCATGGATTTTTTCCGACGGATGTTGGCTCAAACTTGTCTTGCATACACACGGCCACACAAAGTTGTCGGAAAATCCGATCGTTTTAAACGCGGTCACGTAAAACATGTACGTCGGGACTATAAACGGCGCAGTGGCCAATAGCTTTCATCTCATTATTTATTCTGAGCGTGCGTGGCACTTTGTCCGTCGGATTTGTGTACACACGATCGGAATTTCCGACAACGGATTTTGTTGTCGGAAAATTTTATCTCCTGCTCTCCAACTTTGTGTGTCGGAAAATCCGATGGAAAATGTGGATGGAATTTCCGACAACACACTCCAAAATTGAAGCTATCATCAATTGCAAAGGACAGCCACATCCTCCAAGCTGCTGCATTGCACGACTAGGTCTTGGGGGCTACCGAGCCCTTAATAGCTTCCATAATCACGGTCATATCACCATCCACAGATGCTATGGACATGTGAGGCCCTCCTCGCCTGCCTTCGGGAGCAGCAGACGAAACCGATCCATCTGTAACCGAGATAATGCATCGGCTATGTTATTCAGATTCCCTGGGATATACTTGGCTTTAAGCCAAATGTTAAATTTTAAACACAAAAAAACAACCTGCCTCAGTACCTTAATTACCACCAACGAACCTGATGATAGGCAATTCACTGCAAACATGACCCCTTAATTATCAGTCACCACCATAATGCGCCTGTTTGCAAACTCACTCCCCCACAATTCTAAAGCCACTAAAATAGGGAACTCTAAAAGTACCACATTCTTCGTGACCTGACTGTTGAGCCAAGATTCTGGCCAAGCCGCACAACACCAATGGGTTTTCCATACCACAACAAAACCTTTGGAACCAGCAGCATCAGTGAAGAAACTGAAATCCGGGGCAATAATGAAATCCATCTGAAAAAATGATCTCCCATTGTAATTCTCCAGGAAATTAGCCCAAACCCATAAATCATCTTTGAGAGAACTGGTCGTTCTAATATGAGCGAAAGGCAACTTCAGGCCCGATATAGAAAGATAAAGCCTTCCCGAAAAAACTTGCCCTACTGGCATAATCCTGCAAGCAAATGCCAGGACACCCAAGAACGTTTGCATGTCCTTCAAACTTATTTTCTTTTTCCGCAACTCCAGGGCCAATAAAGCCTTTAATTTCTGCAAGTTAGCCACCGGCAGGCTAAACTCCATACTGCAGGTATCTATCTGTATGCCCAAAAATTCCAACAACGTGTTGGGCAAACATGTTTTCTCTTCTACCAATGGAATACCAAACTTATGGGCCATATCCCAAAAAGCTTGCAATAAATTATAACAAAAAGTATCCCCTGCTGGTCCTATAAATAAAAAACGTCCAGGTAGTGAACCACGCTATCCTGTCCTAACTGGCAACCAAGCACCCAGTGCAGAAAAGTGGAAAACGCCTCAAAATACGAACAGGGCAATGAGCATGCAATGGGGAGGCATTTGTCAAAAAAGTAGCACTCGTCAAAGCAAAAACCCAATGAGTTGAACGCCGCGGGGGAAATTGTCAGGAAGCGAAAAGCCGATTTGATATCAGCTTTAGCCAATAAAGCTTCAGCACTGAACGCCTTAATTTTTATAATTGCCTCCTCAAAAGTCGCTTATGATACCGAACATAACTCCCCATTGATATCATCATTTAAAGATCCGCGTTTAGGGAAAGATAAATGGTGAATGATGCGAAAGGATCTCGGCTCCCGCTTGGGTACCACACCTAATGGGGAAATGCAAACATTTTTAAATGGCGGATATTCAAATGGACCTTCAACTCTGCCCCATTCAATTTTCTCCCTAACCACCTGTGGATATACCTCCACTGATTTCAAGTTTCCCACTACTGAGGGAGTGGAAAACCATTTGCAAAACCATCAATGAGAAAACATGCTTTCTCCCTGTTTGGGTACCTGACCAGCCACGGATGCATTTTTTCCAGCCTCACTGGAGTGCAGGCTTTTTTGAAAAATACCTTTCATCCCTTGACTAGTGGCCGCATTTTTTTTTAAACACTTTACTATCAGGTGCGTCCCAGCACAATAGGAACATTCGTGCCTGTATCTGCACGCGGTATTCCAACGACATTGGCTTTCATTTAAAGCAAAACAACAGCCTTTCTTGAAAGTCGGATTCAAAGAAAAGGTTTGCTTAGGCATGACTTGTTTTTGTGGCAAAATTAAATTGAGCTACAACCCGACGTCTTTCATACCCCATTTGAGGGACCCATGTATGGACAGCTTTTGTCTAAATGACTCATCGTAATAGTACCAACCCAGTCCGCCAAAATTTTTGTAAGCTTCCAAAATGTGATCTAAATGCTGAAACCCGCACAGCTCTGGGTGTTTTTCTGCCATTACTCCACAATGAATGCAATAAGCCTGCAGCCAATTGTGAAATGACCTAGGTTTTGGTCTATGCCTATCCTCTTCGCTTTTTTCTTCCCGCCTCCTATCCGACTTAACTGCAAAATCCTTGTGAAAAGGAAGGAGCGAGAGTATATCTATGAACTCTCCCTTCCAAATTTTTTCCTTTACCACCGTTCCTAAATGATAGCCCAGGGGGAAAATCTCACAAGGCATAGCATCCTTCATGCAAATTTCAGGGACCGTGAACCTAGCAGGCGCAGCCGTCTACAATGTTCCAGGACCTTGCAACTCTTTCTGAATGCCAACAGTAGCCACAGGATCAGGCGCAGGCTGAGCAAATATATGCACACCTGGAGAATCAGAAACAGCAGCAGCTGAAGGGTTGACTGGGTAGCTAGGAGCTGAAGTGACAGTTTTAACAGGCAAATTGTCTGACACTCTAGGAGCCAGAGACCATATCAGAGATGACAAAGAATTTACTAATCCAGACAATACACTTAATTGACTTGACTCACCAGCTGCCTGGGGCACTGTCTTCTGACTAGCTTCCCCCTCCAGCAGCATTCTCCTTTCTGGGCCTTGTAGTGCCTACCCGGTTGGCAACACCTGCAGGATCTCAGCATTCCAGCTTCCCTGCTGCACTGGAACCACCTCCTTCTGTTCATGAGCCGGTGACTCGGGCGTCCACCCTCTTTGGTTCCTCCCAACTGGCTGTTTTTTTTTGTCCCTCTGACCTAACCTTGACGCAGGAGACTAGGACCTCCTCTTCTTGGTGACACTTCTATAGCCTTGCGGCTCCTCTCCGGAGGAAAACTGTGCCTGAGTCTCCCACGCTGAACAGATACATCCTCCTGCCGTGCCTGACTCCTCAGCGGTGTCTGTGAGAACTCCACCGGTGAACCGCTGCCACCGCTATGACAGGCCTCTCCTCTTCCTCGACAGTGTCAGACAAGCAGCGGCACAGCCACGACTCTCTTCCCTCACTGCTTGCCTTCTCTAGCAGCTGTCTGACGAGAGCTTCCATGGTGACACCGAATGAGAGCTTTCTTCTTCTTGTCTTGACTGCTGAGAAAGAGGGAGAACTCTATCCCCCCAGTCCTTAAATAGCCTTTCCCAATCGTTCCAGAAAATTCCCTGGATTCCCATTAGCCACTACCCTGGCTCTGAAAACTTAAAGGGGACAGCACCCATAATATCTGCTGGGCTGAATGCTGGCTTCCCTAACTTAAATGAATGAAATGATGGGAAGGGGTGGCCACAATCTCAAGCAAGTGGGCCCATATTGTGCCCCCTTTATGCATTCTTTGGATGCAGTCGGTCTGATTGAGATTCATTCTGGATGCTCAATCAAGACAAAAGCAGATCAAACACATCCACTGCATTACAACTAGCTGGTAATATACTGCTTATGAACACATGAATGCAAAACACAGCATTCAGAAAAATGGCCCACCTATACAAGGCCTTAAAGTGTATGTACAGTGAGGGAAAAAAGTATTTTATTCCCTGCTGATTTTGTATGTTTTTCCACTGACAAAGAAATGATCAGTCTATAATTGTAATGGTAGGTTTATTTTTAACAGAGACAGAACAACAACAAAAATATCCAGAAAAATGCATTTCAAAAAGTTATAAATAGATTTGCTTTTTAATGAGTGAAATAAGTATTTGATCCCCTATCAGTCAGCAAGATTTCTGTCTCCCAGGTGTCTTCTATACAGGTGCCCTCTCTTAAAGGGAGTGCTCCAAATTTGTAAGTGAAATAAGTATTTGACCCCTTTGCAAAACATGACTTAGTACTTGGTGGCAAAACCCTTAATGGCAATCGGAGGTCAGACATTTCTTGTAGTTGGCCACCTAGTCTGCACACATCTCAGGAGGGATTTTGTCCCACTCCCATTTGTAGATCCTATCCAAGTCATTAAAGAGTAACTGCAGTCTGCTCACATAATTTGTAATACAAACATCTTTGCCATTCTGAAGCTTCCCTACAACCACTTTGCATAATTTTTTATATATATATACTGTGATTCCGTACTTGCCAAATATGCTGCAGAAATCTCCCTCCACTAAGTCTGGGTGCAGCCATTTTAACTGTGGGCAGCTGAAGCTACTGCCTTTTCACTTCCTGGATTTACACAGAAACACAGAGACAGGCCTCCAGCTCTGCAGCCCTGCAGCTCTTATTGGCCCTCTTATAACTCATCCCCCCTCCTTTCCTGGCAAACTCTCACAAGAGTGAGAGAGAGAGAGAGAGAGAGAGAGGGAGAGAGAGAGAGAGAGAGAGTGAGCTGTGCATGATGTCATAAGTCTAGGCAAATGACCAGACAAGAAACAGGAAGTGGGATGTATAAGGTATTTACTGGCACAAAAAAATGTTTTACTATCCAAAGTTAAAACAGCAAGGGCAGAATATTTAAAAGATGGAAAATTGAAAAATTTACTGAAGTTCCACTTTAAGGTTTTGAAGCTGACTTTGGTAACTCCAACCTTCAGCTCCCTCCACATATTTTTTATGGGATTAAGGTCTGGAGACTGGCTAGGCCACTCCAGGACCCTAATGTACTTCTTCTTGAGCCACTCCTTTTTTGCCTTGGCCATGTGTTTTGGGTCATTGTCCTGCTGGAATACCTATCCACGACCCATTTTCAATGCCCTGGCTGTGGGAAGGAGTTCTCACTCAAGATTTGACGGTACGTGGCCCTGTCCATCGTCCCTTTGATGCGGTGAAGCTGTCCTGTCCCCTTAGCAGAAAAACACCCCCAAAGCATAATGTTTCCACCTCCATGTTTGACAATGAGGATGGTGTTCTTGGGGTCATAGGCAGCATTCCTCCTCCTCCAAACATGGCGAATTAAGTTGATGCCAAAGAGCTTGATTTTGGTCTCATCTGACCACAACCCCCAGTTCTCCTCTGAATCATTCAGATGTTCATTAGCAAACTTCAGACGGGTCTGTACATGTGCTTTCTTGTGTAGGGTTTTCAGTCCTTTGTGGTGTGTTACCGATTGTTTTCTTGGTCCCAGCTGCCTTGAGATCATTGACAAGATTTTCCCGTGTTGTTATGGGCTGATTCCTCCCTGTTCTCATGATCATTGAAACTCTATGTGGTGAGATCTTGCATGGAGCCCCAGACCAAGGGAGATTGACAGTTGTTTTGTGTTGCTTCCATTTGCAAATTATTGCACCAACTGTTGTCACCCTCTCACCAAGCTGCTTGGTGATGGTCTTGTAGCCCATTCCAGCCTTGTGTAGGTCTACAATCTTGTACCTGACATTCTTGGACAGCTCTTTGGTCTTGGCCATGGTGGAGAGATTGGAATATGATTGATTGCTTCTGTGGACTGGTGTCTTTTAGGCCTCATGCACACTGGATGTTTTTGGACCTTTTTACAGCTGCTGTTTTTGGCTACAGAATTTTTTTCTACAGTCAATAAACTCCCCATCATGTTATCCTATGTGTCCATGCACACATAGGCTGTTATCAACTGTTTTTGGCTGGGGCGTTTTTTGGCTGGGAAACCCCCCCCCCAAAAAAAAAACTAGTGGGTTCTGAGGAGCTTTTCAGCTGTTTTCAGCTGTAAAAACGCTCTATTGTCAAAAAACGCAGATATGTGCTAAAAACGCAGCTCACCAATGTTTAACGTTTTTGATCCATTGGAGGAAAAAAAAAAAACCTTTAAAAAAACGCTAAGAACCGCTATTGCAAAAAACGTTGAAAAACTCACTGCAAAGCTACTGGCGTTTTTATAATGTTATTATAACGTCCAGTGTGCATGAGGCCTTATACAGGTAATAAGCTGAGATTAGGAGCACTCCCTTTAAGAGAGTGCTCCTAATCTCAGCTCGTTACCTGTATAGAGGACACCTGGGAGCCAGAAATCTTGCTGATTGATAGGGGATGAAATACTTATTACACTCAATAACCGCTTGCCGTCCAGCGTACAATGATATACATCGGCAGAATGGCACGGCTGCGCAAATGGGCGCACACGTACGCCCCCTTCAAATCGCGGGCTAACGGGCACGTGCTCAACTCGATATCCGCCGGTGGCCCGCGATCGTGACACGGAGAGACAGAACGGGGAGATGCAAACAAGGCATTTCCCTGTTCTGCCTAGCAACATGACAGGGATCTACTGCTGCCAGTGATCGGGAGCAGTGATCTCTGTCATGTTCTAGTGAGCCCACCCCCCCCTACAGTTAGAATTCACTGAGGGAACACATTTAACCCCCTGCCAGTGACATTTACACAGTAATCAGTGCATTTTTATAGCACTGATCACTGTATAAATGTCAATGGTCCCAAAATAGTGTCAAAAGTGTCAGATCTGTCCGCCGCAATGTCGCAGTCACTATAAAAAAAATCGCTGATCGCCGCCATTACTAATTAAAAAAAATTGATAATAAAAATGCCATAAATCTATCCCCTATTTTGTAGACGCTATAACTTTTCCGCAAACCAATCAATATACGCCTATTGCGATTTTTTTTACCAAAAGTATGTAGAAGAATACAAATCCGCCTAAACTGAGGGAAAAAAATAGTTTTTTTTATATATTTTATATAATATATTTATTATAGCAAAAAGTAAAAAAATATTGCTTTTTATTCAAAATTGTTGCTCCTTTTTTGTTTAGTATTGCAAAAAATAAAAACTGGAGAGGTGATCAAATACCATCAAAAGAAAGCTCTATTTGTGGGAAAAAAAGGACGTCAATGTCGCAATTGTCAGTTAAAGCAACGCAGTGCCGTATCACGAAAAATGCTCTGGTTAGGAAGGGGGTTTATCTTTCCGGGGCTGAAGTGGTTAAAAAGCAAATCAATTTATAACTTTTTTTAAATGCATTTTTCTGGATATTTTTGTTGTTGTTCTGTCTCTCACTGTTAAAATAAACCTACCATTATAATTATCTGCTAGCCGACCAGCCACCGCAGTTATACTGCGGCAGGTTGGTCACGGCTGCCCAAATCGCCGTAGCTATACGTCAGCTGTTTAAGACGCTATAGCAGGCGTGTGATGTCAACCGGGCACTCGCGATCGCTCCTGACAGAACGGGGATCTGTGTGTGTAAACACACAGATCCCCGTTCTGTCAGGGGAGTAGAAACAGATCGTGTGTTCCTACTAAGTAGGAACAACGATATGTCTCCTCCCTTAGTCAGTCCCATCCCCCCTTACAGTTAGAAACACACGTAGGGAACACAGTTAACCCCTTGATCACCCCCTAGTGTTAACCCCTTCTCTGCCAGACATTTATACAGTAATTAGTAGCTCTGATCGCTGTATAAATGCCAATGGTCCCAAAAAAAGTGTCAAAAGTGTCCAATCTGTCCGCCACAATGTCGCAGTCCCGATAAAAATCCCAGATCACCGCAATTACTAGTAAAATAAATAAATAATAAAAATGACATAAATCTATCCCCTATTTTGTAAACGCTATAACTTTTGCGCAAACCAATCAATATACACTTATTGTGATTTTTTTTTACCAAGAATATGTAGAAGAATATATATCGGCCTAAACTGATGAAGAAATTCGTTTTTTTACATTTTTTTTTTGGATATTTATTATAGCAAAAAAACGCAGATGTGATCAAATACCACCAAAAGAAAGCTGTATTTGTGAGGGAAAAAAGGACATCAATTTTGTTTGGGTACAACGTCGCACGACCACACATTTGTCAGTTAAAGCAATGCAGTGCAGTATCGCAGAAAATGGCTTGGTCAGGAAGGGGGCAAATCCTTCCGGGGCTATAGTGGTGATAGACTTATAATTTCTTTGTCAGTGGGCAAACGTACAAAATCAGCAGGGGATTTTTTCCCTCACCGTAAACCCTAACACTGGACCCTTTTGGGCTCAATCATAATGGGCCACTCACTCTGCAGTTCATCAGTTAGAAAAAGTCTTGCATTCTTTTTAATAAATGTAAGGTGTTCTGTGATTATAGGAGGACGTTCATCCACACCTCCTCCAATTTCAGAACACCTTGAAGTCATTGAAAAGAATGGATGAGCTGTAGACCCAAGCGACCTGCTGTGATTTGTGTACTAAAATCATATGTTTCAGCTCCGGATGTTCAGTACTGACAGTACAGTACGGAGGGATGAAAGAAAAACTATTACATAACACAGCAGGGGCCACATATTCCATGCGCCTCGTTAGTGTTCATTTATTTTTACAGTGCAAAGGGTCAAAAGTTATTTTTGGCTGAGGTTCAGCTTTAATTACAAGTCTGAAAATTGACCATTCTGGGTTTGTGTTTGGCCTGTATTTGCATTTCTTTGGATGCAGTCAGTTCTTTTGTGTCAGTTCGTGTGAGAGGGGAGCGTGGTGAAATCTCTCCCAGCCCTCCTTGCCTCTTTCTGGGGAAGCCATGGAGGCCAGCGGGGCCTCTCCTGCTGGAAGACAAAGAAGATATTGGGGGAGCACACCCTAAAAGGTGCATCAAAGATGGTGCAGCCATAAGATCATACAACAGAACAAAATATTACAGCGCACACATGCAAAAAAGACATTTACCTCCAGCAAGGCTTATTTAAAACACCTAGACATTTTAAAAAAAATTATCAAAAAATATGGGGATTTGGTCACATCATATTGCTATATGGTGCTTAAGCCCACTTACTGCGACAAAGTACCCCATGATTAGTGGGTCCTACACTATCCATAGATTGGGAGATCCTGCTTCTCTGAACCATGGGAGCAATACACTCCTCTGGTGGACACTAATGAGAGGTATTTAATGAGGGAGTGGGGTGCTCCTCACCCAATAGGATTTGGTCAGAATCCATACAATAGACAAAGAAGATATTTGGGGGGCACACCCTAAAAGATGCATTAAAGACGGTGCAGCCATAAGACCATAAAACAGAACAAAATATTACAGCGCACACATGCAAAAAATACATTTACCTCCAGCAAGGCTTATTTAAAACACCTAGACATTTTCAAAAAACATTATAAAAAAAATAAGGGGATTTGGTCACACCATATTACTATATGGTGCTTAAGCCCACATACTGTGACAAAGTACCCCATGATTAGTGGGTCCTACACTATCCATAGATTGGGAGATCCTGCAGTAGGACCCAATAATCATGGGGTACTTTGTCGCAGTAAGTGGGCTTAAGCACCATATAGTAATGTGGTGTGACCAAATCCCCATATTTTTTGATAATGTTTTTTGAAAATGTCTAGGTGTTTTAAATAAGCCTTGCTGGAGGTAAATGTCTTTTTTGCATGTGTGCGCTGTAATATTTTGTTCTCTTGCTGGAAGCTCGCAGCCATCTCCTGGGCTGTTGGGTGTCTTGCCTGCCCCTATACAAGCCATGGCTGGTGATCTCTCTGCCCCTGGTGAGGATGAAGGCTCGGAGGCCATTCGGGAGCAAGTGGTGGCTGGGATTAAAGTCCTGAAAAGGTAGAGAGACAAGCTCTACAAGCTCAGAGCGGAGCTGAAACGCTTGCAAAGGCAACATGAGGGCTTGTACAGCCAGAAACGTGGATCCATGGATTCAGAGCTCCAATTGGCTAAAGTCCTGGTGGAACACCAGGAGACCATTGTGTCCATGATGGAAGGCAGAGATGGGCCCTTAAAGAAGAAGTTATGCAATGACCGAAGGTTTGCAAGGATGACAAAGGTGGAGGAGGAGACCCCCTGCCCCCTCAGGGAGAGGTAAGCAGCTCCATGCCTTCCCAGAAATCAGGAGGCATGCTAAGAGTGATTCGGGCAATGGAGTCTCCTATGTGGTGGGATCAGCTGGTGTTTAATGATGAGGACATCACTGATGATGTGCCTGACAAGGTAAAGCCTGTCAAGTTCCATATGGTGGATAAAACTGTTTTTGTGCCATTCAACACCTTGACTGATGCTGACAATGTGCCCAGTGCGCCCAGTGACAATCAGTCTGTTAATTCTGCATGCAGCAATGCTGTACCTGCTGATGCTGCAGTGCAGCAAAAGTTACATTTAAAAAATGTCATTCCTGCAGAGGAACCACAAGTGTTACAAGGGTAACTCCACTTCCAAGCGGGTTTTTTCCCCTACAAGCTACCACTTTACGCACCCCAGGATCTGGTCTTGGGTCTCTGGCTTCTGCTGGGGTCTGAAGTGAAATGTAGTTATTCTTAAATGGGAAGATGGTGCAATCCTTCCAACACAGCGTGAGGTGGTGGATATGATTTTGGAGATGGGTTTTGGGGCAAACTAACTCTATGCCCTAATACACGTAGCTGGGAGCCAGGAATATACTATTAGTTTCACCAGGCCAGAGGGTCTTGACCTGTTATGGGAGCGATATGAGGCTCAAAACAGGTCAAGAGCCAAATGGGAAGGTCTGGCCCCCAGTTGCAGTTTCACAGAGGTCATCATATTCAATAATGAGTCACCGCTGTGGAGAAAAGGGGCATTTGAGCTCCTCCTGTTCAGTTTGTCAGGGTCATATGGCCAGGGACTGCACCCAGATGATCAGGTGCAACCTGTGCCTGTGCCTGTGCCTGCACCTTGGCTACCCCTACAGCAGATGTCCTGAAGCCGGGCACAATATGGAGAAGCAGGTAATAGATGACTTGTTGAGGCTGGACAGGTTGGAGGGTGAGGCCCCTGGTGTACCATCCTCCTCTGCGGTGACCGACTCCCCTGGTCTTGTTCAGGATCCCTCCCCAGTTCCTGTGTCCCCCCCCCCTTTTGTCTGTAATTATCCCTTCTGTGTCTGTCTGTCTCTGTGTCCCCCCTGCCTACTGTAACCGCTTCTTCTGTGTCAGAACCTTCCAAGTCTGTGTCCCCCGAGTCAGTCATCCCCCATGCGTCTTCCCCCTCCTAAGTCTGACTTAAAGGAAGGTCCCCCCCCCCCACCAGAAGTGGTAGAGAGTACTAAAAAAGGTGCTTCTTCTTCCTCTGTAAAGAAGTCTTCTGTGAAAAAAGCAAGAGATGAAAGCATCTCTGAATCTGACCTGCAGTAGCTGGAGGAGAGAAGGAAGGTGTGCGGCAGATGAGGCAGGCTGTGAGGACGAAACAGGGACGGGAACCGTCATAGGGCCTCCAAGTTAGATATGTCCTCATCTGGGGCTTCTTCGGAGGAAAGCTCAGATTCACAAATGGAGTTGGAGGAGACCTCAGGAAAGAGAGAGGCTTCTGGTGATGAGCAGCAGAGGGGAGCTAAGAAGCAATCCATCCAATAACCCAAATGGTGGTTCCCCCTCCGTTAAAAGTGGTGACAATAAATGTTGCCAGCATTATGTCAGTAAGAGCTCTTTCTATGACCTTCTTTTTATTCAGCCAATTAGATGCTGACATTTTATTTTTGCAAGAGACTAGGCTCACCTCCTTGCAGATATTCATATGGCCAAGAGGGATGGAGGTATGGTCCATCTTACTGGTCTCTTGCGACCGAGCCTTACGGCGGTGTTGTTTAAAACTGGCATAGCAACTGTCCGATGGTTTATTGAAGTGGAGATTGGGAGATGTATAGTCTTAGACGTCCTTGTGGAAGGGCAGGACCTGCCTTTTTACAAGGATCAAGCCATTTCTTTTTACAACTGGTGGTCTTTGGAGGAGACTTTAATACAGTACCTAGGCCCAAGGACAGGAAGGACTTCAAGGACAGGCTGGGATATGATTTTATTAAATAGTATAGTTAGGGATGCTGGTCTTGTGGATGTGCACATTAAGCACCTCCCTGATGACAACGGGTTCACCTTTCATCAAAGTAGTAGTCAGAGTAGGATAGATAGGTGTTTTTTTAAGGAGACCTCTGCTTTCTAGCCCCCAGTGGTGCAGGCAGTAGAGTTCTCTGATCGCTGTATCCTATCTGTGGTCCTGAATGCTTCAGATGCCCCTCAGAGGGGCAAGGGCATCTGGAGATTGAATTCGACTCTACTCAAGGAAGATCATGTTAGACAATCTTTTTGAGGAATTCTTTCAGGCACAGATGACCATCCTGGACTTTTGTAGTAGCAAGGCTGAATGGTGGGAGCTGACCAAAAAAGAGGATCGCTGGATTCTTCAGGGGCCTAGCCAATAGAAAACAGTTTAATAAATACATGACCTACCAATGTTTACGGAGGAAGCTGGATATTCTTGTCTCGAGAGGAGGAGATCCTGCAGCAATCTCCGAAGTGAAACTCCTTCTCAGGAAGTGTCAATATGACCGGCATGCCTCTTTGGTTCTGGAGAGTGACTATGGGAAGTACCACTCGTCTGACCCTTACCAGAACTGCAAAAAAGGTGTAGCCGTTAAAACGGTTGTTGGCCTTAAGGACAGTACAAGTTCCTTGACAAAGTCCAGGTCAGAGATTCTGGAGGTCATGAGGTCCATTTATGCTGACCTTCTTGGGAGGAAAAAGCTTGACCGTGACAAGATGAAAAGCTTTTTGGAGTCTACTACAGGTCTAAATGGTGGAAATGTTCCATTGATGAATTTGACAGTAGAGATCACAGTTGAAGAGGTGATGTGGGCAACTGAACAGCTTGCCATCAAAAAGTCACCTGGACCGGATGGCTTGACGGCTGAGTTTTACAAAGAGTTTAAGTCTATTCTGGCCCCACATTTGGTAGAGGTTATTAACAGTTGCCTTGCTGTGCTTTCCCCTTCCATGAGGCACTTGGCTGTGATTCTTCTTTCAAAAGGTAAAGATCCTTCGATGATTGAGAATTAGCGCCCCATCAGCCTTCTCAATGTTGATAAAAAGATACTGGCAAAGATATTTTTCTGGCGCCTATTATCAGTAGCTGAGTCTTTGCATTCTCGCCATCAGCACTGTTCGGTCCAGGGTAGGTGCACCTTCACAGCGGTTTTAGCTGTCCGGGAGGCCTTGAAGCAGTGCAGGGCTGCAGGCTAGGGAAAGTATTTGCTGACATTGGATCAGGCAAAGGCTTTTGATTGGGTTAACCATGAGTACCTTTGATTGCTCCTTAGTAAGTACGGTCTGCCCGGGTGGTTTTGTCGATTGGTTGAAAGTCTTGTATAAGGGGGCAGAAAGCTTTCCTCTTGTTAATGGTTGGGTTGGACAGTCCTTTGAGGTTGGCTCCAGGGTGCGCCAGGGATGTCCCCTGAGTCCCCTGCTCTATGTGTTTGCAATCGACCCCTTCATCAGGAGGCTAGAGAGCGGCATGTTGTGTGGGGGTACCAGTGGGGTTTCCGGGTGATCCACCATTGAGGGATGTTGCCTATGCTGACGAGGTGTCGGTGGTTGTCACTGGGACGGATGAAGTGGAGGGGGTGGTCTCTCTGACATCACAGTATTCTGAAGCATCAGGCTCCAAGATCAATCAGGAAAAGAGTGAAGTTTTCTGGATGGGAAAAGAAGGTGAGGGGTTTGATCACCCGGACACCTTTCCAGTGCCCCAGGAAAAAATTAAGATACTAGGCACTGAATTCGGACCCGGCGATTATGGCTTCAAAAACTGGGAAGGCAGACTGAAAATTGCCAATACTAAGGTGGTCAGCTGGAAGAGATGGAAGTTATCTCTGAGGGAAAGGGTTGATCTGATTAAGTCTTACCTGATTCCGATCTTCTTGTATATCAGCTTTGTCTGCATCTTGCCAGTGTCTTTCTATGCTAGGGTCAGTAGTGTGTTCTTCCAGATGCTGTGGGAACAGACTGAACCCCATCAAGAGGAATGTCACCTATCTATCCAAGAGGAAGGGTGGCTTAGGTATGGTCAACCCAGTTCTTTTCTTTTCACTGCTATTTCTCAAGTTTAACATTGGTAATATGCTTGCAGTGGAACCTCCTGGATGGGCAGGCATGTTTAGATCTTGGTTTAGACCTTTTCTACGACTTTGGGAAGAAGGTGGCAAAGTGAAGAATCTCAGGGGTCATCGTGGTCAGCTACCAGCCTATGTCGCTCTGTGCCTGAAGTTACTGCGGCAGTGGCAATTGTCGGCTGAAGATCTCAGATCGGTCCCAAGGAAAGTCCTTATGAGTCGAGTCTTTGACAAAGTCTTTCAAGACCCACTGGCCTTAAGGGGTTGCCCAGGCCCAATTTTGAGGGCAGGGTTAAGACTGATTCATTTGGATAGAGTCCCACTTAAATTTAGGGATCTGGCCTGGTTGTGCTTCCATGGGAGGCTCTATGTTCGGGGCAATTTGAAATTCCACAGTGAGATGGATCATAGCTTTCCTCAGGAGGAGTGTGCAGGTGAAGAGGAGGCTATGGACCATTTTCTGCTTCGTTGCCCTTTTAACATAGAGGTGTACAAACAGGTGAGGTGGGCCCTCGGTGTTCCTTTCCTCTCCAGGCTGGGTTATGCTGAGTGGGTGTACGGAGCATTCAATACTGGTGGGGTTTTTTGTTTGGATATACTTTTTTAGTTAGCCTAGTAGTCCGTTATTTCACCCGGAACGCACAGCATCAGGTCACCACTCGGTATAAAATCCTTCCTGTTCAGGTGGTGGTGTATGACATTTTGCATGAGGTGGAGAAGATTCAGGTGCTTGAGAGAGACAAGCGGGGTCAGGGGGCTTGGTTGAAGGCATGGAGGGGTTTCAAGCCTCACTGACTGCCAGGAGTCTGTTTCCTGGGTGTGGCTGTCTGTCTCTAACCTAGATTTTTTAAATTTATGATTTATTTTTGATAAATGGCTGCGTACATAGGTGATGGGCTGTGCCTCTTAGGCCCTCTCTGCTGCTTTATGTAAATAGTTTTCTAAAATTGTTTTGGTAGTGGACTAGGTATATATTCTGAACATGATTGTGTATTCCTTTGATTTCTGTTGAAGTTTTGTACTATGGTTTTGTTTTTTACTTTTGTATAAATTGGTTGCTTGATTCTTTTCAATAAAAGATCAATAGTGCCCCATCATTGGTATAGGTAGGAGGAATAGTTGACCATCATTGGTATCAGTAGGAGAACAAATTGGTTTCAGTGGCAGGAATAGTGCCCCATAATTGGTTTCAGTGGAAGGAATAGTGCCCCATTATTGGTTTCAATGGAAGGAATAGTGCCCCATTATTGGTTTCAATGGAAGGAATAGTGCCTCATTATTGGTTTCAGTGGAAGGAATAGGGCCCCAATATTGGTATCAGTGGAAGAAATAGTGCCCCATTATTGGTGTCAGTGGAAGGAACAGTGCCCCATTATTGGTGTCAGTGGGAGAAATAGTGTGCAACTGTTGATATTAGTAAGGGAAATAGTGTCCCATTGTTGGTGTCAGTGGAATGAATAGTGTCCCATTACTGATATCAGTGGGAGAAATAGTGCCCCATCATTGATATCAGTGAGAGAAACAGTGCCTCATCATTGGTGTCAGTGGGAGGAATATTGTCCCCTTATTATTGTCAGTGGGGGGGGGAGGATGTTGCCCCATCATTAGTATCAGTGGCGGGAATAGTGCCCCATCATTAGTATCAGTGGCAGGAATAGTACCCCAACAATGGTAGGAGGAAGGAATTGTGCTCCATTATTAGTGTCAGTGGAAGGAATAATGCCCCATCATTGGTATCAGTGGGGGGAATAGTTCCCCATCATTTGTGTCAGTGGGGGGAACAGTGCACCATGATTGGTATAAGTGTCAGTGGCAGTGCCCCATCATTGGTATTAGTATGAGCAATAATTCCCCAACATTGGTATCAGTGACAGAAATTGTGTCGCATCTTTAGTATTAGTGGGAAGAATAGTGCCCCATCATTGGTGTGAGCGGGAGGAATAGTGCCCCATCATTGGTGTCAGTGAGAGGAATAGTGGACCATTATTGGTATCAGTAGGAGGAAAAATGTCCCATTATTGGTTTCAGTGGAAGGAATAGTGCCCCATTATTGGTTTCAGTGGGAGGAATAATGCCCAGTTGTTGGTATTATTAAGGGAAATCGTGTCCCATTGTTGGTGTCAGTAGGAGGAATAGTGTTCCATTATTGATATTAGTGGGAGGAATAGTGTGCCATTATTGGTGTCAGTGGAAGGAATAGTGCCACATTGTTGGTGTCAGTGGGAGGTATAAGTGTTCCATTATTGATATTAGTGGAAGGAATAGCGCCACATTGTTGGTGTCAGTGGGAGGATTCGTGTTCCATTATTGATATTAGTGGAAGGAATAGTGCCACATTGTTGGTGTCAGTGGGAGGATTAGTGTTCCATTATTGATATTAGTGGAAGGAATAGTGTGCCATTATTGGTGTCACTGGAAGGAATAGTGCCACATTGTTGGTGTCAGTGGGAGGGCTAGTGTCCCATTATTGGTGTCAGTGAGTAGAATGGTGCCTGTTCCTATTCCTTCCACATTATCAGTGGAAGGAATAGTGTCCCAATATAGGAATAGTGTTTCATTCTTTATTTCAATTAAAAGAATTTTGCCCCGTTGGTGTCAGTAGAAGAATATACTGCTCATGTGATTTTTTTTTTGGTGTCAGTGATAGTAATAGTGCCCCATTATTAGTGATAGTAGGAGGAATCCCGCCCCATTATTGGTATCAGTGGGCGGAATAGTGCCCCATTGTTGGTGTTAGTGGTTAGTTAGTGCTTCCATCTTTATATCAATTGGAAGAATTTTGTTCCATAAGACCCCTTTCACACTGAGGCACTTTACAGGCATTTTAGAACGTTAACCGCTTCAGCCCCAGAAGATTTTACCCCCTTCCTGACCAGAGCACTTTTTGCGATTGGGCACTGCGTCCTTTTAACTGACAATTGCGCGATCGTGTGACGTTGCACCCAAACAAAATTGACGTCCTTTTTTTCCCACAAATAGAGCTTTCTTTTGGAGGTATTTGATTACCTCTTCGTTTTTTATTGTTTGTGCTATAAACAAAAAAAGAGCGTAGATTTTGAAAGAAAAAACACAATATTCTTTACTTTTTGCTATAATAAATAATAAATATCCCTCAAAAATATGTAAAAAAAAACTATTTTTCCTCAGTTTAGGCCGATGTGCATTCTTCTACATATTTTTAGTAAAAAAAAAACGCAATAAGCGTATATTGATTGGTTTGTGCAAACGTTATAGTGTCTACAAAATAGGGGATAGTTTTATGGCATTTTTATTATTATTTTTTTTTTTTTTTCTACTAGTAATGGTGGCAATCTTCGATCTTTATCAGGACTGCGACATTATGGCGGACACGTCGGACAATTTTGACACATTTTTGGGACCATTGGCATTTATACAGCAATCAGTGCTATAAAAATGCATTGATTACTGTAAAAATGTCACTGGCAGGGAAGAGGTTAACACTAGGGGCGACCAAGGGGTTAATTGTGT
This sequence comes from Aquarana catesbeiana, assembly GCF_042186555.1. Classification (NCBI taxonomy): domain Eukaryota; kingdom Metazoa; phylum Chordata; class Amphibia; order Anura; family Ranidae; genus Aquarana; species Aquarana catesbeiana. Next base: position 491,694,356 of record NC_133324.1, on the reverse strand, counting down.
TCCCTAGTGAGTGTTCTAACTGAAGGGGGGAGGGGACTGTGTAGGGGAGATGACAGATCGCTGTTCATACTCTGTATGAACAGACGATCTGTCTCTTCTCCCCTCAGAGTACCGGAAACTGTGTGTTTACACACACAGATCCCGGTTCTTGGTGTGCCCTGGTGTGCCCTGAGCGGTCGCGGGAGCCCAGCGGTGATCTTTTTTAAGCCAGAGTGCTTTCACACTGGGGTGGTGCGCTTGTAGGACAGGAAAAAAAGCCCTGCCAGCAGTGCTAAGCGGCGCTTTGGTGCTGCTAGTGGGGCACTTTTAATCCCCCAGAAGGGGCTAAAAAGGGGTTAAAAGCGCCTGCTATAACAATGGTACCGCTGACGCCTGCACCGCCGCAGTGTGAAAAGGGTCTCAGGGCACTTTCACACTAAGGCAGTGGGGGCATCGGCAGTAAAGCGCCGTTTTAGCTGTCGTTTTAGCGGCGCTTTTTGGCTGCTAGCGGGGTGCTTTTAACCCCTGCTAGCGGGCGATTAAGGGGTTACTAGCGCATGTGTAGCGCCACTGCCAAAGCGCTTTGCAGGCACTTCCCGTTGATTTCAATGGGCAGGGGCAGTTTAGGAGCGGGGTTAAAGCGCCCCAAAGATGTTGCTTGTAGGACTTTTTTTAACATCCCGCAAGTGCACCGCTCCAGTGTGAAAGCAGCCTAAGGACACTTTCACACTGGGGCAGGGGGTGTCGGCAGTAAAGAGCTGCTATTTTTAGCGGCGCTTTACCTTAGTTTTAGCAGCGCTGCTAGCGGGACGCTTTTAACCCCTGCTAGTGGCCGATGAAAGGGTTAGTGGTGCCCGCATGGGCAGGGGCACGTTAGGACGTTGTATACACAGCTCCTAAAGCGCCCCAAAGGTGCTGCATGCAGGACTTTTTTTAACGTCCCGCAAGCACACCGCTCCAATGTGAAAGCACTCAGGCTTTCACACTGGAGTGACTGGAGTGGCGCTTTACAGATGCTATTTTTAGCACTAAAACACCTCAGTGTGAAAGTAGCCTTAATGTCAGTAGAAAAAAAGTACGGCTCATGTGATTTTTTTTTAAAGTTTTATTTTGCCTTGACATTCTTTTTTAACATAAAGGCAATTGCTTCTGATACACTGGGGGGAATTCAATATAGCATCTGCACCACTTTTCTGGTGCTAATTAATGTAATGCACCAAATTCATGAAGCATTTGCAACACTTTTGGCTCTGACAGCAACTAGTGCACCAAATTCAGATAGTTCTAAAATATGCCACTTTTACTTTTACATTGAATGCTCCACTTTTACATTGTATCGTATTGAATGCACCACTATTACATTGTGTCACTTTGAATGTTCCACTTTTACATTGTGTCTTATTGAATGCTCCGCTTTTACATAGAATTCTCCACTTTTACATTGTGTCATATTGAATGCTCCACTTTTACCTTGAATTCTGCACTTTTACATTGTGTCACATTGAATGCGCCACTTTTACATTATGTTTTTATTGAATGCTCCACTTTTACCTTGAATTCTACACTTTTACATTGGGTTCTATTGAATGCTCCACTTTTACATAGAATTCTCCACTTTTACATTGTGTCTTATTGAATGCTTCCCTTTTAGATCGAATTCTCCGCTTTCACCTTGAATTCTCCACTTTTATATTGTGTCACATTGAATGTGCCACTTTTACATTGTGTTTTATGGAATACTCCACTTTTATATTGTTTCTTTTTGAATGCTCCTTTTTTTCATTGAATTCCCCACTTTCACATTTCACGTGTCGTATTCAGGGCTTTTTTTCCTCAAACAATAGTTGCTGGAACTCAACCACGACCCCCCCAAAACCCCTCCACCCACACACACCCTCCAAATCACATCAAATAGTGGGTGTGGTCAGTTTCAATTTCACGAACAGTAGGAGGGTCTTAAAGGGGCATTAAACATCAGGATTGCATTACATACAGAGTGCAGAGTTCAGGGGGGTTACACACAGAGTGCAGAGCTGTCACTTGTAAACACAGAAACCGGACTTCTGTGTTTACAAGTGATTGTGGTGAGCAGCCCCCCCAAGGGTCTGAGCCAGAGGTGGTGGAACTGAGTTCCACCAAGTTCCCCCTGAAAAACGCCCTGGTCGTATTGAATGCTCCATTTTTACATTGAATGTGCCAATTTTACACTGTGTTGCATTGAATGCTCACTTTTACATTGTATCGTATTGAATTTTCCACTTTTACGTTGTGTCGCATTGAATGCGCCACTTTTACCTTGAATTCTACACTTTTACATTGTGTCACTTTGAATGCTCCACTTTTACATTGTGTCACATTGAATTCTCCACTTTTACATTGTGTCGTATTAAATACACTTTTACATTGTGTCACTTTGCATGCTCCACTTTTACATTGTCATATTGAATGTACCACTTTTACATTTTGTTGCACTGAATGCTCCACTTTTACATTGTGTCACTTTGAATGCTCCACTTTTACATTAAATTCTCCACTTTTACATTGTGTCACATTGAATGCACCACTATTACATTGTGTCACTTTGAATGCTCCACTTTTACGTTGTGTCGCATTGAATGCGCCACTTTTATCTTGAATTCTACACTTTTACATTGTGTCACTTTGAATGCTCCACTTTTACATTGTGTCACATTGAATTCTCCACTATTACATTGTGTCACTTTGAATTCTACACTTTTACATTGTGTCACTTTGAATGCTCCACTTTTACATTGTGTCACATTGAATTCTCCACTTTTACATTGCGTCATATTGAATGCACCACTTTTACATTGTGTCGTATTGAATACTCCACTTTTACATTGCGTCGTATTGAATGCACCACTTTTACATTGCGTCGTATTGAATGGACCGCTTTTACATTGCGTCATATTGAATACTCCACTTTTACATTGCGTCATATTGAATGCACCACTTTTACACTGTGTCGTATTGAATGCTCCATTTTTACATTGTGTCGTATTGAATGCCAAACAAATGGCCCCTGCCCCCACCTATAACTGGCCTTCGCAGCAAGGAGCACATGGAAGGGCTATCACATGAGGTAGCCCAATCCCCCTTAAAGGAACAGGAGCACACTGGACACCCAGCAGGAGCACAATGACAGCAAAGGTGTATAGTGTGTCCCCAGACCAATATACATCAATAACAAACAAATGGCCCCTGCCCCCACCTAGAACTGGCCTTCACAGCAAGGAGCACATGGAAGGGCTATCACATGAAAGACAAAAAACAGAACATTCCATAGCTCAACTCACCAACCAGTCTGCCAACCGACCAAAGTGGGGATTGGGCTACCTCCAGGCCCACCTGCCCCTCATCTATCCATTTAATGCATGTGCTTCCATTGTGGAGACGCTTATACATTCAGTAGTGTTAGGACTGCAAGCATACACAGGGTGCCGTGAAGAGGCCTTGCAGCTTATGCATGCATTTGCAAATGCGTGCTATCTAAACCCCTGTTTTTAATGCAGACTGTTGGACAGGTTAATTTGGTCGGTTGGCAGACTGGTTGGTGAGTGGAGCTATGGAATGTTCTATTTTTTGTCTTTCTTGTCGTATTGAATGCACCACTTTTACATTGTGTCGTATTGAATGCACCACTTTTACACTGTGTCGTATTGAATGCACCACTTTTACACTGTGTCGTATTGAATGCACCACTTTTACACTGTGTCGTATTGAATGCACCACTTTTACACTGTGTCGTATTGAATGCACCACTTTTACACTGTGTCGTATTGAATGCACCACTTTGACACTGTGTCGTATTGAATGCACCACTTTTACATTGTGTCGCATTGAATGCTCCCCTTTTACATTGTATCGTATTGAATGCACCACTTTTACATTGTGTCACATTGAATTCTCCACTTTTACATTGTCTCATTAAATGCTCTGAATGTAAAAGTGGAGCTAATTAAAGTGATACTAAAGTCTTGTTTTTTTTGTTTAAAAATGACAAACATGTCTATACTTATCTGCTCTGTGCAGTGGTTTTACACAGAGCAGGCCAGATCTTCCTTTTCTCGGGTCCATCTTCAGCTCTTCTGGCCCCTCCCTCTTGGGAGTGCCCCTACAACAAGCAGCTTGCTATAGGGGATCCTGAGGCGAGCCACTGCTCTTTGTGTTATCGGGCCTGTCCCCTCTCTCTCCTCATTGACTTACTGACTTTAATTGACAGCAGCAGGAGCCAATGCTGCCTGCTGTGTGCCTCAGCCAATCAGGATGGAGAGTCCTGGACAGCCAAGTCTCCTGTGCAAAATTGCTGGATTGAGATGGGGCTCAGGTAAGTATTAGGGGGCTGCTGCACACTGAAGGTTTTTTTACCTTAATGCATAGAATGCAAAAAAAAAAAAACCTTCTGGCTTTAGAACCACTTTAACCACTTCTTGCCCAGCCTATAGCAAAGTTAGTTATCCTGACTGGGCATCATATGATGCCCTGTCAGGATGCGCTGATTGGGCGGACGTGGAGCTGTACAGCGGTGCGATCTTTCATCGGCCATATCCACGAAACACAGCCAATGACCGATCTGAGTACCGGCTCGCTGCCGGTACCATGTGACTGCCGTGATGAATCACAGCAGGTCACATGACAGTTGTACACAATAGATGGTTTCCTTTCAAGCCATCCAATGTGTACAAATGTGTTGCTAGCTGTGATTGGTCAATTCGATCACATGGTATAGACCGGGCCAATCACAGGCCGCAGATCTGTACCATGTGATTAGTTTTAAACAATCACAGCTAATCACAACAAGACAAACTTAATGAACCAGTTTCATTCAGTAAAATTCTTGCTTATAGCAATGTAATACATTGCTATAGGCAAACATAATGTGTAAAAAAAAAAAAAAAAAATCCTAATCACTTCCACAGAGCAGTACAATGTTACTATGGTAATGTTATATTGCTGTGGTCACAGTGATACGATAATGCTGTACTGCACTGGTGACAGTATGTAAAAAAAAAAAAAGTTGTGAATTTTTTTTATTTCATTTTCCAAAAAATGACAAAAACTTACAACTTCAAAAAACTTACCATGTCTCTTACTTAATACCTTGGACTGTCTACTTTCCAAAAATATGTCATTTGGGGGATATTTGTACTGTCCTGCCATTTTCCGGCCTCAAGAAATGAAACCATCAGTACATCAGGATTGATCAATTTTCAGATATATACCATAGTTTGTATACTCTCTAAACTTTCCTATAGACTAAATAATATACACTAATTGTACACTAATTTTATTTTCACCAAAGAAATGTAGCAGAATACATTTTAGACTCAATTTATGAAGAACAATCATTTATTTGCAAAACTTTATAACAGAGGCAAAGACATAAACGCATTTTTTTTGCAAAATTTTCAGTCTTTCTAATTTATTTAGCAAAAAACAAAACAAGTGGTGCTTAAATACCACCAAAAGAAAGCTCTATTTGTGTGAACAAAATGATAAAAATTTAGTTTGGATAGAGTGTTGCATGACCGTGCAATTGTCATTCAAAGTGCAACAGTGCTGAGAGCTGAAAAATGGCCTGTTCAAGACGGGTTTGAAACCAGTATTGAAGTGGTTAAAGTGTGAGAAAACTGCAATGCATGAATTTTACCTAAAGGTAAGTATATTATAAGGCTTAGCTATAGGTACTGTAAATATCTAGATATTTACTATACATGCAGCTGGTGATGTCATCACCACCTGAGACGTTCCTTCAGAGTCCTGTGCCATAAGCAGCGGCTCCGTGAGAGACGTCATTGCGGCTCCAGCCACTCACACAGCCTGAGTCCGTGAACCCGGAAGGAAGACCTGTGTTCTGTCAAAAGAGCCAACTTGTCAAAATCAAATGACATCACTTTTTGTGATTACCAGCTGCAGTAATTGCAGATTTCGATGACTTTTCACAGAACACCGGCAGCGTATACACTACATTACACAATATAATGAGTTGTAAGTCCACCCGCTAGTAACAAACATGGCCGCCTCCAAGGCAGCAAGTTTTTTACTCCTTAGCCTGTGTTCTGTCAAAACACCCAAATCCCCGTATATCGTAGTGTATACGCTGCCAGTGTTCTATCACATTACCGCTACCCATCAGATTGTGTAACGGAAGTGACGATCTGACCAAAAATACTTACTGCACATGCGCTCTGTGTTCCAACATGCGTTCCACAGGGTGCTATGTGTTCCACACTCTTCTCCACTTCACTACCCACAGAGCCCATCAGATTGTTGGACAACAGCGGCAGCTGACATCTTACTACACCCAGCTACTTGAATTTCTTGAGTAATTTTAGCAATAAAGTGAGCGTATATAAATAAATATAGTATATTGACATCTGTGATGCTGTTTGGATGTTTAATTTTTAAACCCTAAGGCTGGGTTCACACTGCAGTACGGAGCGGCTCACAGCAAGGGTCCAGTGCGTCCCTGTTCACTGTTTCAGGTCTGATTTCGGCTAAATATGGACCAGAAGACGCACAGGAGTCCTGTGCAATTCGCACCGGAGATGTGTGAGAGCCGGTCACAATCTCCTGACATGCGAGCTGGATGTGGTAAAATCCACATCCAATTGGCACTAGTGTGAATCCAACCTAAAGGTTTAGCTCTGAGCAGTGCAGGGTGTACCATCATGGCCTCCGCCACCTTCCTACTGCTGGTGTCCAGCTTGTCACAAAATATAAAATAAAAAGTTTACTAAAGCGCTGACACTTAACATTAATAAATCACCGGGACCAAATGGCTTGCATCCGAGGGTACTTAGGGAACTCAGTCAAGTGATTGCCAGACCGTTGTTCCTCATTTTTACAGACAGTCTACTGACTGGAATGGTACCAGCTGATTGGAGAAAAGCCAATGTAGCACCAATATTTAAAAAGGGCCCAAAATATATCCCTGGGAATTACAGACCAGTTAGCCTAACATCAATAGTATGTAAACTCTTGGAGGGGATGATAAGGGACTATATACAAGATTTTAGTAATAAGAACGGTATCATTAGCAGTAATCAGCATGGATTCATGAAGAATCGTTCTTGCCAAACCAATCTATTAATCTTCTATGAGGAGGTGAGTTGCCATCTAGATAAAGGAAGGCCCGTAGATGTGGTGTATCTGGATTTTGCAAAAGCATTTGACACAGTTCCCCATAAACGTTTACTGTACAAAATAAGGTCCGTTGGCATGGACCATAGGGTGAGTACATGGATTGAAAACTGGCTACATGGGCGAGTTCAGAGGGTGGTGATAAATGGGGAATACTCAGAATGGTCAGGGGTGGGTAGTGGGGTCCCCCAGGGTTCTGTGCTGGGACCAATCCTGTTTAATTTGTTTATAAATGACCTGGAGGATGGGATAAACAGTTCAATCTCTGTATCTGCAGAAGATACTAAGCTAAGCAGGGCAATAACTTCTCCGCAGGATGTGGAAACCTTGCAAAAAGACCTGAACAAATTAATGGGATGGGCGACTACATAGCAAATGAGGTTCAATGTAGAAAAATGTAAAATAATGCATTTGGGTGGCAAAAATATGAATGCAATCTATACACTGGGGGGAGAACCTCTGGGGGAATCTAGGATGGAAAAGGACCTGGGGGTCCTAGTAGATGACATGCAATGCCAAGCTGCTGCTAACAAAGCAAACAGAATATTGGCATGCATTAAAAGGGGGATCAAACGATAAAGAGATAAAACGATCATTCTCCCACTCTACAAGACTCTGGTCCGGCTGGGCACCAGTCCTCAGGAAGGATGTACTGGAAATGGAGCGAGTACAAAGAAAGGCAACAAAGCTAATAAAGGGTCTGGAGGATCTTAGTTATGAGGAAAGGTTGCGAGCACTGAACTTATTCTCTCTGGAGAAGAGACGCTTGAGAGGGGATATGATTTCAATTTACAAATACTGTACTGGTGACCCCACAAGAAGGATAAAACTTTTTCGCAGAAGAGAGTTTAATAAGACTCGTGGCCACACATTACAATTAGAAGAAAAGAGGTTTAACCTTAAACTACGTAGAGGGTTCTTTACTGTAAAAGCGGCAAGGATGTGGAATTCTCTTCCACAGGCGGTAGTCTCAGCGGGGAGCATTGATAGCTTCAAGAAACTATTAGATAATCACCTGAATGACCGCAACATACAGGGATATACAATGTAATACTGACACATAATCACACACATAGGTTGGACTTGATGGACTTGTGTCTTTTTTCAACCTCATCTACTATGTAACTATGATATGGACCTAACTACTAATGTGGAAAACTGATTCAGCTGCAGCTATTCAAATGTGCTCTGTTGCCACATAAAAAATGCAATAAAAATAATAATAGTGCTCTTAAATCTACCTATAAATAATAAATATCGCAGAGTGATTATTGGATATAATTACCGCTGTGCGATATTTATTATTTATAGGTAGATTTAAGCGCACTATTATTATTTTTATTGTTACAAAATATAACATCAAAAAAGCATCACGGATGTCAATATACTATATTTATTTATATTTGCTCACTATATTGCTAAAATGACTCTGAAATTCGAGATGTTGCTGGGTGTAGCAAGCTGTCCGCTGCTGCTGTTCTATCAGATTACCGCTACCTGTCAGATCATGAAGCGTTTGGAACGCATGCGCAGTAAGTATTTTTTGGTCGGTACATCGCTTCCGTTTACACAAGCTGATGGATAGCAATAATCGGATAGAACACTGGAGTTCTGTGAAAATAGCCAATTCATTGAAATCTGCAATTACCGCTGCTGGATAGTCACCAGAAGTGACCTCATTGGAGATTTTGACGAGTTGGCTCTTTTGACAGAACACCGGGTGAAGATGGAAGTCCTCTCAGCGATGACAGCATAGGGCTGGAGGGCTTCATTTTCAATTAAGTTTTACATAATGTGCTAGTATGCTATGTATACTAGCACATTATGACTTTACCTGGCAGGTTGCAAAAAAAAAAAACAAATAAAACACACACAGCGGTTTACTACCGATTTCACATGAGACAATGTAAAAGTTGTGCATTCAATACGACATTGTGGGGTTTATTTACTAAAGGCAAATCCACTGTGCACTTGCTGTAGATCTGTAGGGGACATGCAAGGAAAATAAAAAACAGCATTTTTGCTTGTACATGATTCGATGATAGAAATCAGCAGAGCTTTCCCTCATTTCAGATCTTCCCCTCAGATCTACACTGACTGCACTTCCAAGTGCACAGTTGATTTGCCTTTAGTAAATCAACTCCACAGTGTTTCGTGTGCTTTCTATAAGACCCTTTTCACACTGAGGCAGTTTTCAGGCATTTTAGCGAAAGAAATAGCGCCTGAAAACTGCCTCCCATGCCGTCCGAATGTGAAAGTCAGTGCTTTCACACTGGGGTGGTGCGCTTGTGGGACATTAGAAAAAGCCCTGCAAGCAGCACCTTTGGGGTGGTTTGGGAGTGCTATATACAGTGCTCCCAAAATGCCCCTGCCCATTGCAATGAATGGGCAGCGCTTCCGAAGCACCGCAACTTGGGAGATTTTAACCCTTTCTTCGGCCACTAGCGGGAGCTGAGGAGTTTTTCATGCACTTTTGCCTAAGAAAAAAAAAAAAAAGTGCCTGAAAAGTTCATGAAAACTGCTTTCCATTAAAATCAATGAATGCTTTCACACTGGGACGGTGCACTGGCGGGGAGGTGAAAAATCTCCTGCAAGCAGCATCTTTGGAGCGTGTTTGAAGAGCTCAAAAATAAAAGCGTCCCTCTCGATTGAAATGAATGGAAAGTGCCCGAAAAGTGCCGCAAAAGCACTCAGTGTTATATTTACAGTTTAGAAGCGCCTCAGTGTGAAAGGGGTCTAACGCATGGGCGGCCCCAGTGTAGAAGGGCTAGAAGTGGTGCAAATTGAAGTAGAAGTTGTAGGCAGGTCCATGAATTTGGCGCATTGTTCAGCACTTTTAGAATACATGAGAGCCCACTTCGGTAGAAGCAATGTTTGTGAATGTTGGGGTCAGTGTTGTCATTGAGTGGTGTTTCTGTGTCCCTCCATCCCCACACAGTGTGAGGGAAGTTGTGAGGAGAAAGTCGGCCGAAAAGTGCTGCAAAAGCGCTCAGTGTTTTATTGGCAGTTTGGACGTGCTTTAGTGTGAAAGGGGTCTAAAAGCTCCCGAAAAGTGCCTGAAAAGTGCCGCAAAAGCGCTCAGTGTTTTATTTGCAGTTTAGAAGCACCTCAATGTGAACGGGGTCTAACGCACAGGCGGTCCCATTGTGGAAGGGCTAGAAGTGGTGCAAATTTAAGTAGAAGTTATAGACAGTTCCATGAATTTGGCGCATTGTTCAGCACTTTTAGAATACATGAGAGCCCACTTCGGTAGAAGCAATGTTTGTGAATGATAGGAAAAGGGGGAAGGCAGTTTCTTGCCACCCCTTTTCCTCATGGGAGAGCGGCAGTTTCAAGTTCCCCCTGGGAGCCTGCTGCTCTCAGGGGAAACACAGGTGGCTCACATGGCTCAGAGAGGGGTACAGGTGACCTCTCATGAGTCATAGGTAAAAGCCCGGGAAAATCTGGTTTGAACTGGATGGAGTTAGGCTAGTTAGGGTTATAAAAAGGGGTTCCGTAGCCAGCGGGCTCATTCGCCTCAGAAGAGGAGCTGTGGTGTTCTCCCTGGGGGTTATCTCCCTGAACAAACAGCGTCTTCTGAGGCCGGAAGATGAGTCTCCTGCGGCGGCTAATCGAGCGGGCTGGCGAGGACGGCGGAGAAGCCTGGATTCGCCAGTGCTTAGACCTACCTCGCTCTTCGAGTCAAGAGGCTCCGGTGGGAGCCGCAACATTCAGCGCTGGAGCCGCGTTTGTGTCAGCTGCGGAAGAGCGACTAGAAGAAGGAGTCCGGGAGCCCGCACAGCACCAGGGAGAAGTTCGGCAAGATCCAGGGCGGTGCCGAAGAGGAGGCACCACCCCCGTGAGTGAGTCCGCGAAGAGACGGCGCATCCCTCGCTGTGGATACTCCCCCTCTCCGCCGCGCTCTGCTGCTGCACAAAGAGCTGGTCCTTCTCAGGATCGTGGCAGAGGAGCGTCGGGCGGAGTTAGGGGAGTGTCGAATAACAGACACAGGCAAGCCCAGCGAAAAGATGAAGCGTCGAGAGGCAATCCGGTAGGCGTTTCAAGAGGCGCATCCGAAGGCGGGACAATCAGCGGCATCGAATCGAGGGTCAGGCTTCTACACAGCAAGCACAGCCATCGCCATGGCAACAGACAGCGGTAGCAGCAAGCGAAGCATGGCCTTCACATAGGCCTGCTTCAGTATCTCCGGCGAATGATTCGACGGATGTTATTCTTTATCAGCAAGGAAATGTTATCTAATTTAGCAAAGGAATTGCATAATGTTAAAAATAACACACAGACTGAAAGAGCTGGTGCTATAGTAAATAATGATCTGTCAGCTGTGGGTGTTTGGTCGCCATCTAGTGGTACATCTGCTAATGGCGATCAAAATCCTATAATTAATACAGATATAGGTTTTTCCTTGTATCAGTCTGCTAAATCACAGAATTTGCCTGAAACTTGTTTAAAAGAGTCTATGTCATGCGAGGTTACTCCTTTGGGTTATCATTTGTCAAATCTAACTAAAGAAAAAATTTGGCGGGGGGAATTTTTTGACATTTTGTCTTTACTTCCATCCGCAAAAGACTTTATTGGAAAAACGGATAAAAGAGAGGACGATGATAGACGTAGACCTGTACAAAAATCTTTTAATAATTGGTTACAGGCCTTTTGGATTTTTTCGGGAGTTTTATGTGAAAAATCTCCCGAAAAAAGTACTGGTTTATTCCAACACCTGGATATCATTATCGAAGCTTTCAGAAATTTTGGTGGAAATTCATGGTATAATTACGATGAAGCATTTAGTCAAAAATTATCTGTTCACCCCAATTTAAAATGGGGAGTTAAGGACGTAGGCCTTTGGCTGAATCTTTTTCTGCTCCAAAGATCTTCATATCCTAAGCAGATCACAAATATTCAAATGTCAAGCAATTCCAGTTTTAAAAAAGGAATATGCTTCAACTTTAATGACAGCCAGTTTAGATGGCCAAATTCATGCAAATACAGACATGAGTGTGCTTTCTGCGCCGGTACCCATTCAGTATCCAAATGTTTTAAAAAAATGTCAGCAGCAAATCAACAGTCAGGGAGTTTTCCAAAAAGCGTCAACACCAGTGATGCTTCCAAATATGCTCCCATGGCTCAAAATGTATCCAGATCAGTTGAAGGCCCAACTTCTCATTGAAGGCTTTAGGGATGGGTTTTTATCACCTGTATTTTCGGGTCATGGTTGCAGCCTAGTTAATAATTTAAAATCAGTAGATGAATTTCCCAACATAGTATTGTCAAAAATTAATACGGAAATTCGAGAAGGTAGAGTAGAAGGTCCTTTTAGTTCCCCTCCTTTTAAATATTTAGAATCTCTCCATTAGGCATTGTTCCAAAAAAAAGAAAAGAATTCATTTAGATTAATTCACCATCTATCATTCCCCAAAGGTAATTCCCTCAATGATCAAATTGATGATAGTTTATCATCGGTTTCTTATGCTTCTTTTGAGGATGCCCTTAAGAAGCTTAGATGTATGGAAAAGGGGGCTATGATGGCAAAAGCGGATGTTAACTCAGCTTTTCGCCTTCTCCCGATTAACCCTTTATGTTTCAATTCCCTAGGTTTTTTCTTTAATGGTAAATTTTATTTTGATAAATGTCTGCCAATGGGTTGCTCTCTGTCTTGTTTTTATTTCGAATCTTTTTCTTCTTTTATAGAGTTGGTAGTTTTGTTTATATCTAGTTCAGAGTTTTTGATTCATTATTTAGACGATTTTTTATTTTTAGGCCCCCCTAGTTCTCCTGATTGTTGCAATTTATTAAATAACTTTTTTCAAATATGTAGTCATTTTGGTATCCCTTTGGCAAAAGACAAAACGATTTGGCCTTCAACCTTTTTGGAGTTTTTAGGTATAGTTATTGATACAAATTTAATGGAATTTAGACTTCCTGACTCTAAAGTTGAAAAGCTTAGAACATTACTGTTAAGTTTGATTAGAAAAAAGAAAGTATGTTTAAGGGAGATGCAGTCTCTTTTAGGTCTGTTAGCATTTGCTACCAGAATTATGTCGGTGGGTAAAATTTTTTCCAGAAGACTTTATATTTCAATCTCTGGTTTGAAATCTCCATTTTCCAATATCCGGTTATCTCATTATATGAAAGAAGACCTAATAGTTTGGCTGCAGATCCTTTATCACTTTAATGGTAGAGCTATGTGGCAGGAGGAATTCATTTTAGATAAAAATTTCTTGTTATTTACGGATGCCGCAGGATCAGTTGGTTTTGCTGCTATTTGGCGGAACCATTGGTGCGCGGGACATTGGAATTCAACTTGGCAAGTAAAATGATATTTAACAAAACATAGTTCTATTGGAATTATTTCCCATTATTGTAGCCATTGAAATTTGGGGATCCTTTTTCAGAAATAAGAGAATTTTGATAAGAACAGATAATAAGGGAGTTATGTATGCCATCAACTGCTTAACATCAAAATCTCCTCCAGTTATCATTCTTTTAAGGCATATGATTTTTAAATGTTTAAGCCTTAACATTTGGATGAAAGCTGTTCACGTACCAGTTAAGGACAATGATTTGGCAGATGCATTATCTCGCTGACAGATGGATCGTTTCTTCCAGTTATTCCCGGAGGCGGACCGAGTGGGACTGTCATGTCCACCCAATTTATGGGACCTGGTTTGAGGCCCATATCTGATTACATCATTAATTCAGTAGCACCTTCAACTTGGGCTGGGTATCAATCGGCCTGGTTTCTTTATTTAAAATTTTAAAATTTGATTCATGAACCATTGGGTTCTTTTTCTGAAAGTTTAATTTTACAATTTCTTAGTTTCCTATTTGCCCAACGTTACTCTTGGTCTTATGTGCAAAAGACCTTATCTGGTATTTCTTTTTTCTTGAAAATTAATAATATGCCGTCATGCATGCAATATTTTTCGGTTAAGCAGGCGTTAAAAGGTTATAAGAGAGATAATTTTAGGAGTGATTCACGCAAACCGATTACCCCGAAAGTCTTGGGCGAACTTTGCTCAGTTACGGGAAAAGTTTGTTTTTCGGCATTTGAATCCAAGTTATTTCAAGCTGTTTTTTCAATCATATTTTTTGCCGCGCTTAGAGTGTCTGAGCTGGTCTCTATACAAACTTCAGATATTCTTATTTTTAAAAATTCGATTAGGATATTAATCAATAAATCGAAAACGGACCAATTGGGCAGGGGTTCTTGGATACAGTTAGAGAATTGCGTGAGTTGGCACATTTGTCCAGTTTTCTTAGTTAATCAATATACTTTAGTTAGGCCGGCAGGGGGTAAGAAATTTTTTATACATGAATCGGGTTTACCCCTTACTAAATATCAGTTCATATGTGTTTTAAAGAAATGTTTAAAAGTTTTGAATTTAGATCAGGATCAGCTCACGTCTCATTCGTTTAGGATTGGAGCTGCTACTGAAGCTGCAAGATTAGGACTAGATGTTAACTCAATAAAAAAGCTTGGTAGATGGAAATCGGATAGATATTTGTTATATATTCGTCCTAACAAAATTTTTTTATTTATTTCAGGTAAAATCTGCATTGTTTGGATTGTTGGACATTCATTCATCTACTGGGCACAGCGCAGAGCGCAGCACAGAATTTATAGTGTTAATCTAGGTTTGGATTTAAATAAGTTTAGGGTTTTTTGGAGTGGAAAAGAAGTATGTTATGGTCTGATTTAAATTTAGTGATGTCGCAACTTCTTCTTCATTTTCCCCCACCAGATGTTTTAATCATACATCTTGGGGGAAATGATATTGGCAAAAGAAAAACGTTGGATATTATATTTCAAATTAGGGACGACTTGCAAACAATTCAATTAACTTTTTCCAACACTAGGGTAATTTTTTCGGAGATTGTGCAAAGATGGGAGTGGCTTTCTCCTCCCTCTGGGCACCCCTTTGAAAAAAATCAGAAAAAGGGTTAATAGGGCAGTGTCGAAACTCCTGTCCAACCTAGGCATTTTATCTTTTAGGCACACGGAACTGGAGGGTGGTATCAAAAGTCTTTATAGGTCAGACGGAGTGCATTTATCTGAAATAGGTTTGGACATTTTTAACGCAGACTTGAGCACCTGTGTGGAGATGGCCGCGGGTTGGGTTTTGTGGTCAGGTGTTCTTAGGTCCACCTGCCTTTTGGGATTTGTGTTTTGCAGCCTGAGCCGTAGTGGCTAGGTTAGCTTAAAGCTTATTTATGATATTTGAAAGTATGAGTTAATTTATTTATAAGAAACGTTTGAAACCAATAGTAAACAACCGCGGCCTTTTTTATCCAAAGCTTGTCTGCTGGTTTTTATTTACTTATTAATTAAGTTAGACAATATTTCCCGCCTGCTATCCCATGATAGGAAAAGGGGGAAGGCAGTTTCTTGCCACCCCTTTTCCTCATGGGAGAGCGGCGGGAATAGCAGTTTCAATTTCCCCCTGGGAGCCTGCTGCTCTCAGCAGGGGAAACACAGGTGGCTCACATGGCTCAGAGAGGGGTACAGGTGACCTCTCATGAGTCATAGGTAAAAGCCCGGGAAAATCTGGTTTGAACTGGATGGAGTTAGGCTAGTTAGGGTTATAAAAAGGGGTTCCGTAGCCAGCGGGTTAATTCGCCTCAGAAGAGGAGCTGTGGTGTTCTCCCCCCCCCCCCCTTTTTTATTATTTTATTGTCGCGGCTGTTGTTATGTGGTAGGGTCACCTTTGTAAAAAAAAAAAATATATATATATATATATAAATACAAAATTTAAACAAAGGGGGACGAGTATTGATATGTTTCTTGTTGAATAAAGTTTTTAATTTATTAAAAGTTGGGATTTGTGTTTTGCAGCCTGAGCCGTAGTGGCTAGGTTATCTTAAAGCTTATTTATGATATTTGAAAGCATGAGTTAATTTATTTATAAGAAACGTTTGAAACCAGTAATAAACAACCGTGGCCTTTTTTATCCAAAGCTTGTCTGCTGGTTTTTATTTACTTATTAATTAAGTGTTAGACAATATTTCCCGCCTGCTATCCCATGTTGGGGTCAGTTTTGTCATTGAGTGGTGTTTCTGTGTCCCTCCGTCCCCACACAGTGTGAGAGAAGTTGTGAGGAGAAAGTTGCCTGAAAAGTGCCGCAAAAGCGTTCAGTGTTTTATTGGCAATTTGGAAGTGCCTCGATGCGAAAGGGGTCTAAAAGCGCCACTTAAACAGAGCAACGCTTTACCGCTAACGCATGGGCGGCCCCAGTGTGAACAGGGCTATAAGTGGTGTGAATTGAAGTAGAAGTTGTAGACAGGTCCATGAATTTGGCGCATTGTTCAGCACTTTTAGAATACATGAGAGCCCAATTTGGTAGAAGCAATGTTTGTGAATGTTGGGGTCAGTTTTGTCATTGAGTGGTGTTTCTGTGTCCCTCCGTCTCCACACAGTGTGAGGGAAGTTGTGAGGAGAAAGTCGCCCGAAAAGTGCCGCAAAAGCGTTCAGTGTTTTATTGGCAGTTTGGAAGTGCCTCGATGCGAAAGGGGTCTAAAAGCGCCACTTAAACAGCGCCAAAGCGCAGCAAAAATGAGCAATGCTTTACCGCTAACGCACGGGCGGCCCCAGTGTGCACAGGGCTATAAGTGGTGTGAATTGAAGTAGAAGTTGTAGACAGGTCCATGAATTTGGCGCATTGTTCAGCACTTTTAGAATACATGAGAGCCCACTTCGGTAGAAGCAATGTTTGTGAATGTGGGGGTCAGTGTTGTCATTGAGTGGTGTTTCTGTGTCCCTCCGTCTCCACACAGTGTGAGGGAAGTTGTGAGGAGAAAGTCGGCCAAAAAGTGCTGCAAAAGCGCTCAGTGTTTTATTGGCAGTTTGGAAGTGCTTTAGTGTGAAAGGGGTCTAAAACTCCCGAAAAGCGCCTGAAAAGTGCCGCAAAAGTGCTGTGTTTTATTTGCAGTTTAGAAGCACCTCAATGTGAAAGGGGTCTAATGCACGGGCGGTCCCATTGTGGAAGGGCTATAAGTGGTGTGAATTGAAGTAGAAGTTGTAGACAGGTCCATGAATTTGGCGCATTGTTCAGCACTTTTAGAATACATGAGAGCCCACTTTGGTAGAAGCAATGTTTGTGAATGTTGGGGTGATTGTGTGGTGTTTCCGTGTCCCTCAGTCCCCGCACTGTGTGAGTGAAGTTGTGAGGAGAAAGTTGTTGAGGGCTTGTGTAGTGTGTGTGTGTGTGTGTGTGTGTGTGTGTGTGAGGGGAGGGGCGGGGTTTGCAGTCACAGCCCAGCAGCGGGGTCAGCCCCGAGCACACACACACACATAGACACACACAGACATACAGACACATACAGCTCGTCTTGGGCTGCCTCCTTGTACAGCTGTGTTCCTTTTCCTGCCTTGTGTATGCAGTAAGCAGCGCAGTGTATGGATGTTGTCTCTCTCAATCAATGCTGAGGATCCATTACCTGTGTGAGCTGTGATCCTCACACACGGACCGTGGGCTCACATCTCCTCGTCTTCCTCCTCGCACGTTTCCTCGTCTTTTCCTTGGGCCCTCCTCCTCCTCCTCCTCCTCTCTTGAGAGGGAATAGAGAGAGATGGCTGCGGACGGAGCTCGGTCCAGGTTCGGCAATGTGGGCCATCGTGGTGCCGGGGGAAGTAACAGCAGCAGTCCTTCGTCCAGTCCTAAGCTGGGAGGGGGTAAGAGCAGGACTCCCCCCCAGTCCCACAAGCACAGCACTCCTTCCTCACCTGGCACCAAGCACCAAGCGCTCAGACAAGCCTCTGCCTCCCCTGGACATACCTTCAGGAAAGTCACCCTCACCAAACCTACCTTCTGTCATCACTGCACAGACTTCATCTGGGGGCTAGGAGGCTTCCAATGTGAAGGTAAGGAGCACCCTGGAGGAATGGGGATAGCCCTCACCTTCCAATCACATCTCATCACCTTGTCCTAGTACAGGCATAGACCTATTAGGGCTCCTACACCAGGCTGACGCGTTTTACCGCACCAGAAACGCATCTACGGGAAAGCGAACGAGCCTAGGTATCACCATCCAGGTGATTTTACGTGCCTTTAGAAGAGTACAGCATTCTGCATTTTTTTTGCACCTAAATTTGTTTTAAAGGGTAAAAATTCCCCCCCCGCCCAAATAGAACTGTGGCCGACCTCCTGCATTTTTTATTGTTGCCCCACATACGGTGGTGTGTGGACATTTCAGATACTTACCCATCCAGTGTTGACCCACTGAGATCATCTCATGCCCAGCCACAGATCCATCCCGCACCTCCACATTTTCTCTGACGTCATCGAGAGGCCCACCGACTCTTCCGGGTTCAGCGGGCAGACCTCTCAATGACGTGCCCTCTCCTCCTGTTTTTGAATGGAAGGCTATGACTCCTGGGATATGTGATGTACATATCCCAGGAGGCACAGTGGACAGTGTGCGCGTCTTTCGCAGAAGGTGAGTGACGTGTAAGGGGAGACGGGGTGTACATAAAGGATAACTAAACCTTCGTTGTGTGTTTTTTTTTGTTACCTCCTCTGTGCAGTTGTTTTTGCACAGAGTGGCCCGATCCTCCTCTTCTGGGGTCCCTCAGTGGTGCTCCTACTCTTCTTGAGTGCCCTATTAGAGAAGCACACTTCCGTGTCCTGCTGCTGCATCTATTGATACAGACCAGAGGACTCGGCCCCACCCCCACGTCATTGGCTTTTATTGACAGCAGCAGGAGCCAATAGCTGCGCTGCTATCAATCTATCCAATCAGGACCAGAGACTCCGGCTGGAGCTGGTGTGCTCGTTCTCGGCACTGGAGAGACCGGGCTCAGGTGAGTAAAAGGGTGGGGGGGGGGGTGCTGCACTATAGAAGGTTTTTCACCTGAATGCATATAATGTCATCTGATCTCCCAATAGAGGAGAGCGGGACTCTGTTCATCTCCGCTCAGTGAGTGGAGACGAACCTGTCATCCGCCTGCTCAGCGCGGATCAGCGGAGTGATCCCCCGCTGAGCAAGCAGATCCTGCAGAACAGAGACGCCCGTGTGAAAAGGGCCTCAAGGTCAAAATTTTTCCAGTATTTCTATCACCCCTTGCCCTCTAAAAACTTACCAGTGTCCTCATTTGATCCATCGCTATGCCCATCTGCAGTGGCTCTCTCTTCTCTCACAGGACACACAGACAGCAGCAGGGGCTATTGGCTTCTGCTGTTGTCAAATCCTGTGAGTGGGGGGCAGAACCAAGTCATGCTTTGTGTGTGTCTATGGACACACAAAGCTAGGCTCAGGGGCAAGCCTGCATGTGTGCCATCATAGAAAGTGATAAACCCGATTTCCCCTCCTATTCAAGGTAAGTGGGTGAATACTTCCCACTCTGTCATTGCATTCTGAAAGCAGGGAGACTTCCCCGCTGTCATAATACACTGATCAGCACCGCCGGCTAAGGCCAGCAGCACTGATTAAGCGGAATGTATTTCAACAGAGCAGTTGTAAAAAGTGGATCAGTAGATCAACTTATGTGCAACCAGCCTGCCCATACATGGATTGATATTTGGCCAGTCCCTGCTGAACCAGCCAAATTTCGATCCATGTGTGGCCAGCTTAACACAGCAGCAGGAATTAGTAGATTTCTAACACTGCCGTTCACTCTGGGGAAAAATGCCACAGACATGAAATATGAACAAAGCATAACCCTCTATAGTGTGTACTTGTCTCAATTAAGAGCACTAAAGCCAGATATAAACATTTTTTCATCTCGGCCAGTTCAAATTCGAACCATGTATGGGCAGGCTGAATGTTCCCAAGTTGATTGATTAACTTGGGTACAATCAGCCTGTTGGATTTCTCATGTGGTTATTGTAGCCGCTAGCAATAATCATGGTGTTCTCTTGGTGCGGACGGCTTCCCTTGCCCCCCACCGGGAGAACACAGTGGCTCGGCGGGAGGGATTCCCCTGTCAACAATGTCTGATGGGGGGATCAAGCAAATTTTTTTCCTGCAGCCAAAATTTGCTCCATCTATGGCCGGTCTAAGTGTCACTTTTATCTGCCGCTTCATTCCTCTACTATCAGCATTAATCTCTTCTGACATGTTTTTCTGACACAAAGAGAAAACTGGTGACAGGGGAGGGAGCTCCAGCTGATTGACAGCCTCAGCTCTGTTCCTGTGTACTGTGTGAAGGGGGTGTGTCCCTTCCCTCCAATCAGCTCTCAGAGCTCTTTTTTTCTGAATTCTGACAAGCTTTATAAATTCTAGACTTTGAATTAATGTAGAGAAGAGAAGACTGCAGATAAACAGGTACAACGTATGTAGGAGGATTTGTTTAATCTCTGTGTATCACCTGAGTCCAATCACTTCACTGGGTATTTGGAAGGGTTTACAACCACTTTAAATTGGCTCTTAAACAAGGACCTATAGAAATATAGTCAAATAGTAAATTGAAAAGCTTTCCTTACCATTGCCACGTTTGGGCTCCTCTTACAAAGGTAGCCATGGGGGCAATAAAATCAAGCAGTTGATCTGCCCACCTTCAAGTAGACATGGTGCCACTCAGGAGAGTATACATTTTAATGTGACATGCCAAGTCTGACAGGCTGTACTGCGTGTCAAACTCTTCCATGGAAGTGAATAGGACTGTGCCGCAACCGCTTGACGTGCAGTTGCAGCACAGTCCTGCCCTGGGAAAAAAAAACCCAGGCATTGGGACATGGCAGTATCACCCCCTGAACACCTGCAAACCTACTTTGAAAATGTATTCAGTGCAGATTGCCTTTAGGGGGGTGGCAGCGGCAAATGCTGCTACTAGTGTGAAAGGAGCCTTAGAGCTTGTGCAACATGGGCATAAGTGAGGCTGGGCTCACACTAAGGAACAGAGCGGCTCACAGCAGGAGTCTGGTGTGTCCCCATTCACTGTTTCAGGTCTGATTTCAGCCGGGCTAAAAGATGCACAGGGTTCTGGTGCAATTTGTACCGAAGCCGCTGCCCAAATGTGTGAACCGGCTCCATAGAGAGCCGGTCACAATCTCCTGCTATGCGAATTGGATGTGGGGAAACCCACATCCAATTCGTAATAGTGTGAACCCAGCCTAAGTCCCAATCTCAACACAGAACCTTGCTGTCAACAAAATCCTGTGAAAAAAACACTCATTATTGGTATTTATATAGCACTGAGAATTTTTTACATTGCTTTACATACTGTGCATTCACCCCTGCCCTCAAGAAGCTTAAAAGAGAAGTATGGTCAAAAGTTTTTTGGCCATACTTCTCTTCTGGGTCTTAGGAGTACACTTACTTTTGCTCGCCTGTGACCCAAAATCACCCAACTGTGGGCTTAAGCACTCTTTTAGCTGACATCACAGAGCCGCTCCATGCTCTGGAAGAATCCCAACAGTATTGTTGGACTCTAACCAGATGCCTGAACGGTAGCTGCCTCAGCCTGTCAGCACGCTGCTGGGAGCCTGAGTCGGCTGCTGCTGTCCTTTTCCCAGCCCAGCACACCAGTGAGCACTGGAGGGGCAGAGTGGAGAGCCAGTGACTGACAGTCACCACTCTCGGCACACTGAAAACGGAGCAGTCATGTGATAGAGGTGAGTATGTGTGTTTGTTAAGCTGGGCATACATGGGTCAGTTTTGTTTTCGATCAGCCAGAGGGTTACTCAAAAAAACCCCCCAAAACTGCACAGATTTCCCACCCACACATTTAACCTCCCTGGCGATATGATTATTTCGGATTTTAGGTGCTGAAAGCGGTACCATTATTTTGCATGGAAATTTGGCGTTTCATATTGTAGGTCTGTAAATCTTAACAATAACACACTTAAATCTGTCCAAACCAGAGTCTAGTAGATATCCCGGGTATGATAAAGTTTGAAACACAAAAACATAAATTATAATATAATAAATAAATATAAATAATTAAAAAAAAAAAAAAAAAATAGTAATAAAATAAATTTCCCCACAATTCACTATCGCTCAATTCTGCAAGTGTTCTAATTTACTATCGCTGTTTTCTAGCTGGTCTAAAGCCACTTTTGACGTAACAGGACACTTTTTGGTTGCTATGGACAATCTCCAGTTTCCAGGCAGAAAGAACAGTATATATCATGTAAAATTGCATGCAGGGCATGGGCCAAAGCACTGGGGACAAAAGGGATGTGAAATCATTTCATACAGTACTGTAATCTGTAAGATTACAGTACTGTATGTGTTATGCTTTTGACATTTTTTTGAATTTGCCGCCAGGCTCCGCCCCCGTGCGTCGCGCCGCTCGCAGGGAACGGAGCCTGGCACGGAGAGGCTTCGGAGGAGGACAGAGCCCTCGGACACTGCGGGGGACATCGCAAGATCCCGGGGACAAGGTAAGTAACGCCGCCCCAGGATCCTGCAATGCGATCCCGAGTGTGGCTCGGGGTTACCGCTAATGGTCCTGAATTTTAACCCCGAGCCACACTCGGGAAAACTGCCAGGGAGGTTAAGGTGGCTAGAGGAATCCACCCTGCTGTGTGATTGTATTCTGACAGCAGGGACTCCTGCTGTTAGAATACACTGATCAGTGCTGTAGCGCTGATTGAACCAAAAATTTTCGACAAGCCCGTTCTTGAAAAGTCGATCATTAGACTGACTTCTCAGGAATGGCCATTGATGGATCGTAATGAGACTGATCCCTGCTGAACCAGCTGAATTTCAGTCAATCTATGGCCAGCTTTACAATCTAAGGCCCACAATCGCACATACATACACCACAATTTAGACAGTAGCCAATTAACCTACCAGCATGTGTTTGGAGCGCCCAGTGCAAACCCACATAAACACAGGGAGAGCATGCAAACTTTATGCAGGTAGTGTCCCGACTGGGATCCAAACCAAGAACCGTAGTGCATGGTAGGGGCGCTAACCACTTAGTCACTGTGCTGCCATAACAAGCAGGGTTCACATCCATCAAATTATTTTTCCACACCTGGACATGCAGAAATACAAGTTTTCTGTTTTGATTTTGCACAACTGAGCTCAATGCAGCTATGCACGTGGGCCCATAAATCTAGGTTCCAAAGAGCATAGGGGCGTGGGAAAAACAAGTGTTTAGGAAGCAGCAGTATTGCCTACTGTCTGCCTTTTAATCTGTCTCTTAAATCATTGTGGATTGCTTTTCAGAGCCTACCACTTATATAAAAAAGCCTAATATACTGTACTGCCACATTTAGATTGGTACCGAACGACATGCTGTATGGATCTGAATGCAGCATTTTTTTTTTTTCGTCTCTGTGCATGAGCTCTTAAATTGCTGAAAACTCCTTTCTTTCATTACATAAATAGTTGGTAATCCTGCCAGTCTATGGGACTTCCTCCTGCAGGGTGACAGCACTTTTTTGCCTGCAGTGAAGTCACAGCAGTGTGTTGTCCCTTCCAGTGGTGGTGTTGCTCTGCACACTGTGGGCGTTATTCCCTCTCTGCACAGGACCAGTATCCATTGGGGAGCCCTATGTCTGAAGTAAATGATGCAGGGTGCCTTCTTGGAGTGATGCCCTTTGGTGGCCCCTACGATGATGCCACAGGGGACATGAAGAGCATTTATTTCCTCTTAGACTAAATAGTAAAGAACATTGGATGGCATTTACAAAGGGAGGTAAATACAATTTATGAGTATAGATGGACTTTAAATGGTGCAAGAATGATTTCAGCGGGGATAAGCTGTAGGAAGAGTGAGCAATTAGGAGCGCATTTTAATGGCACATTGTCCTCCTGTGATGGACTGGAAGTACCACCTCATCCCTTTAAACCCGAACACATATGAATTACACAGGTTCTGAGGCAGATAAGGCACCAAGTGAGTTTAATTACCACCTTAATCAGCCACAGAACCTGTGTAATCAATATGTGTTTGGGTTTAAAGGAATGAGGTGGCAACTCTAACTGGAGGTGAACAGGAAAAGGGCATGTTGGCACACACAAACAGAGCATCTTGGGATACTTCATCATCCTGCCAATGCGGATGCACAGGCAACAAGTACAAATGTGGGTCAATGCTAACCAGCTAAAGCTTTTAAATGCTAATTTCCACTCTCAGCCCAATGCAGCATTGCTCTTTGCATGCAAGGCAGCTTTTCTTTCATTATTCTTTTTTTTTTCTTTTTTTTTTAAAAAATTATGTCAAAATCCTTTTTTTTTTTTTTTTTTTTTCTGGCATGAAAGAATGCATCTATAATAGAAAATCCTTAATGGGTCTACAGTCCATTTTGTGGCTATCTTGGCGGCATAGCTGGAGCTGTTGTTATTTTTTTTCCTGAGTGATCTAGGTTGTGTGGATAAAACACATGATCTAATCTATTAAACACCTGTTTCCTCTGTCTAGCCCGGTGATTGGAATCTTGCAGATTCAGAGCTGTCATGTCCCGCTTGTCGGTACTGCAAGGCTATTACAATGAGCTCCACGGGTCATTTTCAACGCCCGGTTGTGTTTGTTTTGCAAGCAGCCATAGCAGTAAAGCAGTGTAGTAAAATGTATGCTGTTAATCTTGTATTCAGTGTACAGAGGTGATCAGATTACGCTTATTTGTTGACTGGTTCAATATAATTAACACTTGGTGTTATCGCTAAGGTAGGATTTGATATTGGGTACATATAGGTGAAGCTCTCTGCTGGGAAGGATGATTGCTGTCTTGTGCTGTTTTCCTTTTAGATATGATTTGTCAGTGCTTTGTCCTCAGCAGCTACATTCAAGCTGCCATTTTTCTAGTGTGGGTTAGAAAGTAGGGAAAAAAAAACAAAAATTGGTTGCTATAGGTCAGCACTCACTTTTAATTATGTTTATTTAGTACAGCTATTTAGCTCCGGCAATTTATGCAGTGCATACTGTACATTCTGATCAGCACCTTCAGGGAGCTTACAATCTAAGTACTCTATTTCACATGCATACAAAACACATACTGGAGACAGTTTAGACAGGAGCCAATTAACCTACCAGAATGTCTTTGCAATGTAGGAGGAAACCCACATAAGCACAGAGAGAACATGTATGTAGATAATGTTCTGGCCAGGATTTCAATTGATGACCCTGGGGTGCTGCAAGGCAGAAGTGCCAACTACTAATGCACTGTGCTGCTTTTCTGGATTTATTTTTCTTTTTGTTATGAATGTGTTTGCGCTATAAAATACATTTAAACTGGATTTACACCTGTTGCACTGCACCCATGTTCATCCGCGGCCCTCCAGCCACACTAAACAGCATGGATGGAGGAGTCCACACTGCCAGCTATTGTATTCAGACAGGCACAGCATCCAAGGCTGTCTGAATACCCAAACAGTGACTGCATCTGATGGGACACAGTCAGCAGGGTGGATAATAATCAATGATTTTTTTTTTTTTAAATCTGTTTTTTTTTTGTTTTAAATAAATGTATTTGAATAAAATACCTTTGGAATAAAAAACTATAAGGATAGTTTTCTATTTAAAATACATTAATAATTTAGTATTTTCAGCATGAAATGGAGCTTAGTTATGTAGTATGAGGCTGTATATTCTGCAATATTTACATTTTTGGTAAACTCATTCAATGAATGCAAGTTGAGATAACATGCACTGCATTGATGCATTCACACAATTTCACAGGAACAATGAGCTAAAACAAAGTTCAGGAATATTCCTTTATCCCATTGTTTTGCAAATCTACGTACACTGCAAACTGTATGACTTAATTGGTTCTGATATCGCTGTTTTACTAACCTGACCGCTTATTATTCTAAATAGGAAACCTTCATTTTGTTTGCAAATAATAAAGATTCTAACTTCCCAAGAATAAGTCCTTACAGTTAAAGACCACCTGTCATTTCAGATCCATCATGGCAGTGCCTGTTAGTGGGCATCCACTTACTTGCTTCTGCCACGTCCCTCACCTTGTTGTGTCACTGCCGCATCACCAGCCATCCCATTAAAGTGAATGGGATTGTCGGTGAGTCAACAGCGGGTCAGAGGAAGAGCCGCTGGGGGACAGATGACAGTAGCTCTTTAAAAATTATGATTTAAATCAAATCCACTCTGACAGTCAGTGGGGTTGATTTACTAAAACCGGAGAGTGCAAAATCTGGTGCAGCTCTGCATAGAAACCAGAAATTTGCTTCCAGGTTTTTATTGTCAAAGCCTAAAGAGTAACTCCACTTTTTTTAAGGAAACAAAACATTCCCCTCTGAGTGAATCTACAGTATGTACATTGCAGGAATTTTAACATACTGTGTTGTAGATTCCTACCTCTTGTTGTTCTGAAGAAAAAAGCTGTTTGTCTGTGTTTGCTTTGCAAAGTGAATCTGTATGGTAGTGGTTTTATAATTATCAATCAGCTGCTGCATATGCAGGGCTCTGAGGAAAGTGGTAGGGTCTGCATCCATTTAGACGTGATTTCCTATTGGGAGTATCCAACCAGAAATAACACTTACTTGCAGGGGATGCCAAAAATCTGACTTGTAACTTAGGCATGCCATACACAGTTTGAATCTCGGCCAGTTCAGCAGAAACTGTCTGAGATTCGAACCGTGTGTAGGCACACAGAATGCCGGGTTTTACCTGCCATTATTGCTAGCGGCGACTGTAGCTGTTAGCAATAGTCACTGTCTTTCCCTGACGGGGGCAGGATTCCCGCATCAACACTTTCTGGCCGGCCTTAGTATAAACTTCTGGGAAAATCAGTGAGCCAATCACACAAGCAGAAGATGACATTTCTGGGGGCGTTCTGTACACCATCTGTGAACAGAACGCCTCCAGGTAGCCATATTGCATTGCATTTTACAGGAAATTACAGAACTGCAGATTGCAATATGACGTGTGTTGTAATTTTATGTGCTTTATTATCATTTTTTTTTTTTTTTTTTTACAAAAGTGGAGGTACCCTTTTGCTGAAATTAGAAGCTGATTGGCTACCATGCACAGCTGCACCAGATTTTGCACTCTCCAGTTTTAGTAAATAAACCCCAGTGTTTAGCAGATAGTATACCACTCAGCTAGGTCGATTTTTAAATTGTCAAGGTGGGTGGTGGTGACAGGGCCACCCACGACTTAATATTCGAGTCATATATGACTAGCTTTTATGGCCCATACACATCGCCTGTTTCTTTTTTTTGTCGCTTATCGAAAATGGATAGGTTACGAAAATTCTCGTACAACAGAATAAAAAATCAGAAGTGATGTCGCGTTGTAGTGTATTTTATTTTGTATTTTCGGACAACTGTACTGATTGAACGAAACTCGTACGATCTGGTATCGTATGAGAAAAATTTTCGTGCTTG